>NC_073339.2:16197500-16519285 GCF_027580225.2 Misgurnus anguillicaudatus
CCGTCACAAGTTCAATGAGTTAACCCGCATATTTAAACATCAAATGTCAAGAGATATCAGAGAGCGATACGAACATAACTGAGCAACCTGATCTCACGAATTTCCGTGGCATAGTCACGGAATTTTGTGCTAATTTTTCCGTGGCATTCTCACGGATCTCCGCCTTTTTCCCGTGGCATTCTCACAGATTGGTTACTCAACTGTTTTGTCCTATTTTCTTAACATTTTCGCTTCGGTTTAGGGTTAGATTTACATGAAATGACAACCCTACCCAAACCCAACTCTAACCCCAACGCCAGGCGACAATTGTTTAAAGTTTAGAAAATATAAAAGAATACATCAGAAAAAAATTGTACAAACCAATAGTTAAAGTGACATACTAACGCAAACACCAAATCTAACCCTAAACCAACGCGAAAATGGTTTGAAAATAGGAAAAAGCAGTTGAGTAACCAATCCGTGAGAATGCCACGGAAAAAGACAGTCCGTAGCAGGGCCACGGAAAAATGCGGAGATCCGTGAGAACAGGTGAGAGGATGACACAGCTAATCGCTTAAATGATAGCAAAAAACGTAAAGCTGCTTCATGTTATGAAGCTTGTGCTTTGACTGGACATGTGTTACAGCATGCTGTTATGGTGCACATCCACAACGTGAGGTAAACTTTCTGTCCAGTACATAACTTAGTTTAAGTCTTGCATTTGTGCAGATAGATGCACGTTGTATAATAAATTTATGTATTTAATCAAGGCTTAATATTAAGAGTGCGTCATATATAGAAAGTACTTCAGCTTGTGTTTATTAAAGATGCACACCAGTGTTGTTTTTTGTAAAAAACTACTTAAATGTCCAAATATAACTAAGGCCTAGTCTTGAATTAATCAGGAAACTGCCCCTTAAAGGATTAGTCATTTTTGACAAGAAAAATAAAAACTATGCACTTTTAAACCAAAACTTCTCTTCTTTCTCCATTCCTGTGACGTGCCAGCGCGACCTCACGCAATACGTCAAGAGGTCACGATGACGTATGCGAAACTAACCCCCAGTGTTTACAAGTGTGGAGAAAGAGGACTGTTCCGACATTGTTTTATGTCGAACGATACTAATTAATGTGTTTGTGTCAGTTTATTGTTTAAAATGGTCCGCAAATGTGCATTTTTATGTATGTAACACGTGACCTTTCCACGTCATTACGCAATTATGTGAGGTCACAGGACTGGAGGAAGACAAAAAGTTGTGGTTTAAAAGTGCTTTTTTTCAATCTTTTCGCTAGATAAGACCCTTATGCCTCGTTTGGGACCGTTTGAAACTGCAATTTTAAACTGCATTAAAACTGTTAAGTGTTGGGGTCCATTAAAATGAGAAAAATCCTGGAATTTTTTCCTCAAAAAAACATAATTTTTTCTGGAATGAACAAAGAAAGACATCGACATTTTGGATGACATGGTGGTGAGTGAATTATCTGGATTTTTTTTAGGAAAATTGACTAATCCTTTAATTTATTAATTATCTATTATGTGTTAATATTTCTGTCATAGTTTCTTCAAAATTAAGTTTTATTTGAGAGTTTTTAATAAAAATAAAAATCATAACCCGCCCCTTTGATTGCCCGGCCCCCAATTAATCGAGCACTGGTTTTTCAGACCTATGGATTAATCAAAATGAAAAAATGACACACATGCATGTCCCTATTACTTTCTGCATCAGACTAGTTCTGAAATCTGTATGGTCCTTTGTTGTGGTTTATTGACTTGCCTGCCTCTGGTCCACCGGCACAAGCATTTTCCAGACTGGCACGTCTGTTTTCCAAAGACGAACACTCCGCTCTTTCTTCATATTCCTGAAACATATGCAAGATGGAGATTATTACTATTCAAATCAGCAAAATTATGAATTCAAAGATGCATCAAGACTGCAATCCCCTTCAGTTAAAGTTTGGTTGAATCTTGGCATGTCTTCAAAGATGACCAAGTCTCAAACTATTCAGCTGCTTCTGATTGTTTCATGAACATGTAACTTGTGAGATGCACTATAACTATGAAATGTGAAAACCAGAAGAACATATGATCACTCACCCAAGCCTGTGGTGCGACAGTGTTCGCGTTTTGTGCACCGGGCTGAGAAACCAAATGTGAAACTTCCACCTCATCATCTTCTCTTTTCAGTTCAGCCAACATCTGAGCCCTTTCGATGGCCTCCGTCTTCTGAAGCTCACATTCCTCTAACTGCTGCTTGAGCTGGTCAATTTCCTTCCAGCTCCGGGTGATCTCCATTCTGGTCTCTGTCAGGAATTTGCTGAAGATTTTCACTATCTCGGAGGTTGTTGTCATCATGAGTCCTTCAACCAGAGTCCTAAACTTTGCAGACAGGGGATCATCCACTTCCATTGTGTTTGGTTGGTGGGAGGTTTCTTATAAAGTAGGCAAAACAGACTTCCTCTTCGACAGCCTTGCTATTGTGCAACTACACGGAGCGAAGTTGAAGGTATAAATGACATCTCTTTACCTTTAGATAAAGGAGACATGTTAAAATTTCATATATATTAGATCTAGGCTGTAGGGACAAATGTGCATTGCCAAACTTTCTTGTCTGTTGATCATACACAGCACATTTGTTACACAGTTTTTGTTTTTTTTAATTACTATTGTAAATTCTGATTTAAAAGACACTAAATGTCTGGTTTAAACTGAATCAACTGTTTTTGAAGAGCTATACATTAATGTAAATCCTTGCATGGTTGTAAAACGTATGCTAACTTTTCAAGGAAACAAAGATAAGCGAAAATAAATAAAAAGATACAACAAAATATGTTGTTAGAAATTAAAGAAAGGCACAAGGCAGTGAAAATATTTGGAGGACAAGCAAAAAATAAAACGGGACAGCATTAAAAAAGAAAAACGTAACAGTTAATCGATCATGTTTACGTCAGTCCATAGGGTTCATATTAAAGCCTAGGGATTTAATTGTTATAATGTCGTAGACAGGAGCATTTCATAAGGTTAAACGTTCATGCCTGCTCAAGCAAGTAAGCTAACTGATTAACTTGAGGTAGACACAAATAAAGTTGGCTCGTTTTTAATATCTCTAGCGATTTGCTTCCAAGTAACATAAAGATCACGCGGTATCAAACACGCGCAAGTTTGCGCGTTTAGTTGTTCACTTTATCAATAGTGTTGAACGGGAAACGTTATTTGATGGCGCCTTTGTGCAAAGTCTGGAAACAGTCGCAAATTACCAAGTAATAAAAGGCACCCCCTGCATATACTCAAAGAAATGCTTAAAACGAGGTCATCTTACCTTTGAAAAAACAATGATTTGTTTGTTTGCCGCAATCACTCTGGAGGTCTCTTTTTTCTCAGGACGCTTGGGAAAATGCAGCGCAACCGCATAACGGACCGACTGGAAACACGGATCAGTGTCACACAATTCCATACCGCTTTCACAACAAAATGCCCGCATTGACCAGATACTGTTTTCACGCGAAAGTTTAGCGTTATTTACTCAATCTTTCTTTATATCGCCCACCACATTTTAGAATAATATTTAATTAATCAAAGAAGGGAAAATGTTTCCTCTGTATTGTTGTTGTTGTTTGCATTTTGTCCTATCCTTTGTGTTGTAGTCAACTTGGATGTGGATGGCTTTTCTAAAAAGATGTGCTTGATACTAAACATTATTTTTATGTTGGGTAAATACCATATACATATTAAATTAGTGCAAAAATTACTTATTATCCCTAAAATATATCCAAAAATATTCCATCCCTCTGTGACATTTATACATCTTTTTCCTTCTAATTATGTATATTTTCCTTGCCTTTTCCTCATGTACTGTTATTGTTTCCCCCCCTTTTTTACATGTGCATACAACTGGGAGACAGAGGTTAAAAATGTATCATATCATCATTGTATTTTGATATATGCTTGTTGTTATCCCCTACTTGAAGATGTACTTTTTATTATATCAATAAAAAAAATTAAAGGTGCAGTGTGTGATTTTTAGAAGGATCTCTTGACAGAAATGCAAAATAATATACAAAACGATATTATCGGGGGTGTATAAAGACCTTTCATAATAAACCGTTATATTTATTACCTTAGAACGAGAGCTTTTTATCTACATACCCTGAGGGTCCCCTTACATGGAAGTTGCCATTTTGTGCCGCCATTTTTTCACAGACGCCCTTAACGGAAAAAAGTTGTCTCCAGCGATGACATGGTTGTCCGGTGGCGGCTACCTTAGCTTCTCTATGTGTTTCAAAAGCGAGGGGTGAGCAGTGAACTAAGCCGTTGGTTGCAATTCGCAACCTCACCACTAGATGCCGCTAAAATTTACACACTGCACCTTTAAGTCATTTTTTCTAATCTGTATAATGTCATTTCTGTCCCTACTTGTACATGTTTATTAATTGTCATTTTTACTTGTTCATTTTTATGCAAATATTTTAATGCATTTATTGTGAAGTCAGAAATTTTCAATGCCTATTATTTGCACATCAGTGTTCCTTGTTATATGCACAAATGTAAGTAACTATAATCAGCCAAATTCCTATTCCTAAACTGACATTATTTCAATCCCTGTTCTTTACAACCCGTTCTTTCTTGAAGTGAGATACTTTTAGTTTATACATTAAAGGAATAAAGACAAACAGCCACACCAAAAACATGATGTCACAGATAATTTACATTTTATTTACAAGTTTACATTTTGAACATCACCTCTTTGTACAAGATATCTCTGGCCCACAGGTAAAAGATTTTTCTCTGCAGCAGTTTCCTAAAGCAGAAAAAAACACTTCAGAACATTGATTTGCATTATTTATATTTTCAATATAACTTAACAACCCCTGGTTTCACAGACAAGGATTAAAGCCAGACCTAGACTAAAACACATCTTAACTGGAGATAACTTGCACTGACCGGTCTTTACATATCCCTGTGCCATTGATTTGACTTTAGATACACACCAGTAAAGTCTTGGCATATTTATAAAAGATGCTTAAACAACTTAATTTAACTAAGACCTAGTCCTGACTCTAGCTAAGCCTTGTCTGTGAAACCGGATCCATTTACATATTTACAAGACAATGAATAGATGGTATCAGTCAGTTGGGTGCTAACAACTTCAGGGACTCAACTCCCTGCTGAGTTTGCCCGCACAGCCCATATGTTACAGACAGTTGTAGCATCACTCCTCCTTTAATAGGTGCATGTGAAAAGTAGATTTCTAATCGTGAAGGCTTACATGCAAATACAATTATTATGGGTCATAAATATGCTGAATTTATGATTAAAGAAGTAATATGCTTGTTAAATGAAACAATACCTTTGCTCTTCTTCGAAGGTAATCCCTTCGGTTGTGTAGCATCTTAGTACATCGTACGATCACCTCTGTCTCTCTTCCATACAACTGTGGCAGTGCAGAAATGATCTGGGCAAGGACAGGGCATTATACTCTTTAGAAACATTTCTTTATCATCAAGCACATTAGATCATATAAACTCATGTTAATAAAACGATATAGCTCATCAAATTAAATAATAGAGTGGATTAAACCTTTGCGGTAATTGGAGCCCACTCAATGTTCCTGCTATAGCACGCCCTCTGCCACACTTGAAACTGCATCAGGATCTCCCTGGCCACTACCTGTTGGAGAAACAAGAAACCAGTAAAACTGGGAAACTACTGACTGTTAAAAAGCCTCAAATGAATGCACATGCATTTTGCATAATTGCTTACACTGAATGTTCTCTGTCTGTTTATGGACTGCAAATTTCCTTGTTCTTGGGAGGAGTATTCTGCAACCCTCTGGCCAATCTACAAAATACACAATAAAACAGGTTTAAATTCATATTTCATAAGCATTTATTAACTTTTATTATATTATGCACATAAAGAAAAGATGCATTTTGAAAGATGCACGCTGAGAATTGACTTAGTGTAATATAAATACATTTTAACTGAACCAATGCAATGCTCAATTTATGATTCACATGCAATATTAATATGTGCACTTTTTAAATATATTTAAATTCTGATTAAAGTTTGTGTTCTTGCATGCGTTTAACCTTAAAATTCATCTACTGTCTAAAATACAGTTTATGATCTAACTAAAACATTTCAATTAAAGTCTTTCAGAAGACAAAGCAAACAAATCCATCTAATAATAATCTTTATTTAGATAATAATTTGAGTCAGTAAAGAACATAAGAATCTTAAGGAAATGGCTTAAGAGTCAACATGCACTGTCGGACATTGACTAAAGTGAAAAAATTGCCATTTGGAATGGTGCTTTTTGTTCGATGTCCCGTTAGGAATGATGTGAAGCAGTTTCATAATGAAAATTGATTAAAATGACACCTTGTTAATGTGAGATGCTGACTTGGAATCTTACAACGGTTGTGTTAAAACAACACATTTTGTGTCTAATTAAGGACAATACATTAAATATGTTGTCCTTAACTAGACACAAAATGTGTTATTATTATTGGAACAAATTTAGTGTTGTTTTAACACATCTCGTGTTGTCCCTTTTATTTACATTAACACAAAATCAACATAAAATGACAAATAATGTTACAATAACACAAAACAATGTGTAAAAAATGAACACATCCTTTCTTAGAGTGTATTGTGTCTGGCTGCAGTCTTTAAAACTTATTAAACTGATGGATCATTTACTTTTTCAACAAATCACCATGAACTTTGTGAACAGAGCCAAATGTCAATTTAGGTAACGGTTAGAGTAGCCTTCGGTAAAACTCTATATTAAAAAATAAATAAATAATAATTGAAATGGGTTAAAGACAGTTTCCTTATGAACCATTAATTTACAAACATATACTGTATAGACAAAAAAGACTATGTGCTCTTTTATTGCATCTTTACTTTAGAAAATATATCAATAATATTACACTATTTTACATTGATAATACAAAAACAAGACAATTCATGATAACTAATCAATTCAAACCAGGTGTATTGAAATACCAGGGAACTGCTAAAGTCTTTGCAAATTTGAACCATAGACATACTGTACATAGATGGCTACTGAATCATGGGCTATTGTTGCTGCCATATTCAGGAGGCCAAAACTGCTTTATAGACACATACAATTTAAAATGGGTGGCCTTTTATTTTCTGGATTTAAAGCCCATTAAAGTCACCACGAAATTGAAAACTTAATTTTTTATAAAATATTTTTTTTTTATAAATGACTTAACTCTGTGGTTCATTATGTTTTTTAAATTATGTGCCCTAACAGTGGCAGCTCGTGTCTGCTCATCCAAGGGGGGCAAATTTAAAATATGTGTTCGAAGTGTCATGTGTGTTGCTCGTTTTTTCAAAATATGTTTTCGTTGCGTCATGTGAACCTATGTGCATCACGTGTCCTGACAAAACAAGCGCCTGCTGCACAAGCGTCAAAACCGTTTATGATGAAAGAGACGCTCATGTTCACAAAATACACGAAAGACGCTCCCTTAATAGTAAACTTTGATAACGCATAAGATTATGTGAGTATCTGGCAAATGCGTGAGTCTCTTTTATCATAAACCCTTTAGACGCGTCTGCAGCAGGCACCTACCTATACAAGACACATAATGCACACATAGGTTAACCCGACACGGCGAACACATATTTTGAAATTACGAACCACACACATGACGGGCTACATACATGTTATGACGAACTTCGCAGCGTGCGCCCTCGAAAAAGAAGTCATCGCTGCTTTCATACTTATCCTACCCCCCAAAAAACAATGCTTGACAAGCGTGAGTGTATATGACAATTAATAATTTTCTAGTCTGACTATCAAAAATCTATACGCTTAAAATCTCAATGAAATGGAAGTAGCGATTGTCTTATTTTCCTTGTCATGATGTATAGCTGAATGAAACGGATTTAGAAAAGAGAAAAATGGTGGGGGTGGGGGGGACTTGAATTCGTCCATCGAGAAATGATGGATTAATAGAAGTTGGGTCATGTTGCTAATTGCTTCGATCTTTTTCAGGGGCTCGGCCCTCGTGCCATAGCTTCTGACCGGAGGAACAGAGAGATTGTTTTGTGGAGGACATTTGCATTTTTGATTAAAGATTATGAGGTCACATGAATTTTTACAAAATAATGCACCTCATAGATAAATCATTTGAAAAAAAAATTTATTACAAATTTTTTTTTATTGTGACTAAAGACTATGGGGCAGTTTCTTAGACAGGGCTTATCCTAGTCTTAGACTACAATGCATGTTTGACCTGCCTAATTTAAAAACTTCTTGCACTGACATATCTTAACATACACCAGTATTGTTTTTTGTAAGGGGTGTTTGCACAAACGATTTAAATGTCCTATTAACTAAGGCCTAGTTCTGGACAAATCTATATCTTGTACTCCACGTAGATTACAAACATTGAAGTCATTTGAGAAGTGTAAACGTTATTGTGCTTTATATCCAGCAAAACCACAGGTCATCCATTCACTTGGGCAGTATGTGTTTATAAGGCAGTCTATGATTTATAAAGCAACGTAACTTTATAGAGTGTTTACTTATTTTCCTGTATTACAGAAGTATTATTTTAAAGTAGGGATGCATAACGATTAATCGCGATTTATGTATAGCAGAATGAAAGTTTTTGTTTACATCATATATGTGTGTGAACTGTGTATAATAACTTTGTACAGATAAATGCACACACATGCATGTATAAAATTTTACATACATTTGTATATTTATATAATGTATATTATATATAAATACTTAATATATATATATATTTTTTTTCTTAAAATTATACACACACATATGATGTAAACAAAAACTTTAATCGTTATGCATACCTAATGCAAAGATTTACAGTATACGAATTTGTCCAGATATGGTTTGTGTCTTTAATGTGTAAATGATTATAAAAGAGTTGTTAAGTTGGGACAGTGGTCTTTTATTTTAGCTTGCAAGTACGTTTTGTCTTTTTTGATCGTCTGATTCCAGTCTGGTTGATCTAGAGATCATTCAGCATGAACATGTAGTAATGTCCCTGCATTGAGCACAGATACCAAAATGGAGTGTCCTTCATTCAAAGACCAAGACCAAGCATGCTGACTGGGGAATTTTTTATATACCCAAACAAAGCAGATCATTTAAATGTAAACAGACTAATTCGGGATCAGTTAAAATATAAATGGTTGTAAAACAGATGGATTTATTTCCCTCCTCTTCCGTGGATTTTCAGTAAATGAGTCTTCATTTGCCTGGGACCCAGAAAGCTCTTTCCACACTGAGGGCAACTGTAAGTCTTCCCTGCATGGCTGTGTCGTCTGATGTGAACTCGCAGGTTGGTGGCCCGATTGAACCTCATCCCGCACTGAGTACAGCTGAAGAGTTTCTCCCGCGTGTGGATGTTCTGGTGCTGCTTGAAGTTGCTTAGCCGGGCGAAGGCCTTGCCACAGTGTGGACAGACATGAGGTCTCTCGCCCGAGTGTTGCTGCTGGTGAACTTTCAGCTCAAAGTTGTACGCAAATGTCTGATCGCACTGGGGACAGCTCAAAGGTCTCTTGCCTTTGTGGATCAGCATGTGGGCCCTGAGGTCACATGCTTTCACAAAAGTTCTCCCACATTGGGTGCAATGGTGGGATCTTTCTGCATGGATCCTGTGTTTGTCCTGGGAGAAATGCTTGGGGTACTGTGCATGGCTGATTATTTTCTCGCCCGGACAAACAACATCATGAGAATAGAGGGCGGAAGTTTCAGAACCGTCCTGCCCTGTATAAATCTGTCCGTTTTCTTGTTGGACAAAAAAATTTGACCTGGACAGCCCCAGCTCTGTTGTGCATATATTACTATGTTGTGCCCTAATACTTTGTTGTACCAATGTGTTCACTGAATAAGGTGTGAAATATGAGGTGGCATCAGGCATGTCGAGAGAGTTTAGATCTGGAAAGCTTTCTACCTGTATCTCCTCCTGATCACAAGATCCTCTGAGCTCTCCGTGACTCGGATCAGACATTTCTCCAAGGCAACCGTCATCTCTGTTGACGCTTTCCCACACCGGAACCATCTCTTCTTCTTCTTTGACAGGGAGAAGATCCGGCTCTGTCTCCGATTTGACTTTGTTCGGTGAGGATGGTTCCAAATTTTCCTGGCCATCCTGAGATAAAGGACTTCGTAACAGTCGTGAGTGATTTGAGCTTATTTCCTTGTCAAGCGTAAAGTCCTTTTCAGATTGGTTTAACTCTCTCACCCTGTCACTCATGGACTCGCTGTGAACTTCGGCATTACCCAGAAGTCTTTGCAGAACATCCTGGGGAATTTGTGCGTTGGAAATAGGTGCGGTGATATCTTTAGCAGTCTGCTTTTGTGCATCATGTTTTTCTTTGCAATGTAAGTGTGTTGTTGTGTGCACGTTAGACTCCAGTTGTTGCCTTGTACTCCACATAGTTTGGGTCAATGAAGGCTCATTGATTGACTGATCTCTCAGGCTTGGGCCTAAACAAAAGATGCACCAAAAGACGGGTAACAAAATTATTAAGGCACCAAAGTCAATTTGATATTTTTCAGTGAATAAGAAAATACACAACTATCATTTGCTTTTGATTCGATAGGGGTGTTCTTACCATGAACCATCTCTGCCGTCTGGCTCTCCTCTTTGTCACTCGAGTCGCCCAATCGGCCACATCCACAGTCTGGGCACTGTATTTTCCTTGCTTGTTCCCATTCCTTCTGTCTCACTTTACTTTCGGACAACTGCAGCCTGCGTCTCAAAAGTTCCACTTCCTGTTTACGATGACCCACTTCCTCCAGGAAGCTGTCCTCCACCAGCCTGGTTATTTCGAACATGGCTGATTTGAGGATGGTCTCCATGACAACAGAGAGTTGGGATTGGAATGTGAGGAACAGGGTTTCTGACATCGTCCTGGCACCTTGAGGACACCAGTTATCGAGGAATGGAGTGTAGATTCCCAAGAATTATAAGTCGAAAGGAAAACAATCACCCTGCAAAAAGCATATATAGACATTACTGTGATGTAATTACACAATAACAAAGCAATGTTCATGTAAAGGTATATGTACATGCTATAATGTTTCACATCTGGCATACACTCTTTAAACGAAGCAACTTCAACTTATACAGTTTGAATTATCAGTTAAGTTCAATGGGAATCGAACCTACACTTTTGCGTTGCAAAAAACGGTGTTTTAAATAATACGAACGTTTTGTTGGTACACTAGTAATAACCATTTTAGTGCACACGATCCTTTCACTAAGTGGGCGTTTTGTTTTGTTGTTGTCTTTGATCCACGTGCAAGATGCAACATACAATGTGATTAATATCGCAAGCGTACATGCACATCATTAAAAACATGTCTGTTTATATGTATATGAAATCATTTACTCGGTTGACAGTAACGTTAGACTGCAAGTTCGCTAGTGACTCTGTATCCGGGCCTTTCGTTTACAGTAAATAAGCACTGCAATGACACGACACCATGACTATTCAGACGATAAATACCTTATTAAAACGATCCCGAAAGAGAAGATTTCCCAGGGCTGAATTATTTGGACATATATGTTGTTGTTTATGATAGTTGACAGTGTCGTGTAAATCGGATACACGAAATCTTGATCATGTTTTCTCGTAGCGCCCCCAGTGGTGTGGCGGACATATTTCGATAATAAGTGAATCGTACAGTAGTGGCCAACAGTTGTTTTTATTCCCCTTCAGGATTAAAGCATCAAAATATTAGGAGCGTGGTGCAAAATGGAGAAAACACAACTTGGTTAAGGTCTTTATTTGACAAATTCTGCATATCTGGTGTATGGGTTTTAATCTAACATACAAAATGTATAGAAAAAGCTCATAAAATAATGCATACATTGACTAAAATTATTTTTTATGATTATCTTGTTGGTTGTTCCATTGTTTTTGACAAACAAAATGCCATTTCCTTACCAAATTATTATTATTATTTGCATATTAATCACCACTGTAGTAATGTTTTGTAGTAATCATGGTTTAAAAGTAGCCATGTAGTAAAAAAACATAATTTTTGCAAGTTTTTTTTTCTAACGCCTTGAATCAAAAAGCTTTTATTGTATAGATATTACAAATTTGTGCCATGTTAAAAGACAATACTGATTGCCTTTTTAATATTACTATAATTTTAGCAATAAAACATCTATTTTCTCCAGTAGTTTTATTTGTGGTAGGTGGCCACAGACAAATAAAAAAATAGCAATATGTATTATATGTATCTTATAGTTTTCCAGTTTTTTTACATTTTCATCCATTCCTACACTGCTTTTATGTTTCAATTGTTTGCTTTAAAAAGTATTTCCTGTAAAGCTGCTTTGCAATAGTAAAATAATGAAATGAAGAAATGAAAAATGTTATTATTCTCCAATAACAGGAATGATAATAGATGACCAAATAAGAACACATAACATCAGTATAAAAGTTAATATATCAAATAGTTTCAGAAACATTTAATTTTGTACCTCAACATCACACAATATGACAGAAACCAAACACACAACAGCACATTAATTTGGAGGACTTTCTGCATTTTAAATATTTGGAGCATTTAAAATGTAATTATAATTTTCACAAAAAATGAAAATATTTTAATTACATTCTCAGAGCCTATGACTGTTATGGTTTAACCCAATCACCAATATTTAATCTGCATGCATTAATGAAACACATAATGTTTGAGCATGTAACGTAATACAATGTGTGGCATTTAGTCAACATGCCATTATTACATATAGCAGATGTCTTTATGGGTAACTCCTGCTTTGTTTAGACGCCTTTTCCACATACTTTAGCATTTCAATATTCAACCATAAGGCATTGATGTACACGCAACAGAATATAAACAAAAGTTCATTACGTCAAAACATCCTTTTTGTAACACAGCTTAACCCATTCTGTAAACAAGTTTAAAACCCGTAATGCTGTCACAATTGAATGTGTGCATCTAAAAAGTGAATACTACATGTCTAAATAAGAAACAAAAAAATCGAATTTATATGGTATTTAATTGAGATGTGTCACGTGTGATTTATGCAGTATAGTAATAAAAATTTGTAAGGAATGTAGCTTAATTGTTATGAAAGGAACAAAAACAAAGCTAAATTATAGATACACCAGTGGGCAACTGTTTAGGTTACTTAAATGTTTTAAATTATTTTGTATACAAAAATAAGGGTAATAGATATAAAATTCTCTTAATAAAAAACAAAAAATATATATATGTACTTGATAATGAAGAAAAGCAGCCAGTAAGTCGCTCAGATCCTTACGCTTGCACATTTTTTCTGCTTCTAACGCAGTTTAATTCATTGCCCGCATCTGTTACGTGTGGGGTGCCACAGGGCTCCGTTTTAGGCCCAATTTTATTTCCTTATATATCTTCCCTACGTTACATCTTTGAATTTCATAAGGTTCAACATCACATTTATGTGGATGATATCCAGTTGCATATGTCAATAAAACCTGGATCAAAATCTTTATCTGCATAAATGACACCAAAAGGATAGGTGGTTGGATGGGTGAAAACTTTCTTCAGCTAAACGGGGAAAAAAACGGAAGTAATTCTATTTGGGGCCCCCCATTTGGAACATGGTCTGACTCCCAGTTTAGGTCCTGTGCAAACAAATATTCGCACCTATGTGTTGTGTTAAAATTTGACAAGCAAATAAACTCTGTTAGAGCTATTTTTTTCCAGCTTAGGAGTTTTACTATTTTTTCTATCTTTTGGCGACCTAAAGATTGATTACGGTTTTAGATTGATTGAAGGTTTTAGTTTTTGTATTTAAGGCCTTGCATGGTCTGGCTCCAGTTTATATCTGAGACCTTATTTGTCCATATTCTATTCAAAGAACCCTCAGATCATCCTCTGACAAATTATTAGCCATTCCATTGTCTCGCTTGAAATCTAAAGGTGATAGAGCCTTCTCTGTGTTTGCCCCTTAGATGTGGAATTTGTTACCTGGGTCAATTAGGTTTTCCTTCTCCCCATTTTATTTAAGTCATCTCTGAAAATAAGTAATCTCTTTTCTCAGGCCTATTCATATTTTTTTAATTTGTTAATCCTTGTTAATTGTTAAATCTTGGTCTTGATTTTTATATGGTTTTATGGTTATGTTGTACATACTAACCAATTCTTGTATGACTGCTTGCTTTGTATTGTGTTATTGTGAAGCACCTTGGGCAGCAGAAACATTTTACATTGTTTGCACACTCAAGTTTGTTATTTCAAAAGTAGGCATGCGGTATGCGCGCTCATATTGTTTTATCCAGGCGCGTCCGCACCGTATCGAGTTAAAAACATTTCAACAGATGGTCGCGCTTTCGTCGCAGATTTAGACGCGAAATGTGAACCGCCCCTAAAGGTGCTATATAAATAAAAGTGTTAGAAGCAGGAAAAATGTGTTAGGATCTAAGCGACTTTGACAAGGGCCAAATTGTGATGGCTAGACGACTGAGTCAGAGCATCTCCAAAACTGCAGCTCTTGTGATATGTTCCTGGTCTGCAGTGGTCAGTACCTATCAAAAGTGGTGAAAGGAAGGAAAAGCGGTAAACTGGCGACAGGGATCAGCTGCACAAGCCGCTAAACACCACCTCCGACAAGACAATGATATTAACCGAATGCTCTCCGTTATACGTTCATCAAAAACTTTCACTTCATATATATGATAGTACCTATTTACCCCTGAGTAATCCAGTCACTTATGTAGCAATGCAAAAGAAAATCGGCTTTAAATTTAGCACACTTCCAAAAAGTTCACATGATAGTAAGAACGCAGATGACAGATGATGAGCACACCTCTTTGATTCTACCTCTATTATACTTCCACTGCTTGTCATATATTGGAGTTTGTAAAATCAGAGTGAATTCTCTGATGTCTTTTCAGGTTACATTTCTGGGTAAACCTTTTCCCACAGTCTGTACAGATGTAGGGTCGTTCTCCCGTGTGGACCCTGCGGTGTGCTTTTAAGTTGCTCAGTTTTGTGAAGCTCCTACCGCAAATTGTACAACAAAACTGCCTCTCTCCTGTGTGGATCTGCTGGTGAGCTCTGAGGTGACACAGGTGAGAGAAGCCTTTTCCACATTGGCTGCAATTGTGCATCGTCCTCGCCGAATTGTACCGCGTGTCCCCTTGAATTCTTATACTGACCACCTGTGGGCCACTTCTTCCTGGGTTTATGGTGTTGAAACTTCTTTCACCTGTACCGGCTCCTTCAGGGTATTGATGGACATGAGATAGTTTCGGTGTAGGAAGGTCTTTAGAGACTGGAATGGGGCCTTGATCTGGCACTACTACATTAGGATGTGGAATGATTTTTGTGTTCTTCCTAAGTGGGGATCTGCATGGCTGGCTGGATGGATGCAGATGTCGGACGGGTTGTGGTGCAAGAGACTGAACCTTGACAGGAGGCCCAGAACACGGTACTTGCTTCTCTGCTTGAGCTCCATGCTGAACCTCCAACTGTGCTTTTTTAGCCATTTGAGGAGGAATCCTCTCCTCCATCTCCTCCCAGTCTGGTGGAAGCATCACAACAACTTCCTGTTTAATGGGCAGTCTTGAACCCTGACACTCTGAAGATGGTGAAATTCTGACTGGGTCTGGCTGAGAAACAGATGTGCGTGTTTCAGGATCTGGTTTAGAATCAAACCATTTTGGCTGGTTTCTGTGTGTCATCTCATCCTCATCGGCAAGCCTCTCAGTACAAGACAATGTGCCCCCGCATGTTTTGTCCTTAAGGGATTTACAGTCCGAATCTGTATTCTGGAGTCCATTGCTCTCTTCCACACTGTTTGAAGGATTTTTCTGATTGTGTATTTGAGAGCGTATTACTAGACAGGCTTGTGTGTCTCTAACCTCTGTGATCTCCTCCTTCACTTCTCCTCCAACGTTTAGCCCATCCTGTCATGGATAGAATGTGAATGTAAATGAAAAACCACACAAAATGTATTTTGTTGAAATAAAAAACTTTTTACATTTTAGCAATCTACAGGTGACCTCCCAAAAAGCTTATTTATGCATTAGGTAGATGCCTTTAATACAAAGCGGCAATACATTCAAATACATGCATATTTATTATCAATGTCAGTATAGGTGTTTCATGAAATTGAAAAAGTGAAATTAAAAAACATTTTGCGCTGCTAACACAATGTTCTATCTTAACTTAAAGGATTACTCCACTTTCATAAAACAAATCCTGATGATTTACTCACCCCCATGTCATCCAAGTTGTTTATGTCTTTGTTTAGTTGAGAAAAAATTAACTTTTGAGGAAAACATTCCAGGATTTTTTTCAATTTAATAGACTTTATGGGACCTCAACAGTTTACAGTTCAATGCAGTTTAAAATAGCAGTTACAACCGCAGCTTCAAAGGGCTCTAAACAATCCCAACCGAGTCATAAAGGTCTTATCTAATGAAATGATTGTCATTTTCACCAAGAAAAAATATGTACTTTTAAACCACAACTTCTCGTCTTGCAGCTGTCATCAGCAGCGCCTGCATCGCCCGATCAGCGGATGATGGGCGGGTGCGGGAGGATCGTTCTGACATTGTTGTATGTGGAATGATACAAATTAATGTCTTTGGGTCATTTTGTTGTTTATAATGGTCCGCAAGTGTGCGTTTCACATTTGTAACACAAAACCTTTTGACTTCATTACATAAAAAGTAAGGTCGCGCTGGCACACCACATAGCTTGTGCAAGACGAGAAGTTGTGGTTTAAAAATATATATTATTTTTCTTGGCGAAATTGACGATCATTTGGGATCATTTCGACCTTGTTCACACTGTCAGTCCAAATCCAATTTTGATGCATATCTTATTGGAATCCAATCAACATTTAGAACATGTGAACGGCCAAAAACTGCATGAAATCCATTTTTTTTCAAATCCGGTTCAGGCTCACATTTCTGGAAATCCGTTTCAGTCTGACCGCATTTGTGTAGCTTTTCGGTAACGTCATGCTTTCGTGTCACGTAAAACATAAACACGTCAGACGTCGAGAAAGATTGTCGTGCCATCACAACGTTATTGCCATTGAAACAGTGCAGATTATCCAGAATTGGCAGAATCGAATGCACAGATCGGATATGAACAGTTGTGATACACAATGGCTATGTTTACATGCACAAAATTTTGTCAATCCGACTGAATTTAATACAATTGAAAGTTACGACACTTACAAAAGTTAAAGTTTAAATGCACCCTAAACATTGCAATCCGATTTAAATGTTCGTTTACATGTACATTCTATAGAATCCAAAGCGAACAGCCAGGGTTGCCAGATTTGCGTATCAAAACCATCTGAATGGACATTCAAAACTAGCCCAAAAGCATCCCAATGACTGTCCACAGCCCAAATATCAATAACTAATCAACAAAATCATTTAATCTGTAACCCACAGAAAAAAAACAACTGGTGGAAATTTGGAAGTTTAAAGAGTAGCCCAAATCTAAACTCAAAACAATGCAGAGGGCTTGTCAACGCTACGCTCAGCATCTCTTGTCAAGTTCATGCTTTTATCTCTGGATGAAAGTCAAAACAGTTATTTTAAATAGCACAACGCTAATTTATTGCTTTAAGTAGCCTAATATTTTAAAAGTACACATAAACGCTGCAAAATACAGCACGAGACCCCATTAACGTTACCTTAATAATGCGTGATGCCATTGCCTTGCTATTGCGTGTTTTTGTGAAAAGAATCATGTGATTTAAGAGGTAATTTTAAGACGTGAACTTAAGCACAAATGTTCTGCGCATGTGCACAATGTATTTTTGCATCCGATTGAGAAAATCCTACGAGTCACACGTTTACATGCGTACTATTCTCCTGCTGATTGGATCACAGTACACCACCACCTTCAATACGATCCAAATTTGCATCCTATAGTCCTCAGCTGACCATCATATTGATTAAGGTGTTTACATGAAGGTTTTTATATGATTGAGCCATCAATACAATTACAAACAGATTATTTGGTTGCATGTAAATGTACCTACTTTGGACAGGTCAAATATGCACCAAAATCGGATTTGGACTGACAGTGTGAACAAGATCTTGAAGAAAGACATAAACATCTTGGATGACATGGGGGTGAGTAAATTATCAGGATTTTTTCATGAAAGGGGACTAATCCTTTAAGCGTCAAAATACTTTTAATGGCAGTTTAATAGTTGTAAAAGTGTATTACACACACATTTTGTTTAGATTTCGGAACCGCTGATGACGTCTCTTGGTTCGGCACTGTGCTTTCTTTGGCACTACATCTCCAGCCACTTTCAGATAAATTCTCCTGCTTTAAAACAAGGGGTTGTTCCAAACCTTCAAACAAAAAAGAGATTTAGTATAGACTGCACATCATGTTATGCATTTGAAGTTATTTAAACTGCTATAAGTATTTCGTTACACTTACTGCTCTGTGTTTCAGGGCCTCTGTTCAGCAGTCTTCTCTTGGAGATTGCTGCTCTACCACAGTCCACACACCTCACCCTTTTAAACCTCTCACGCTCCCTCAGTTTGGTTTCTGACAAGATCAGTCTTCGTCTCAACACCTCCGCCTCTCGTTTGCCCCGATCCACTTGATCCAAAAAGCTCTCCTCCACTAACCTCGTGATTTCGTACATGGTTGTCTTGAGAACGGTTTCCATGACCGCAGACAGCTGGGTCTGGAACGAGAGGACGAGCGTGTCCGTCATTCCTGTACCTGAATTGCTCGAGCTTCCTCACAAAACGCAAATTTACTGCAACTCATTCATTGCATAAAGAAACAACTGACAGCCATCATCGCGTGAATGATCACTGTTGGTCACGTGCGATATCTATAGAAATGTTTTCGGTTTCAGTGCTACTCAAATTTGCAATCTTTTCCAACAGGTATACACTGAAAAAAGTGCAAACGCACACTTTATGAGCAGGTAATCAAAATTTTATCATAAAGACCTGCAGGATAATAAAGTGTTAGCATCTAGCTCATTACATACGTTTAAAAAATGAATCGCGAGCAGAAATAAATGCTTTCTAAACGCGATAAAATAATTTATCGTGTGCGGTTTAACTGTGTGCGGACGACTGCAGAAAACGAAATTTTATTTTGACGATGTTTCACTAATGCATCATGTCACGACGGAGCGTAGCAGCAGACGGGCAATAATGTTGTTTTGGATGACGTCACGGAGTTGTACGGTGGCCTTGATGGACAGCGCGGAAACCCAAAATCAAGTTTTCCTCAGTTTTTGCTCAAAACAACACTCCTCTTTACTTCTTAAAAGTCTTTGCATAATTTGTGTATTCCTGTGTGCATTTTCGGGCAATGTATTTTCTGTAGCACAATGTTAGAAGCCCAAAGCTTGTGGTTTCGATTCTTAGCAACACAAAAACATCTGGCAAATGCAAGTTGTATATTTTATCATTTTAATATGGTAAATAAAAAAACTGAAATAAATATAAACAATTGGAGGATCTAAACAAACAACTATGTTAGTAACAATGAAATTGAAATTAAACTTTAATTTTTTTGTTATGGAATATTGTGGGAAATTTATAAATTACTTATTTGTGAGATTTATTTTTTTATTTTATACCAGGGGTTTGTTGAATGTTTTCTGATTGGCTGAAAAACGTCCCATGGGTGTAGATTATTTTTCGGTAAACCGCACACAAAGGGATATTCCACACAACTTTTTTTTAAGATGTCAAACAAAACTTTGGTGTCCCCAGAGTGCATATGTAATTTTTGCTCAAAATACCATATAGATAATTTATTATAGCATGTTAAAATTGCCACTTTGTAGGTGTGAGCAAAAATGTGCCGTTTTGGGTGTGTCCTTTAACATGCAAATTAGATGATCTCTGCACTAAATGGCAGCGCTGTGGTTGGATAGTGCAGATTAAGGGGTGGTTTTATCCCATATTGACATCACAAGAGGAGCCACATTTCAATTACTCTTTTTTCACATGTTTGCAGAGAATGGTTTACCACTACTAAGGTACTGGGTTGTTCTTTTACAAATTTTCTAGCTTGATAAAAGCACTGGGGACCCAATTATAGCACTTAAACATGGAAAAAGTCAAATTATCATGATACGTCCCCTTTAAAAATATGCACTAGAGCAATGTTTGTGGTAGCCGTGGTATAAGCAGAATAATTGACTCCGGTCCTTTGAATTATTTATCTGCTTCGTGCCGCATTACCACCCTGGCTGTGCATTATTTTCTTATAATTCAACGGCCCGTCGTGAATTATTCCTTACATATTTTTTATTTATTTATGTGCCCTTATAATCTTTAATTTAAGAAATAATGAAATAATATCTCTTTACTTCCAGTCACCATAAATGGTGCAAGGGTGGGGCACGTATAAATGTCGCAGCAAATAGAAACATGACTAGGGCTTTTCAAAAATATAGATACAGCTAACTATTGTAATAAATTTTTCCATGATAGTGTATCGATATTTCAATCTCTGCTAGCTGTATTTAAAAAAAAAAAAAAACATCAAATCCCTCTGCCGCTGCTGTAGTTGTTGCTGGCCAGTTGTCTGTCATATACGGTCATTTGGCCAATGTCTCAGAAGTTAGCGGGAGGGAGAAAATGGCAGAAAATAAAAAAAACCTGCAGCTTTCAAAGCCGACGTGTGGAAGCACTTTGGCCTTACAAAAAAAGAAAAAAAGAAAAAATTCAGCTTTTTTACATTTTTGTTAAAAAAAAGAAAAAGTATTGCAATGTATCGCTACATGCAACGTATTTTATCGTATTGTGATACATTGTATCACGACACGTGTATCTTGAGGCCCTTGCCAATACCCAACCATAAACAAGACACAACTTTAAACAATCCAATCAATTCACGATGGACGAAATCAATTCCCGCCTTACATTTCTTTCTCTTTTTAGAAGCCGTTTCACTCGTATATACGCCACGACAGGGGAAATAAGACAATCGCTACTTCCGTTTCATGCCGACTTTAAATGTGTATCAAGTAAAATGGTATGGTTTTGCCTGAAATGGCAAAATAAATATATACATTTAGCGACATGGAAATTATTTTTCATGTTTATTTTACATTACCCAACCTGCGGAGAAAGTCAACGGGTACATAACAGATGAAAAATATTTAAGAGAACATTGCATGGTAACTCTGTTATGCAGAAAATAGGCAATATTAACCCTTTAACTGGTGCAGCCCTTTTTGATTGGGGGGGTGAAGTACACCTTCAAATTAATATAACACTGGCATTTTTTTGTCTAGAAGCGTAATTTTGGTCTTGTTTTAAAGAAGATACTTTAACATTTTTTACAAAATTGTCTGGAGGTGAAAATATCATTTTTGTTTTTATAGCAGTTTACATTTATTTGTCATAAATAAAAAATGCAATTTAGTATTATTCTTAATACAAAAAACTGAGGTTTGCGTTGGTTTGCTGCATATTTTTGTCACAAATGAATATATTACAGTTACTGCATTATTATTACTGCTAAAAGGTTTTGAAATATGAAAACTACATTCTTAGACCTTTCCAACAATATATAGTTTGTCATGATAGATTAACATTTACATTAAAAATATTGAAGTAAACTCAGGATGGGTGGACACGAGACAGCGCCAGTTAACGGGTTAAATTGGCAGGCAAGCCATTATGTAAGACACAAGATACTCTTTTAAAAACATCTAAGATAAATAGCCAATCAAATGCGTGGCGGTAAAAAACATGGCTTCCAACATTTTCAGCAAAGATCAACAGACAGACATTACAGAACAATTGCATACTGCAGCGTCTTTTACATAACCAGTGTTATGCTTCGTGAGAAAAACCCGTTTTCAGTCTCTGTCAACAAGGATGGATAATTAATAAAAGTGCCAGTATAAACTTATTACAATCCAGTCTGTGTTATTTTATCACTGACTGTTTAGGTCAGCACTATGTTTGCGCTGATGTGACCTAAGGTGGTCCAGGCGTTTGAAGCTGAGTCCACAAATACCACAGCAGTACGGTCTTTCTCCTGTATGGGTGCGTTGATGGACTTTTAAGATATCTGCCCGGGTAAAGCTCTTATTGCACACAGTACACTGGTGTGGTTTCTCCTGCGTGTGAATGCGCCTGTGCAGCTTGAGATTCCACAGTCTGCTAAATCGGTTTCCACAAAGCGTGCAGATGTAAGGCTTCTCTCCAGTCTGACTGCATCGGTGCCTCTGCAGGTCACTGAACGACGAGTAACCTTTCCCACAGTGGCTGCACAAGTGGAGACCGTCCCGTTGGTGGACACGCTGGTGAACCTTTAAATTGCAGGCCTGAGTGAATTTCTTACCGCACTGGTTACAGTTGTATGCATCGGTTGAACCGACTCTTTGGGAGAGCGGGTAGTCTTTTAGAGAAGGCTCGCTGACTTGAAAAATTTGTCTATCATCTTGAGAATGGTTAAATTCATGTTCCTTATATAGTCCACCAGACCCATCGTTTGCTGTATTTTCACCATAAAGTGTTGAGTGTCCTCTATGATCAGCATGTCCTGCAACCCCATTCTGAACTTCGCTGAGGGCACTCATGTCCTGTAAGTGGCCTTCTTCATTAATAAGTAAACAGTGCATGTGTCTATCAATGCTTTCTGTTTCTGGGTTAACCTGTGCAGGAAAAGAGCCTCTATTTCTTTTCTTACTCTTATTGGAAAAGTGTCTTTCACCTTCTATAGCCACATTAAGGTCATTTTGAACAGCGCCCAGTGTCTCTTCAGTTCTTTCTCCAAGAACATTCAGGTCTCCCATGTCCAGTTTATTGTAGTCCGCCAGCTCCTCTGTGTTGTACCGCATTCGGTATGCCAGCCCCTGAACGTCTGTAATATCTGCATAAGGCCCATCATCAGTAGACTTAACAAGCCCAGTGCTCCATTCTTCCTGAATCTGTTGAAGTTCTTGCTCACTGTAACTGTGAGCTGAGAAATCAGAAGTCTCGGCTACTGAAAAAGCAAGCGAGAAAAACAATAGCAATTAGACAAAGTCGATGTTGGGCTGACCTTTACCAGAATTTAAAACAGACCAGCTCAAAATAACAGTATATTAGCATGTCAGTAAAAGCAGTGTTTGTAAAGTGTGTGGTCTTAAAACGGAAACCACGCTAGACACAACAAAGTCTGTCATTTGCACATGATGTACAGACAACTAAAAAGAACAAGGAAATGCTTTATAGAACAATGAACTACAGCTGGCAATTTAAAAATAATATTTAATGTGAAAAAAGATTAGTAGCTAAACATGAAACAGACTTAGGGTGTTTTCACACATGTTGGTGCGCACTGTGGTGTGGCCTTGGAGTGCATCAAATTACACTGTATAATTTTTTAGTTAGTGCGTTCCGTGTTCACATATGTCGTTTTTACGGTACTTGAAACAATGCAGCGCACACCATGTGACAACGGTCAGCGCTGTCATTGGTGTCTGACAGCTCTTACCAAATGACCACCCCCCACTGTTTCCATGACAACCAGTCTGACACGAAGAGCGAAGCTAGCAAGATATGGTGATAAACCATGCACGTCTTTGCAAAGTTTTTTGTTTTAACGCGAAATTGTGCAACTGATCTACTAAAGCTCTTCTCACGGAGCTGTTTGCTAAATATCCCGTAATGTCACTGTTTGTGTGTGTGGAGGACAGCTATGCATTTAAAAATAAGGCTGGGACAATAAATCGTGCAAATGCGCGTTTTCTGAATGAATTCATTTTAATGTATTACGGTGAAATACCGCCACATCCAAAAGCCAGAGGGCGCTCTCTTGCAGAAACTCTATTTGTGCCACAGAAGAAGTACCATTACAAACGCTATTCCAGGAAATGTAAGCATATTTATATCACTGTTCTTCAAATTGTTGCAGGTATTTTCATGATAATAAAGAATATTTTGAATGACTGTGTTTGACGAGTGTTTCATTTTTAAATGCACTATATAAACGACTCGGACTCATAATGATGATAAGGACTTCCTACTGATAAAAGACCCATAGTACATGCACAAGCTGCGCATGAAACACAGAATCGGAGTCAGAATCAATTACAGCCCCATTTATAAAATCATCAGCTCAAACGTCCAGGAGACAGTGAATCTCTGCAATTGGCAAACATGTGGAGAACTTCCCATATTTGGTTCGGCCGGAGGTCGAGCAGTATTCACACCACAAATGGGTCGCACCAGAGTTAGAGCGGTTTCGGAGCGGCCGTTTAGTGCGCACCAGATTGAAGCTGAAAGTATACTAGGGACGTCCGCGTATGTGCGACGTCCGCGTATGCGCACCGTCTGCATGACATCATTTTCGTCATTAGGAGGGTCCGCAGTCGTCCGCGCGTACAGTCCGCGTACAACAGCGCATGCGCGTGAAAATATTTAGACAGGACACTCCACTACAAACAATTATACAAAGAAAATAGACAGAATTTGCACACACACTAATGTTTTTCTTCTTTAATTTTTACTTCTTCCAAGAACAGAAAGCTGGGGAGCATGTTCATTACCATAATGTTTGATTCTTTGTCGTTCTTTCTCTGTTCTTTGTTGTCTTGTTGTTTGTTCCAAACTGTTTGCGCAATGGTGGATCGGTTATTTTTCTTCACCTATCCTAATGTTTTAATGTACTGTAAATGTCGCCAAATCAGTGCTGCCCTGACGGCCTGGTAAAGTAATAATTTGAATAAGAAATAATTTGTATTGTGTATAGTGTCGAACGCGGCCATCCGCGTGTAGCCGCAGGGAGTATACTTGGAAAGCTGGACGGACGTGTGTGCGCGCAAGCTGGACGCGTAAATAAGGTATACCCCGGCTTTGAACACCGTTTACATCTGTCTTTAGCTTCGTCCACTTGTGATCCGATAGGAGAAAACGCATCGTAATAACAAGCGTAAACAGCCTCATATACTCGGCACTGAAACGATTTCAGCAAAGTCATTGAGCTCTACTTCTGTGATGCTCACACGTGCGGTGTGAATGCTCTTCACATCAGTGCTAAAATATTCGTGCTGCAAATGCGCTGTTCACGTAGGCATTGTGTGAAACCAGACTTAGCAGCTATGTGTCTGAAACTGCCGAATGCAGCATCTATTTACATATATCTTTGTTCCAGGTGGTGCGAAATGGTGGAGGCAGGGAAAAATTCACATATTCATTTGTATACACCAAGCTGTGCAATGAGTAGAGGTGTGGACTAATTTGCATATTCATAGGTCTGCATACACGAAATGAAGTAAAGGTATAAAGTTACATTCAAGCTGTTTTAAAAGCATCAAGAAATTACGGTGATAAAAGTGATAAAAATATCGACCTGTTCTAATTCCATTAAATATATAAATAAAAGTCTTACGTTTAAGGATTACTCTGTTTTTTTAAACTGTGATAAACCACACCTTCAGTATCCAGTGTCCACCCATCCTGAAGCTCCTTTTTATCAGTGGTATTATAGAGAACCTCCTCTTTTAGTATGCAGTCCAGTTTCCTGTCCTCTGTATTTGCAGACTGCTGAAAGAACACAGGAGTACACAGTAAGCGGCATAAACACAGATGATATGCAAAGATGAAATTCAGACACACTTCCTTCATTAGGATACCCACCTCTGCTGTGCGATTGGGGCTCGTCCGGTCTTCTGATCTTTCTTTTCCCAAAAGCGTGTCAGTCTCCAACTCACAGCTTCCCCAGCTCCTTTCTCGAACACTCTCCTGTTTGAGACCACGATCATTTTCTACATGTGGTGGTCAAAAGTGAATGCAACTGTGAGGGCACTGATTGAGCAGTCCTATGATAGTGCTTTAAGGAATAGTTAACCCAAAAATTAAACTTCTCCCATAATTTACTCACCCTCACGCCACCCCAAATATATAAATGGAACCCCAGCGAACACCTTTGGGATAAACTGGAATGAAGATTGTATCCAACACTGATGCCCGACCATAAATGTGCTACTGAAGGAATGGGCACAAAATTCCAACAGAAATAAAAGCCTTCCAAGAAAAGTGGAAGTTATTGCTGCAAGGGGGGAGGCATCTCCATATTAAAGTCTAATGTAAGCAATGTATGTATGCAATGTCATAAATATATAAAGTTAGATATTTCTTAAAAATAAATATAGAGAAGTATATACATCTGGGATGGCATGGGGTGAATAAATTATCAGAGAATTTTCATTATCTGGTGAACTAATCCTTTAAGTGCCCGTCAACATGCTTGCCTAGTAAAACCATTTGCAGTGATGTATTGCTCTTTTTATAATGATTACCAAGCATGCAAAGTGCACTAATAGTCCTACACATGCTAACATACATTTTGCCTATAGTAGGACACTATCACAAATCTCAGATATAGACTATATATGTCAAAGGTTAAGAAGAAACCTAATGGTGTTGATGTTTCTTTATCTTCCTCGTTAGCTTTACCACACTTTGTACACCTGCTGGCACATGTTGACTCTTGAGTTCTCCACCTTGACTCGCTCCATTGCAGTCTCTTCTTCAGAGTCTCCACCTGTTCCCGACTTCGGGACATTTCCTTCATGAAACTCTCCTCTACCAGCCGGGTGATCTCAAATATGGCTGCTTTAAAGACAGTCTCCATGACCCCGGACAGTTGTGACTGAAACGCATGTGTAAGATCGGACATAATGACGAGTATATGGATGGCTTAGCTACTTTTCCTTCAAACAACAGTGTCGAATGTGACATCCAGTTTCGTATTACACGTTTGAACCAAACTGTTAACTGTTACATTAACGGGTGTGCGGGTGAGATGCGGATACGATTCCGTTTCATTTGAGTGAGTTACTGAATCATGTTGTTATTTTAGGTTCAGGTCCAGACTCCACTATAGCGCCTTGACTTGTTGTTAGCGCATGCTAGCACACGTCCTAGCATTTCTGTGCTTTTTAAACAGCTACGAAATTAACGACCTTTTATCACTCAAACTGTTCATAAACATTATGAAACGCGAGTTTATGTCGACATGAAATGAAATGTTGGGGTTTATCCAAAAGCTTTTCTGTCCTGCTGCAGTGAATCACTACTTCCTGAAGCAAACGTACGGATGGAATTTAGGGACACTTTACAAACATGTGACGTCAACATGAGCACGTTTTAGGAAAACGCATTATTTACATTTTGGCATTTAGCAGACTCTTTTATCCAGTGACAAAAACCAAACGAAAAAAACAAGCGATTCATTTTAAAGATGAAATGATATGAGAAGTGCCATATAAAGTTAGATAGTTTCAACAATTGCTAAAAACCATAACGTTACACATTGAATAGAAAAGAAGAGCAAAGGAAAGCCTTTTAATTTAATGTAATGCATCCTTAATTATAAAACATACCATTTAATATGCTATTTAATAAGTATAATACTTTTGTTATGTTACCCACGGAGTGGCCACTTGAATTTCAGTACAAAAAGACACTCATCCAATTCACACTTCAATGCCTTATGAGGCAGCGGGGATCTGGCATTTTTGACACTTATGTGCCTGTTTTCGCATTCCTATGTGACCATTTAAAGAGACACATTTTTATGAATATTATTATTAATAATAATTATTAATTATATATATATATATTACTATTATGTAAACAATACTTTTTTACAGTAGCCTAAGTAACGCTAAAGCGTCTCACGTAAAATATTGCAATGTAATTGAATGTATTCTATGTATTTCCGCTTATTTCAGTATTGTTTTCTTATACCTTTACTGTTTGTTCGATAATGTATTTTCTGTAAACCTGCTTTGCATGCAATACTGCGAAAAGCGCTATACATATGAATTTGGGTTAAATAAAGGTATTTAAATTCAGTGCGGAAGTCTAACACCGCCCTCCCCGACTAGTCCCCCGTCTCGTCTTTGTCGGCGCTGTCACAGACAAAAACTGCTTCTGTTTAGATAATGAATCCGAGTGTGAGCGTGGAGGATTATGGCGGATTTCAAACCCAGTTCACATCCATAATGGAAACAATATTGCAGACCGCTGTCAGGGAAGCAACGAAGCTTTTTCAGCTTTCTTTACAGCACTTGAAAGCGGAGTTGGTGCAGCTGAGACAGGAGAATGGCAAACTCACGACAGCTCAATTATCCATGGGAGTCAAAAGCAGAATTACAGCTGTTGGGAATAAGAAAAGTTATAACATCTCCAAATTTCGAGATGTTGGCGTGCAGTGTGGTATGTTTATTTGCACGTTTTTTTTTTTTTTTCGCAGAAGCGTTACTTGTTTCTGGGTTATGGCGTGCATTACACACTTCCTGGAACATTATAACGACTTTTATAACGACAGCTATTTTTATCTTACGACAAACTTGCACCAATTATAATTTTGCACTAATTATAATTTTCCTGTTTTAATATTTTTATTTAATTTATAAATGTATTTTCATTTCAAGCTTTGCAACAATGCAAAATAGTAAAAATATAGGATTTAATAAGGCAAACACAGAAAGTACAAGTTTACCGCTCGCTAACGTTTTGCTTTTAATTTGCTAACGTTTAGTCTTTATCAGAATGTCATTTTTAATAAAAAATAGATGTATAAATTACTGCAGCACACAAGTATAAAAAATAAAAGTCTTTAATTTTCTATTCTCTTAACAGAAAAGCCAGTTTTGGTTGATCAGGGCTGCAGTCCTCATGAGTGTTTAGGACATGTAGGAGACATTACAAGTGATAAGCTGGCCAGTCTGTGTGCCAGTGAGGATGGCAGAAGACAGCTTGCTTTGCTTCTTATTAAACAAGAGGTATGAAATAACAGGACAAATATCTCAGCACTGTAACAGACATTGTGTATGCAAACGTTTTTAGTTGTTGTAGGTCTCTTCCCTTCTTTTATCTGCTTTCCAAGTTAACTGTGTGATCCAATACAGAAAGGTCCAGATCATACCACCCTCACTGTATGAGTTTGCAACATTTGGATTTATAGTGTCAAAATGTTTTTCCTCTGCTAATTATGATTTATTCATATATGAATCTATCTTTACATTTATGAATTTAATAGATGCTCAATATATGTACCCAAGCTGTCACTGGGGTTGTACCCTTTAAAAAAAGTACAGCTTTGCACCTAAAGTATCTCAAATATTAGTGCATATTAATATCTCAAAGATACATGTTAAAAGCTTTTTAAAGGCAATGCCCCAGTAACAGCTGGGGTACATATTTTTGACCTTTTTTCTAACAGTGTACATATACTCTGAACAAAATTATAAACGTAACACTTTTGTTTTTGCCCCCATTATTCATGACCTGAACTCAAAGATCAAAGACTTTTTCTATGCATACAACATTTCTTTCAAATATTGTGCACAAATCTGTCACTTTTCCTTTGCTGAAATAATCCATCCACCTAACAGGTCTGGCATATCACGATGCTGATTCGCCAGCATGATTATTACATAGGTATGCCTTAGGCTGGCCACAATAAAAGGCCACTCTAAAATGGGAAAAAGTCTAGCTCATGAAAAATGGGGACAAAAACAAACTGTTGCGTTTATAATTTTGTTCAGTGTACGTTATACAGTTTAGTTTGTAGATGTGAATACGCTATACACCTGTATACAGTCTAATTTTATATTTTGTGCCTTCAGCCTCAAGAACCTGAATGTAATAAGTATGCACCAGGATACTTTCTACTGAAGCAAGAGGGTGCTGAGCCAATACTGGTGCGCCGAGAGCCAAATAAGGAAACCGTGGAAAGAGGTACAATTGTCATTCATAAATTGGTTTGAGTATTTTATATGTGACTCTGTCTGTAAAATCCAGGTTTAAGTCTTATGATCTAATCATGATTTCACAATATTAAAGATATTAAGTTTATATTTTCACAGAATGTTCTTTAGATTATGTATGTAATGTATAGAATAAATCACAAAAAATGACTTTAGCTGGATTTTTCACAGACTGGGTAATATTTTCTATTATTCTTTATCATATTATTATTATTATTATTATATTTATTATAATTGGTATTATTTTAATTATTTCTTTATCCACAGTTGTGATCCCACCAGGATTTCAAACAATAACCAGACAACATGGCAACTCTAGGGGGAAATCACCCCCAACAGTGACTTCCTTGTGTAATCCCAGAGGGAATTTCTATGCTCAAAACTCCAACCAGCCTGTAAACCCAACCAGGCATACAGGTGAAAGAACATTAGAAAACAATAAAGTATCATATTCCCAAAACCAGACAAAAAGTGCCATTGCACCAGCCCAAGCATTAATTACTCCAATACAGCATACTCCTGTTTCAACAGTTAACTTATCTGCGCCAGTGACTAAGCTGTCTGGTGCTCCAGACTGCACATCTATACCTCAAGTCAAGCCAACAACAGTTTACCGTCAACCCGAACAAAAATCTGAAATGTTAAACCAAGTGGCCTATCAGAAAGATCCTGTTTCAAATGTCTGTCGGTCACTTCACAACACCTCCCATCGCACCCAGCCAGCACAACTCCCTGTACGTCAAAGCCAAGTCTTTGTATCGGAGGCTCGTTCCTCCAAACAGCTAAATGGTAAACATACAGAGAAAACTTTCTCTAGGGCCTCACTTAACAAGTCAGAGTTTTCACCGCTCACACAGCAGCCAGTCTTTTCACCACAGACAGGCCAGCAGGTGGCACCACTAGTACATGCTCCCATGCCATCAAGCCAGCTTCCAGTCTCTGTGACACCAGATGAACCTCTTCAAGTCCAGGATCAGATTCGTGTTTCACCCCAAGGCCAAATGTTAGCTTCATCTCCACAGATAAGTCCACAGTTCCAATTTCCGTTAGTGCAACAACCCAATCGGGCTCAAGCAGCTCCGCCTTCTTTCCTGTTTACATCTCCCCACCTTCAGGGATCTGTCCCAACACTTTCATCAGCAGATACTTTAAACCCAATGCAATCTCAGTATTCAGCTCAACCTGATCAGTTCTCTTCCTCCTTAGATCAATTTTTACCTTCACCTGATAATACTCCGGGTTTGCTTGACTCTTTGGATACTCTGCAACTACATTCACCCATTTTGTTAGAGACAGACGATGCAACACAGCAGTCATCTATGTACCATTCACATCCACCTGGGAAATTTGCACCTTTGCTAACAATGAAGGAGCAGCAAGCCGCAGCTTCCACCAATTCAAATGTCGTTTTACGTAGAGATCACGCTGTACCTTCAGAAACCTGTTTGGAAGCAGCAGATGTACAGTTTTCCCCTTGCCGTAGTGCTTCATTTAGTACTGTAGAGAACAAAACAGAGAAAAGTGATATAGACCACTTCAACGATGATGAAAACTATAAGTCCACACTCCAGATTCACCTAAGGACACAAACTTCTTTACAATCCCAACCAATGAATAGGTCAGATGAGGTTAGTTACAAGGACATGAGGATGGACGGGGTACAAAATGACACGATTAGTAAAGCAACACTTTCGATCTCAAATAAATCATTACCAAATTCCAACAAAACATTGCATAGGACTACTACATGCTCCGAGTGTGGAAGAGTCCTCAGCAATGCATCCGCCTTGGAGAACCACATGAGACTACATACAGGTGAGAGGCCATTTACCTGCTCCCAGTGCGGAAAGGCCTTTCCCAGTGTTCGAGGACTTAACCGGCACGTAAAAGTCCATGCGGAGGAGAAGCGTTATCAGTGTGAGCAGTGCGGAAAGAGTTTTGTTTATCACTTCACCCTTACCAAACATCAGCTCATCCATTCTGGAGAAAGGCCCTTTCCTTGTAAAGTTTGTGGCAAGAGGTTCTTGGCTAAAGCGGACCGCTCTACTCACATGCGTATGCACACGGGCGAGAAGCCGTTCGCGTGCACTCAATGCGGGAAGAAGTTCAAACATAGAGTTGCTCTGAATATGCATTTGCAGGGACATAGAGGAGAGAAACGTTATGTTTGCCCCCATTGTGAAAAAGGATTCGTGGATCTAGGTAATTTTAAACGACACAAGCTTATCCACACGGGGGAGAGACCCTTCGAGTGCAAGGAATGTGGAAAACGGTTTACTCAGTCGGCCCATCTGAAGAAACATGTTAACTCGCAACATATGTTACATGAAGCAAAGTAAAACATATATATATATATTTTGTTTATTAAAACATTTAGTTGATCCACTGTAAAAGACAAATATTATTTTTACAGAAAACTTCAAGGTTTGTGGCAGTTAAAGGGACAGTTCACCCAAAAATGAAAATGATGTCATCATTTACTCACCCTCATGCTTGTATGAGTTTCTTTATTCTGTTGAACACAAAAAAATATATTATGAAAAATGAGGGTAAGCACACAGTTGTAGGTACCCATTGACTTCTATAGTATTTTTCTTTCCTACTATGGATGTCAGTGGGTACCACTTACCATCGTTTAAATATCTTTTTTTTCAATGACTTTGCCTGCATTAAAATAAGCTTGCTGCTTATTGCCCAACTACCAAGACCCTAAGGTGACATTGGAGTAGAAAAATCTAAAGTTTAGTTTTATATGCTCAAGTGAAACTTTCGCGTGTATATGCGAAACTTTCACGTGCTTTCGCGAAACCTTCATGTGCAGAATTTTTAAGAAAACTTTAGTTTCACGTTCACACGCGATGGTTTCACGTGTGCACGCAAAACTAAACTTTATTTAATTTTTGCTCCATGTCCCCTTAGGGGCTTCGTACCAACAACGTTTTACCCCCATCCATGTTTAAAAATGTGAAGTTAAATGTTTTTATTGATTTAGCAAGCAAAATAGAAATCTGCATACTGGCAATTTTACATATGCTACATTTGTTTTATCAAAACTCAATATATTTGCAAATGTACAGCTTCAAACAGCTACAATGTTACATTATCTGCTGTAATAATCACAATGTCAGACAGGTTATGTTTTATAAGAGTAACTAAACCCTAAACCAATTTTTTTTAGTTAATGATCTGTAAGAATGGGGCTTTATTAGTGCTGTTGATTGATTTGAGTAACTTTTTTGACATTTGGAACATTTGGGTATAAAGGGTTTTTACTCTTATTGAATGCAAATACGATGAAGTCATTAAGATGCTAAATTCAGTTACTCATTACAAACTACATGGCAAAATTTGTAGTCAGTAACCTAATCTCTTAGGTTACACATTGTGTGAAACGTAATCTGAGTACTTTTTGATTACTTTTAGATTACATTTGATGTTTATTTGATGTCACATATATTTAAGTTTTATTGTAATATTGTACTGTTTTGATATACAGTAGAGCAAGAAAATATATTTCAATCTTAAATCTTAAGATTATGTTTGTTAGTGCATTTGACATTACATTTCATGTATAACATGAATAAACCTCATATCAGCAAAAACATTGTTCTTTTTAAAAAATCCTGCTGATATAACTTTTTGTAAATGTTTGCTCATAAGAACACTCACACACAAATATTTTATAAATACATAGTTAAAAAAAGTAAATGAAATGATAGCAACATTCCAAAGGTCATTGCTATGATCAAATCACCACTTGATGTTTAAAAGGCACCTATGTCGTTGCTATAAAACAACGTTATTTTTGTTTATTTGGTATAATACAATGTGTTGGCTTGGTTTATGCTTAAAAACAATTTATTACCACATACCATATTTTGTAGCTCCAAAAGGAAATGTAAGATCGTGAATCGAACAATATGTGCTCTTTAAATGATCATGATAGATTTAGTTACTTGTCTCTGTTATATATTTACATTGTGTAGTTGTGTAATATTTTACAATTTTATAAAACACACTAAGTTTGTAGCCAAGTGTTTTCCATACAAAATTATTGACAATTTTTGCGAAATTATCACAGAAGTTATTCAAACCGCAGATCTTTTCTGTAGTCGGACACCAGTGTAAATAACCACTGAATTTACAAAATTATGGTTAATACAAAAAGCAATGATCTCCCTCAAACAATACGGTTTTGTGTCTAAATACCAGAATACTGCAAGCACATTTATGTTAATGTTTTGCTGAATGTGAATGACGATGACAGGATATCACAGATGTGTGAGGTGAACTTAACCACAAAATAACAACATAAAGTTGTTAAAGACTAAACTTATCACCTGCTTGTGAAATAGAAACCCGGTGTGGGCTTATTTTATGCATATTAGATTCAGATCAGATTTCACACTGTTTCACTACAGTAACATCATTAACATATTATATATTTAACACATAAGATATACAATCTGGTGTAAACAATGGAGAATATATCCAAACTTCTTAAATGTATTACTCTAAATCGTTTGACCTTTAATGTTATACTGTATATAGTATACTGTGAAGATCAACACCATTCGTGTACAATAGAATAAACAATAGAAACACTTTAGGCCTATTCCTGTGTATCAGTTGGCTTATAAAAGTTTTTGTAAGCTCATGAGAAGATTTTAAAAAGTAGAAAGAAAATAATATTTAATGGAATTCATGTAACGGAATCTATAACAATAAAATTGATTGTACTCTGATTACGATTATTTTCAAATGTAAAGTAATTTAATTACAAGTGCATGTCACCCGTTACTAAATAGCTCTGCTAAATGGCATAAGTTTAAAATAATAAATGCAAAAGTTAAAAAAAGTTGTTAGCCATTTTAAAGAATCAACAACACATCTCTTTCGTCTACACCTGTTCAAGTAATACTAGCACTTATTCTATTCCGTCTACTCTTTTCCTTGTAAGTAGCTTTTTTGCATACAATACCATCTTTTAGTTTTGCATTACACTGCCAACATAATTTGGTACATGCTTTTTGAATTTCAGTTGTTATAAGATACGTCAAAAGGTGAATATTATTTGTTTAGATTTGATACTGATTCTTACAACATTTATTCAAGTCCTATTATCATATAAGAAAAATCTAAATTTAGTTGGCTCTACATTTTCAAACAGAGGGAAAAGGTTGCCAATCAGTTCAAGCACTAGGTGGCAGTGTTTATACTTTTTACATTCAGGACAATGCAAATGGTATTTCAGAAAGGAAAATGCATGAATTAAATTCTAAAGACAAAGTTAACTGTACTTTATGCTATGGAAATGAGTTCCATGAGGCCAAAGTGCCACCACCGGCACTTCAAAATTTATTATGGTGTTGATAATTCAAATATTTCACTGAAATCCAGACGTTGCCTATGTTGAAGACAGTCATTGACTGTAAAATATCCTTAAGTTACCTTAAAAATCAATGAAGTGCGCGCTACTTTATTAGCCACTCTTTTATAACACAGTAACACATTTGTGAAGAAAGACGACAAAAATCTGCAGGTGAAAAGTATGTCTTTGGGAGAAGAGATTTGGAGCTATATACTTCAAAATACACATTAATAATAATTTCTATAGAGTAATGGTATTTATTCTGAAAACATGTTTATGCATATAATCATAGATAAAGAAGAATTATAGAGAAGAATACAATGCCTAGAGTAAGGCACTATCTTTGTAAAATGCTTTGAATCAACATGAGTTAAGTTCTGTAGTTCTGAGATTATATATATTTCTACGAGTCCCCTGAAAGCTAATAAAGGAATGGCAAAAACACAACTGTTACAACACTGCTTAGTTAATCTACAATAAACAGATAATAATGTTACTGAATACTGAACAAAAATGTCATTTAAAATTGGCTCATATTGTGATGTGCATCCTATCGTGGCGATATATGTATCATATCAGGAAATTGTTGGCAATACACATCCCTAGCTAGCATTGGGGTCTCTTTCATAGATATAAGTGCATATATCAGTATTTCCCGCTTTGTCAATTATGCGCAAAGCCGCAGAAAGTCTACAACATGAAGACTTATAATGACCCATCACCATGGATATACCACCATCTTCTGCTGGTGTCTGAATTAAGTATCCACCGCCCTGCAGAGCGGTAACGCTTTCGACACCTGTGATGTCATCCATGATGTTAACAGACACTTCCCATGTTGAATAGTCGCACGGATAGCTTATGCAATGTCCCTGTTGACTAAACCATTTGCATTGTGGAGGTGTGAAGTCGGCAACCTTGGATGAAAGGGGGAAGAAAACTTAAAGCCTAAATAATGTTCCTTACATACTCAATGAAACACAATACAAATGTATATTATTCACAGTCAGAAGTGATTTTGCATTTGGCAGAGCAATGAAATTCATACAGTTTTGTTACAACATGAGGGTCAGTAAATGATTATTCTTAATAGAAGCTACCATACTTAGGTACACCCAAACATGGATGGACTGGTGATAAGATCATTCGTGACTCATTTTAAAACAAGTTGCAAATGCGGCCTGTCCGAAACCATTTGAGGTTACCTTGGAGACGACAGGAAGGCGAAGCACAGCATAATTATAATCCGTGCCCCCCGGACCCTCGGCCTCAATGATGAGAGTCACGTCTTTTCCAATGATGAAAGTGTCAGCAGGAGGACTCAGAGACACAATCCCTACAGCACTCCCTCCACTCACAAGATTAAGCCTGTGATGGTGACAAAACAAAAATGTATTAAATGTCATGTAAGAGGAATGTTTATTTGTTTATTAGTACCATTTTAGCATCTAAAAGTTAAAATTAGGTGGAGAATTTACTTTGAGGTATGTTCCATGATGTAGTCTTTGTCGTTCATTGCTCGAACTGTGTAGAGACCACTGGCTCCATTGGTTGTTAAAGTATAATGGAGCTCATATTTTTCTCCGGGATGCATGGACCCATCTGCAATTACCTGTTATGGGAAAGATAAAGAAAAAAAGAGGAATGGAAATTTGGATAAAAGTGGTCACAATATGACCTGACTGTATGTATTTTCTGTGTTTTGATGGCTAAATGACCAGCATCCTGATACAAAACAATCCCTCACAGCCTCGGTTTGGAATCAACATGGCGGCATAAACTCTTTATGTATTTGAACAGTTGACTTATTTGTTTCTAAATTGTATTTCTCCTAAGCAATTTTAGCATCTGACTATGAGTGTTATTATAAAATAAAATCATTTTTGAAAAATAGACAAAAGTGTATGTGCTAATAAAGCACGTATGTACCTTGATGTTGAGTTTGGATGGAGACATCTGTGTGGTAGTCTGTCGTTGGAACGGGCAATTGGAAATTTTATCCATCCCCTTTAGCAGTACCGCAAACTCACCCTCTGGGAACTCTTTCACTGTAACTAGGACTTCTCCATTATTCATTTTCTCCACGGTTCCGGTAGATACAGTGTTCCCAGAAACCTCCACAAGAGAAACCTCCTGCACTTCCAAAACTTCTGGACCTTTATCTCCGGTCAGCGTTAGCAACAGCTTAGCCGGCAAGCCTACATTACGACCAAACAATCAACTTCCAAATTATAATAATTATCTTAATTTCAGAAATATTTAAAGCAACACTATGTAGTTTTTTTACCTTTAAATAATGTCTCTAAAATTATTTCAGTGATAGAAAAACTTTTATCTGGACAAATTGTACTGTTGCTGCAACCTGAGCAACCTCCTAGCTGCTACAAGCACACTCTGAAAGTGGCGGTGGAGGGTAGAGCACACAGCCCCGCCCCTCCCCCTGCCTGCAGAAGAGTGCCTGATACCAGCCACTGTTGCGCTTTTCAACCACATGGGGGAGCTGTAAGTCATTTTTACATGGAAACTACATAGTGTTGCTTTAATAATTACACATGAGAACGATTCAAACCTGCTGGTGGCCGTTGATTAATGATGGCAAAACCAGGATGAGGTCCTTTGAATTCCTCCACAAAGTCATAAATAAATGTAATTGTGCTCTGACCTGGAAAAAATGGGGCTCTTGGTTTAATTTTTCACTGTAAAGATACAAAACACTTGAAAATATCTAGCACTCCAGAGACTCCCAAGTTTATTATCTTACTATTCTATTCAGGTCACTCAAACAACATAAAAGTCAGATTTAGACAAATTGTTTAAAGGTGCACTCTGTAATTTTTTGTTTTGCTTGATATGCAATTCATCTTGGACACTCATGCTCGAGAAAGATTGGCAAGACAGTAAAGACAGTAAATGGCTGACCGGTAACTTTTATTGTGTAGGGTTGCGTTGACCTCATGTCAATGTACCACATGCCTATCTCAGTTGCTTTCAACTGAAATCGTTCCAGGTTTCCCACTCTAACATTTGTTCCCAACTTCCCATTGGGTTCTGTATTAGTTTGAGACACACCTAGAGCAAGAACATACAGTAAGATCAATGAGACAATGGAAACATAATTTGAATGATTTGCTTTGAACCAAGTAAAAGAACACTGCTGTAGTAAAATGGCCTCTGAATTTACCTGAAGGGCTGCGTATAGTGAATAGCAGGTTACTTCCTGTGATGTAGATGGTGGCGTTAGATACGGACTTATCTAGCAAAAAGGGAAAACTCTCGACACGTCCAGGGTTCCTGGAGCGCTGCAGAATTGTGACCTGACACAAGAAAGAAAACGTGTGTGCTTATAGTCATAAAAACCTACATAGGTAAGACAAGCTTTAGTTTAACTTAGTATTCCAATACATTCCTTACGCATTTGGGGATTTTAAGCCAATAACGATCTCAAGCCATTAGCCAAATTAATATTATTAATTTTAATAAATTACTGTCACTATGTCTTAACCAAACACAACCATACACGATACCAAAGCAGCACCATTACTGACATTCATTGACTAACTGTACTGTACTAAACGTTTATAGCCATTTTAAAGTCCCCCTGTAGTGGATTTTTTTTCCACTTATAACTCATCGTTGAGCATCATAATAGCATATGTAAAAGTTTGAATAGCTTTAATGTAACTCTACCCCTTTTCCTAATTTAGAACATGTGGATCTATGAACATGCAAATTAATTTCTTCCTCCACTTAATTGCACTAACCCAGACTGTAGATATATATGTACATAGTTGCCAATTCTGCATTTTCAGACACATAGCTGTTTAGTCTGGTTTCACAACGCATACACATTTTTAGCACTGATGTTAACAGGTTAGAGTTTTCACACTGCGTGTGTGAGCAGCACAGAAGTACCAGCTTTGAAGTGCAGGTATCAGCAATGATGTCAGTGGTTTGAGTAAGCATGGTCCTGGAGACCTCCATGGCTTGACCCCCAGAAGCCAAAGCCAGATCATGATACACCTGAAACTCTGAGCGTGGCTGTGCCACCAAAGCCATTCTCCTCCTTAGCCATAGTGGAACAATGAAAGATACCTGAACAAAACAGCAGTGAGGTGAAAACATTATGAAACTGTTGGATGGTGAATTGTGTGCGATAAAGCAACATTTCCAACTCAATCTGTAAAGCAAGAAATCTAAAGACGTCTAAAAAGTAGGACATGAAAACTAAACGTTATACTTTTTCATGTTTAAAGGTTTGATTTAAGTTATCACGTATCAACAAAAACAATTTAGATTTCTAAAAGTATACATGCCACTACTCAAACTAAAAATGAAATGCAATAACTATATCTAGAACTTTAACTGCATTTTTTCTGAAGCAAAACACATTTACCGTTGATTTGGTGCTACGGATGAGGGTTGTAATGCTTTTCTCTAGTCCTATATCATTAGGTGAATCATCCGTAAACACATATATATGCGAAGAGGGTGGAGCACCTGTCAAAGCCAACTGCAGGACCAACCGAAGGTAAGAGAGAGAGAGGAGAGATTAGGTGATTCCAGTTTACACTGATGTACCACATTTTGTAATATTCATGAAGTAAAAGTTTCCAAAACTAGAAAAGATATAGGCTACAAGTAAACAATTTATTTCTAATGCCATTTACATATGATAATGTGAGAGTACAATACCCGAAGAGATGACAGGCACATTCCCTTTCCACCGTCGCTAGCTTTGAGATGAAAAATCTCGGCCTTCATCACATCTGGATTTGTGGTCCTTATCAGCGGTCCAAATTCTACAAATTCATAAATAATCTATTAATACATTTAGTAGTAGTTACATTATAACATAGTGCGTAATACATTGTTTAGGACACTACATAAGAAAACCCATCTGTTGAGTTTATAATAGACGGTTTTGAAGCTACCTGGCTCATTACACGACACCAGAATATATTCAGTTGGTTCATCTTGAGTTCCCTTTTTCTTGTCAATGACATCACCGGTGACTTTCTTAATATCGTCCAAGTAAACTGCCATACTAGCTGTGGTATCAATCACAAAAGCCAGCACTACTGATCTTGTGATTCCCATTAACCTGACAGAGATAGGAAGAACCACAAACCACAAAATATTATGCTGATACAATATGACAGTGATGGTATCAGGTGATGGGGGGCAAATATAAGTAAACACAAATGTCAAGATGTATCAAAAGGTACCCCATACCGTAGAAAGTCATTGTTGCCTATAGCTGCACGGATGCCCTCTAACAGCTCTGTGGTGGCATCAGCTGCCAGGTTTACAGCAGTATTGTGCAGATCAGCATTATAAGAATGGCTCTCATCCTTACTGATCCCACCACGAGGAATCTGGGCACTACTGAGATCAGCATCCCCACCATGGCTGCATTTACCTTTCAAAAAGACATGAAAAACAAATGAGATTTATGAAAATGTTGCAAAAAATATGTAACCTAATGTGTAGGAACAAATGTTTAGGCATTTTAGTGTAGTACAAGCACTGCAATAATGGAATACTCAATTTGTATTTTTGTCTTGTTTTCCAGTACAAAAGAACACAATGTGTAATTTTTAAATGAACCTTTTTATTATGAAAAGAAAACAAAATCCAAACCCACATGACCCTGTATGAAAAGTGCTTGACCCTAAGCCTAATAACTGGTTGGGCCACCCTTAGCAGAAACAACTGCAATCAAGTATTTGCAGTGAGTCTGTGGAGGAATTTTGATCCACTTATCTTTGCAGAATTGTTGTAATTTAGCCAAATTGGAGGGTTTTCCAACATGAACTGCCTTTTTAAGGTCAATAGGATTGAGGTCAGGACTTTGATTAGGCCACTCCAAAGTCTTCATTTTGTTTTTCTTCAGCCATTCAGATGTGGACTTGCTGGTGTGTTTTGGATCATTGTCATACTACAGAACTCAAGTTCACTTTAGCTTGAGGTCACAAACAGATGGTTGAACATTGTCCTTTAGGATTTTCTGGTAGACAGCAGAATTCATGTTTCCATTTATCACAGAAAATCTTATAGGTCCTGAAGCAGCAAAACAGCCCCAGACCATCACACCAACCCCACCATATTTTACCGCCAGTGCACAGAGCATTTTCCCAAAAGGTTTGGGGATCATCAAAATGTTTTCTGGAAAACTGAGATGAGCATTTATGTTCTTTTTGCTCAGCAGTGGTTTTGCGTCTTGAGACTCTGCCATGCAGGCCATTTTTGCCCAGTCTCTTTCTTATGGTGAAGTCATGAACTATGACCTTATCTGAGGCAAGTGAGGCCTGTAGTTTTTTGGATGTTGATGTGACCTGTTGGACGAGTCCTCACTGAGTCTCATAACTGTGTTCTTCACAAACTAGGCAACAATATTATATGAGTAACAAGTATGTACATGTTTGTATTTTTTAAAGGAAAATGTTTATGCATGGCTTTTGAAAAAAACATTTTTTTAAGTCACTAAGTCCATAAAGCCCATACTAAATATGAAGAGTTCCGTTGCAAAACGAGATAAATCCGTTCTTTACATTTTTGTCAAAACATGTTTATTATTATGTTATCATTTTATTATTTTGTTTTATGTTGCACTTAGCTGTATTTTTTAAGTTATGAAGGTTTAAATCAAAACAAACCAACTGCAGTTGAATTGAGCTATCTCGTTTTGCAACAAAACTCTTCATATGTTTTCACAAGACTTTTTAAAACAGGATCCAGTAGTCTAGAGTTTTTCCTTTAAAATGATGTGAAAATCATTCAGCCTATATATTAATTACATTAAGAAATGAATTTTGCTGAATTTTTTTTTAAACCGCATATTCTGATTTACACACAAACTTCTCCAGATTGGTGTTTTCTATTCATACACTCTAAAAAATGCTGGTTCATTTGTTGTGACTCAGCACTGGCTTCAAAATAACATTCAAGCTTTTTAGGCATTCAAACTTTTCCACAACTAAAACTGCAAAGTTAACAAGTTACAATACAGTAAATGTTCAAACTCTTCAATGTGGTCATTCTGTACTGCACTGTCACCTCACCTTGAGGTTTGTCAGGAGAGTCGAACCCCATGTATCCTGAAGTAAGGTACTTCCCATTGAGAGTGGCAGGCAGCAAAGGGTTTGGACAGTTGCCACTGGCACAGTCACTGCATGTTGGCATTGTACGATCTAACACATAAATATACAGTATTTACATACAATCCAACCACAGCTGAAGAGCAGCATACATCAATAAAAAATACATGCACTGCATTCTGTTAACAATCAGCTCTTACAGGAACAATTGACACAGATTCGTCTCAAGCAATTAGATATGTGACCCTGGACCACAAAACCAGTCATAAGGGATTTATACATCATCTGAATAAAAACACTGAATAAATAAGCTTTCCATTGATGCACAGATTTTTAGGATAGAAAAGTATTTGGCCAAGATACAACTATTTGAAGAGTTTCATTGCAAAACGAGATAACCACCGTTTTTTTTAATTGTTCAGAAATCTCGTTGTTTGGTTGTGCATTCCAATTAATTTCAATTCAACTGCAGTTGGTTTGTTTTGATTTAAACCTTCATAACTTAAAAAATACTGCTTAGTAGCACAATAAAACTAAATAATAACACGATAACGTAATAATAAACATGTTGTGACAAAAATAAAAAAAAAATGGATTTATCTCGTTTTACAATGAAACTCTTCATTTGTAAATCTGGAATTTAAGGGTGCAACAAAAGGAAAATACTGAGAAAATCGCCTCTAAAGTTGTCAAAATAAAATTCGTTGGAACACTGTAAAAAATATTTATTTATTTGTACAGTGAACCCATATATTTAATAATAAATACATTTTTGATTATGGTAGGAAATAAAAAAAATATCTTCATGGAACATAATCTTCACTTAATATCCTAATGATATTTGGCATCAAAAATTAATAATTTTGACCCATACAACAATGTATTGTTACCTATTGCTGCTACTTGGGTCACATATTATTTTATTAATCATGTGACATATTATCTTATCAGTTCGGCTTCTTACCTCTACTTATCAGACTAAATACAGATTTTATAAGCTATTACATGTGAACATTGGCCATATCAACACTTAAAACCCACAGAATTGCATAATCAAATTTCTCTGATTATTGTACCCATTGGCTGTTTGTACGATCTGCTATGTTCTCAATGTTGAGATCTGGTCTGATGAGATTGGCATATGGACTTTTGTTACCCAGTTCAACCCAGTTACTATGGCTGTAGAAATCCTTAAAAAATATATAAAGATTCATTGATTTTATTGGTTACTTGTTACATTGAATACCATCTTTATCAATTAAAATGTTAAAAAGTTAATGAATCAATACTTCTTCCAAATCCTGCAGTGTGTGACACACTCGCCCCAGCGTTTCTCGGGCAGACTGAAGGTTGTCGGTGCGGACATGATCTAAAATGGCTTTTATTCCATGAATGATGAGGTCGTGTCCCTCGCCGAAGGCCTCGTTGTTGAAATGGTGCGGTGCGCTGGTCATGAAGTCACGGTCCACAATGACATTCTGCGTGTAGATTTGATTCAATGCTGTCCGGAATCTGGCACCTGAAACTTTACCCGTCTTCGTGCCCAGGCAGGCATATAGCAGTTCCTCTGCTGATGGCCCCTGTGTGTGGTTAAAGGAACAGTGCATCCCAAAATAAACTGATGATCTTTAAAAAGCAGCAAAATCGAGAATATTTTTTTAAGGATTAAATAAATTATTTTAAATCTATTCAAACACTACTCACCGTTGGTTTAAATGGTCTTCCCTCATATTTAGCAACTGCTTCACACACCTCATAGATTTTCGCCATAACGGCCTGACTAGTAATGGTCACATGGGTGTTTTCATTACCCACCAAAACAGACATGAAAGCATGTGTGCTGGAGACCAAAAGAGTGACCAGCGCTACACTGGACAGTGATGACTTCATCTGATTTAAGTAGAAAAACATTTAGACAAAATAAAAAGTAAATAAGTCAAAAAGCCATAGTGCTCGGATATCTGAAATCAGCCTTGACAGAGAAAAATAAATATATTTAGCCAAAAAAGTGTACACTGTGTTTTTAGAAATACAAAAGATGAATTAAAGCTTTTCTGCAAACCTTTTGATTGTCCTTTTAATTTCAAACCATCTGTTGCTTCTGTTGCTCTTCAATTAAACAGAATATGCATGCTTGTGATGCACTGATGATATATATGTATAGTAGTAGCCCTACACCTCATATAAGTGTCCATAAGTTGTAAAACCTCAGCAAATGATTAACCATATCAGATACATTATTAAGGAAGTGCACATAAAAAAAACTTTACAGTAGGGTTGTATTTGTTAACACACTGGATAACATGAACTAACAATGAACAATACTTTCACAGCTTTTATTAATCTTCCCGAGGTCGTGAATCATTGTGTTTGCAGGTCTGGGCACTGGTAAGGATCCTAGCTCACTTCACATTGAGACAGTGTTCACTTATTATCATGTGACGTGGCTACTTATGCTAGGAACACATCAAAATATTTTTTAAATTTTATACAATTTTCAAAATGTTATAGATCACAAACATGAGGATAAAGAAATCCTAGTTTTAACCCCTTTGCTCCTATAGTGTGTGGTGTGCCATGATGTGTCAAGACAGCACTCCACAAACAGATTTTCAACCAGAGTCTTGACTGTGAACACAGGAAATCCCACGGAGATCTTGTGATGTCTCTCGCAGCCAAACGTGACTTCACAGTAAACAAACATGGCAAACAACGGGTATAAAGAAATCAGATGACATAAAATGTGCTTTTGAATATCGATATCTCACTTTAAACTGTGCCTGCTGTGCCATGACTGTACTGTAGTTGTTATGGTTTCGTCTTCCATTAGCTCGCTTTTGGATTGGATATTGTTTAGTTTCATGTGATAATCTCAAAAACGATGACGTATCGCATGAGGTCGTGCTGGTGCGTCACACGACTGGAGGAAGTGATTTAAAAGTGCTTTTTTATTTTTCTTCCCAAAAATGACAGTCGTTTCGCTACACTCTTTAACACATCTTGTGTCTAGTTAAGGACAACACATCTAGTGTGTTTTCCTTAACACATCTCTGTGTTATTTTTGGAATAACACACTTTATGTTGTTTTAACACATCTTGTGTTGTCCATTTCATTTATTTAAGCTCACATTCCACATGAAATGACACACAATGTGTTAAAATAACACATAATGTGTTAAATAGTTTAACACAAAACAATGTGTTAAAATTAACACATCCTTTCTTAGAGTGTAGATAAGACCTTTATGCCTCATTTGAGATTGTTTAGGGTCCTTTGAAACTGCAATTTTAAACTGCACTAAAACTGCCAAGTATCGGGGTCCACCAAAGCCCATCAAAACTAGAAAAATCCTGGAATGTTTTCCTTAAAAAAACATAATTTCTTTTTGACTGAATAAAGAAAAGAAAGTCATCAACATTTTGGATGACATGGTGGTGAGTAATCCTTTACATTGACATTATGTAACACAGTGCATCACACAGAAATATTTCCAAATTACAATTAATTCTTCACATTCCAAACATATCCATTTTAGCTTTAGACACAGATTTTGTTAGAATGTCTAAGATTTTGAGAACAGATTTTTCCTGATTCATTTTTTTACTTTACCATGATATTGCATAAAGTCAATGCCTAAGAAATGTCTAAGTTTTCCCAGTTCTTTCACTTTGAATTTGATCATTACTCGCTGCAATGATAAGATCATCAACCCATATAATCAGTATGACTCTTTCTTTGTCAGTTTTTTACTGTAAACACAATTATCGGCTACATTCTTAACAAAATAATTTTCAATTAAGAAATCATGCAACATCTTGCTCCAATTTTGTCCTGATTGTTTCAAACCATACAGTGATTTATTTAGCTTATTGTTTTTGACTCAACTTCAAATCTTTCATGATCCTCCATATAGATTTCACAATCTATAGGAGCATGCAGATATGCAGTTTTAACATCTATCTGATGTAACTTCAAATTATATTGCCCTGCAAGCTGCAATAAGACACGTACCAAAGATATGTTGGCTGTGGGTGAAATTTATAATCAATATCTATCTGCCACTTGACTATAACCCTTTGCCACATGCCTGGTCCTATATATTCTTCCATCAGAATTTTTCTTTAAAGCATATTTACCTTCTGGTAAGGTTGTCAGGGTATTTTTCTCTTTCAGAGAGTTCATCTTATCCTTCATAACTTTAACCCACAGCTCTCATTTTAAAGAGCCTAAGGCTTCCTTCAGTGTCTGGGGAACATTACATGCAACACGATAGCAATAGTCAATGCCTGCCAATAGTAAATGTCATCTATAACCTTAATATAATCATAATCTGCATAGTACTAAGGGATCTTCTTTCTCTTTTTGGATATCTAGTACCTTGATCACTCTCTTTTTCACTGTTTGTTCTGACTTCACCCTCAACTTTCAATTCTTGTGGAATAACTTTAGTCCTGTCTAGTTTTGGTACAAAGGTTTTTCCTTCCTGACTACGTATACAAACTTATCGTACGTGGCTACCAGTGAAGTGATCTCTCAAAATCTGTAATGCCTTCCTGCCATCATCCGCAGGCTCTCTGATTACAAGCGACAGACTCTGTTGTCGGATCAGAATTGCATATGCCTCTTCATTCCTCATCCATTTGCGCGTTTGAGAATTTGGTGTCGGTTTTAAAACATGACAAAATAAAGTGCAAGACTTGCTTGATGTTAATTATTAAGAGAGATTATGTTTGGAACCTGGCAAATGTGCGCGACCTCGATATATAGACATACACACAGAATGACCGTTTTAAAAATATCTGTTTTGACAAGAATTCAGATATAATCTGTTATATCTTAAAGGGGACATATCATGAAAATCTTACTTTTTCCATGTTTAAGTGCTATGGGTCCCCAGTGCTTCTATCACTTTAGAAAATCAAAAACATCAAACCAGTAACTTTGTTTTGGTAAACCATTCTCTGCAAGCATGTGAAAAAATAGGCCATTGAAATCTAGCTCCCCTTGTGATGTCGGAAGTGGATAATACCTCCCCTTAATCTGCACTATCCAACCACTGCACTGCAATTTAATGCAGAGATCAGCTCATTTGCATTTAAAAAGACACACCCAAAAACTTGATTTTTTTTTTGCTCACACCTACAAAGTGTTTCACAAAATTTTTTCATCCTACAATAAGTTATCAATGGGTATTTTGACTAGAACTTTACACACACACTCTGGCGACACCAAAGATTTATTTTACATTTTAGTCTTGTGAAATATCCCCTTTAAGTGAATGTTTAGTTAACTGTTGGGGAAATATATCTGATGTGTAACATTCTATTAGATCCTTGCACCCTTAAAGCTGTTAAATGTTTTAAATGTTCATTTAAAGACATCTAAAAAGTAGGACATAAACATAAAACTAAACAGTGTCGTTTTTAATCTTTAAAGGTTTGGTTTATAGTTTATCACTTATCAACAAAAACAACAAAAATTCAGATTCCTAAAAGTACATGCCACTTCAGTTATACTCAATTTAAAACTTATCCATATGAGTTTTAATTAAATTCAATAACTATATCTAGAGCTTAACTGCATTTTTCCTGAAGCAAAATACATTTACCGTTGATTTGGTGCTATTCTGCTAATAAAAAGTGGCGCTCTGTAAATCGCTTTTGCCCAATTACAATGGAGGAGAGGCGGGAAAAAACTTATAAAACAGTACTTCCGCGGAGGTTTGAATAAAAGCAACCAACGCACAAGTAAACGAAATGGTAAATGTATGTCCAGTGAACAGTACATTAGTCCATTCATTTCTATAATCTTTTGAGGATAAATAAACTCCACCGAACCTTCACACGCCAGGCGCAGTTCTAAAAAATGGCGCTTTGGAGGCGCTTGTGTGCGTTGGTTGCTATTATTCAAACGAATAAGTTTTTTACTGTTTTATAAGTATCAGATTTTGCAGATAATTTGTTTAATCAATGCGTATTCATATTGTGGTAGCACATGCTGTTATACATTGTAATCGACAAGATATATTAACTTTTATGTTTTTCAGTAGTAGAGGAAAGATGTTCCGATTGGTCGGTGCACCTCTCCTCCATTGTGATTGGACAAAAGCGATTTATAGAACACCCCTTTTTTTATTAGCAGAACAACAATTGCTTTACAAAGGATCTTTAAAAAAGTTTTAAATGTTTTAAAATGTATAATATAAAATTAATATGTATATTTGTTGTGGAATATAATTTATTTTATAAAAAATCATTTTAGCCAATGGGGGGCCTGCTCCTCCGTAAGCTCCGCCTATGCCTGCATATTTACAGTATACAGTATAAAAGATACTGTAATCGGTTAATCCTTTGTGATGCTGGCAAAATGAGTAAGCAAATTTAATTATTGTGATTTAGATTTTAAAATTCTCGATTTTAAAAAATCCAGGGTTAGTTAATTTTAGGAAATTTTCTTAACTTCTAAAACACAACAAAATTCAATGCCTTATTTAAAATACAAGTAAAAACGAAACGGAAAATATATATACAGTGAACAGTACATTAGCCCATTAATCTTTCGAGGATAAATAAGCTCCAATGAAGCTTCACACGCCAGGCGCAGTTCTAAACAATGACCACTTGAGGGCGCTTTGGAGGCGCTTGTGTGCATTGTACGTTTTTTTTTACTGTTTTATAAGTATCATATTTTGCAGATAATTTGTGTAATCAAAGCCTATTAATATTCTGGTAGCTCGGGCTGTTATCTATTGTAATCGACAAGATATATTAACTTTTATGTTTTTCCAGTAGTAGAAGAAGGATGTTCCGATTGGTCGATGCACTGTTTGTCCCGCTTCTCCTCCATTGTGATTGGACAAAAGCGATTTACAGAGCGCCACTTTTTTATTAGCAGAATAACAATTGCTTTACAAATCATCTTTAAAAAAGTTTTAAAATGTATAATATAAAATTTATATGTATATTTGTTGTGGAATATCATTTATTTTATAAAAATCCTTTTAGCCAATGGGGGGCCTGCTCCACCGTAAGCTCCGCCTATGCCTGCATTTACAGTATACAGTATAAAAGACACTGTAATCTGTTAATCATTTGTGATGCTGGCAAAATGAGTAAGCAAATTTAAATTTTTATTTAAATTTTGAAATTCTCTATTAAAAAAAAATCACAGGGTTAGTTTATTTTAGGGCATTTTCTTCATTTCTAAAACACAACAAAATTCAATGCCTAATTAAAATTCAAGTTAAAACGAAACTGAAAATGTATATGCAGTGAACAGTACATTAGCCAATTAATTTCTATACTCTTGAGGATAAATTAACTCCACCGAAGCTACACACGCCAGGCGCAGTTCTAAAAAATGACCGCGTGAGGGCGCTTTGGAGACGCTTGTGTGCGTTGGTTGCTATTATTCAAACGAATACGTTTTTTTTACTGTTTTATAAGTATCATATTTTGCAGATAATTTGTTTAATAAATGCGTATTCATCTGGTGGTAGCACGGGCTGTTATATATTGTAATCGACAAGATATATTAACTTTTATGTTTTTTCAGTAGTAGAGGAAGGATGTTCCGATTGGTCGATGCACTGTTTGTCCCGCCTCTCCTCCATTGTGATTGGACAAAAGCGATTTACAGAGCGCCACTTTTTTATTAGCAGAATAACAATTGCGTTACAAATCATCTTTAAAAAAGTTTTAAAATGTATAATATAAAATTAATATGTATATTTGTTGTGCAATATCATTTATTTTATAAAAATCATTTTAGCCAATGGGGGGCCTGCTCCACCGTAAGCTCCGCCTATGCCTGCATTTACAGTATACAGTATAAAAGACACTGTAATCTGTTAATCATTTGTAATGCTGGCAAAATGAGTAAGCAAATTTAAATTTGTATTTAGATTTTGAAATTCTCTATTAAAAAAAATCACAAGGTTAGTTTATTTTAGGGCATTTTCTTCATTTCTAAAACACAACAAAATTCAATGCCTAATTTAAAATACAAGTAAAAACGAAACGGAAAATGTATATGCAGTGAACAGTACATTAGCCAATTCATTTCTATAATCTTTTGAGGATAAATAAACTCCACCGAAGCTTCACACGCCAGACGCAGTTCTAAAAAATGACCGCGTGAGGGCGCTTTGGAGACGCTTGTGTGCGTTGGTTGCTATTATTCAAACGAATACGTTTTTTTTACTGTTTTATAAGTATCATATTTTGCAGATAATTTGTTTAATAAATGCGTATTCATCTTGTGGTAGCACGGGCTGTTATATATTGTAATCGACAAGATATATTAACTTTTATGTTTTTTTAGTAGTAGAGGAAGGATGTTCCGATTGGTCGATGCACTGTTTGTCCCGCCTCTCCTCCATTGTGATTGGACAAAAGCGATTTACAGAGCGCCACTTTTTTATTAGCAGAATAACAATTGCGTTACAAATCATCTTTAAAAAAGTTTTAAAATGTATAATATAAAATTAATATGTATATTTGTTGTGGAATATCATTTATTTTATAAAAATCATTTTAGCCAATGGGGGGCCTGCTCCACCGTAAGCTCCGCCTATGCCTGCATTTACAGTATACAGTATAAAAGACACTGTAATCTGTTAATCATTTGTGATGCTGGCAAAATGAGTAAGCAAATTTGAATTTTTATTTAGATTTTGAAATTCTCTATTAAAAAAAATCACAGGGTTAGTTTATTTTAGGGCATTTTCTTCACTTCTAAAACACAACAAAATTCAATGCCTAATTAAAATTCAAGTTAAAACGAAACTGAAAATGTAGCACGGGCTGTTATATATTGTAATCGACAAGATATATTAACTTTTATGTTTTTTCAGTAGTAGAGGAAGGATGTTCCGATTGGTCGATGCACTGTTTTCCCGCCTCTCCTCCATTGTGATTGGACAAAAGCGATTTACAGAGCGCCACTTTTTTATTAGCAGAATAACAATTGCGTTACAAATCATCTTTAAAAAAGTTTTAAAATGTATAATATAAAATTAATATGTATATTTGTTGTGCAATATCATTTATTTTATAAAAATCATTTTAGCCAATGGGGGGCCTGCTCCACCGTAAGCTCCGCCTATGCCTGCATTTACAGTATACAGTATAAAAGACACTGTAATCTGTTAATCATTTGTAATGCTGGCAAAATGAGTGAGCAAATTTAAATTTTTATTTCGATTTTGAAATTCTCTATTAAAAAAAATCACAAGGTTAGTTTATTTTAGGGCATTTTCTTCATTTCTAAAACACAACAAAATTCAATGCCTAATTTAAAATACAAGTAAAAACGAAACGGAAAATGTATATGCAGTGAACAGTACATTAGCCAATTCATTTCTATAATCTTTTGAGGATAAATAAACTCCACCGAAGCTTCACACGCCAGACGCAGTTCTAAAAAATGACCGCGTGAGGGCGCTTTGGAGACGCTTGTGTGCGTTGGTTGCTATTATTCAAACGAATACGTTTTTTTACTGTTTTATAAGTATCATATTTTGCAGATAATTTGTTTAATAAATGCGTATTCATCTTGTGGTAGCACGGGCTGTTATATATTGTAATCGACAAGATATATTAACTTTTATGTTTTTTCAGTAGTAGAGGAAGGATGTTCCGATTGGTCGATGCACTGTTTGTCCCGCCTCTCCTCCATTGTGATTGGACAAAAGCGATTTACAGAGCGCCACTTTTTTATTAGCAGAATAACAATTGCGTTACAAATCATCTTTAAAAAAGTTTTAAAATGTATAATATAAAATTAATATGTATATTTGTTGTGGAATATCATTTATTTTATAAAAATCATTTTAGCCAATGGGGGGCCTGCTCCACCGTAAGCTCCGCCTATGCCTGCATTTACAGTATACAGTATAAAAGACACTGTAATCTGTTAATCATTTGTGATGCTGGCAAAATGAGTAGACAAATTTGAATTTTTATTTCGATTTTGAAATTCTCTATTAAAAAAAAACACAGGGGTTAGTTTATTTTAGGGCATTTTCTTCACTTCTAAAACACAACAAAATGCAATGCCTAATTAAAATTCAAGTTAAAACGAAACTGAAAATGTATATGCAGTGAACAGTACATTAGCCAATTAATTTCTATACTCTTTTGAGGATAAATTAACTCCACCGAAGCTACACACGCCAGGCGCAGTTCTAAAAAATGACCGCGTGAGGGCGCTTTGGAGACGCTTGTGTGCGTTGGTTGCTATTATTCAAACGAATACGTTTTTTTACTGTTTTATAAGTATCATATTTTGCAGATAATTTGTTTAATAAATGCGTATTCATCTTGTGGTAGCACGGGCTGTTATATATTGTAATCGACAAGATATATTAACTTTTATGTTTTTTCAGTAGTAGAGGAAGGATGTTCCGATTGGTCGATGCACTGTTTGTCCCGCCTCTCCTCCATTGTGATTGGACAAAAGCGATTTACAGAGCGCCACTTTTTTATTAGCAGAATAACAATTGCGTTACAAATCATCTTTAAAAAAGTTTTAAAATGTATAATATAAAATTAATATGTATATTTGTTGTGGAATATAATTTATTTTATAAAAATCATTTTAGCCAATGGGGGGCCTGCTCCACCGTAAGCTCCGCCTATGCCTGCATTTACAGTATACAGTATAAAAGACACTGTAATCTGTTAATCATTTGTGATGCTGGCAAAATGAGTAAGCAAATTTGAATTTTTATTTAGATTTTGAAATTCTCTATTTAAAAAAATCACAGGGTTAGTTTATTTTAGGGCATTTTCTTCACTTCTAAAACACAACAAAATGCAATGCCTAATTAAAATTCAAGTTAAAACGAAACTGAAAATGTATATGCAGTGAACAGTACATTAGCCCATTAATTTCTATAATCTTTTGAGGATAAATAAACTCCACCGAAGCTTCACACGCCAGGCGCAGTTCTAAAAAATGACCGCGTGAGGGCGCTTTGGACGCGCTTGTGTGCGTTGGTTGCTATTATTCAAACGAATAAGTTTTTTTTTACTGTTTTATAAGTATCATATTTTGCAGATAATTTGTTTAATCAAAGCGTATTCATATTGTGGTAGCACGGGCTGTTATATATTGTAATCGACAAGATATATTAACTTTTATGTTTTTTCAGTAGCAGAGAAAGGATGTTCCGATTGGGATCTTCAGGTTGTCTGATTGGATTTACTAAGTTAACCAAGGTCAAGGGTTTGATATTGCATATAAAAAACAGGTACATAAGTGACCCAAGTTAATCAGTTTGATCAAATAAAACAGTAAAAAAAGCTAATTAAAACATCTGCTAAAGAAAAGTCTTCAATTTTATTTATATACTGTAGCACTTTTCACAATTGCTTAATTATTTCAAAGCAGCTTTACATTAATAAAAAAGAAAAAACACAGAAAAATCAAGGGACAACAAAAGTTGCAAAGTACAGATTAAACTGAACTATTAAGCGTAATAATGTAACGTATAGAAGAGAGATCTAAGTTAAGAAAATGTAATTTGACTCCCTAAACTCCTAGGAGAAAAAACCCTAGAGAGAGAGAGCCAGACATAGCTTATTCTATAGAGGACCTACTATATATTAGATACTGTATTATACAACTTTAACAGATAAAACATTAAGAATTAAAAAAATTAAAACTTGTAAATTATTTTTTTATTAAATATGTTCAAGAACGAGACAGGATCTGCATCAGATGTTCATGTGGTCATAAAGTCTGAGGCTGAAATACCACCTGAAGATGAGAAAAAAATGGAAATATCAACATTTAATTTTTAGTCATCATATTTATAGTATATCTAGAACCTAAAAGCCATAATATGTATGATTTTTGTAATGAAATATCCAAAGACAAATGCAGTTGTATACTTACATTATGCAGAAAGTTCCCAAAAATGTGTTACTCCTGAGAAATTCCTGTTTTAAATAATGGCTCATCTCTTGTCTCTCTTGTAATAATGGCCCTTTTAATTTCCGTGCTATTCTCTGTTTCTAGTTGTAGAAACTAGGGAGACACAAGAGGACAAATGCAGAAGTGTTGGTTAAACAACATCTAACACACAGCTGTTGTGCCTTGCAGCTAATTCATTTCAATTGCATTAAATAATCTGATCAAAAGGATAGTTAAAAAAGCATTTATTCATTACCTCATCTGTGAAACCAGCATCTCGCATCATTCCTCTCTCCTTCAGTCATTAAGCTTCATCCTTTTTATATTTATGTGGATAGCGCCCTGTAGTGATGAAAATGTACATTTAAAACAATCCTACTATACAACTAATTATACAAAATAAAAAGCATGTAATCTGCAAATGTAGTTTTCTATTCGGTCTGTTACCTCATTTTGTAAAAGAGTAGCTCTTCTTCGTTAGACTCAGTTTTAAACCAGTCATGATCTAAGATCTGCTTGAGCGTCGGACGATCACTTGGATTCAGGGCCAAGCACCTTTTCATCAGATCACAGATTTCTGTACAAGTTTTAGGAGAGAGCTGGTTAGTCATCATGACACACAAATGGCAATAATAATCATGGCATAAAGAGACGCTTTTGTTGTCATTTAATAATACTGCAAAAAAGTCTGTCTGTCTATCATCGAAAGGGCCCCTGATCACAGACAGACAGTACCTCAGGTTAAGATAATGGCACAGTGATGAAATACATTGGCGAGCCACTAAATGATATAAAAATCTAACATCTTGCCAGACAGACCGTATCCTGTGATAATATTTATTGTGGATTTGATCATAGGCTTTGTGTGTGCATGTTGATCAGTCATTTTCACTCACCCTTTGATAAACCCTTCCCATAAAAGGGGTCTAAAGGATAGAGGAAAGTTTCAAGCACCATGAAATACAGCAAAGCACCTAAGGCCCATACGTTTGCTGGTATGGCGTAGTATTTCTTTTCCATTTTCATCTCAGGCGGGATGCAACATGGAGCTCCTGTACACAAAACCTCATGTTAAGTCATTTTGTAAAAGATGACCCTGCATTAACAGCAGGTTTCAATTCTCTGCTATATAAAAAACTCAACTCACCTATAAAGTCGTGGGAATCATAGGCCTCATCCGTAAGATAATATCCAACCCCAAAGTCAATTAACTTCAGGCTCATTGTTGATTTCTGCAGCAAGAAGTTCTTGCCATGGAGGTCTGTATGGAAAACTCCATTATCCAGACAGTGTTTTACTGCCAGTACTGCCTGACGCATAAGATGTCTTGCTGTATTTTCACTTAGTTGTCTTTCACTATTAACAAAATCCCACAAGGTTTGGCAGTGCTGAGGGTACTCCAACGCGAGCATGCAAAAGTGTTTAGTTTCGTACCAGTCATACAACTGTATGACATTGGGGCATGAGGGCGCATCTCTTAACTTAAGCAGCAGCGCCACTTCTGTAATGACTGGTTTGGGGTATCCAGGCTGGAAAAAAATGGTCAACAAATTACAATTAGATAAAACAAACATCTTGTATTGGCGTGTAATCGCTGTACTATCTATTTTCTGTTTAGTTCACTTCATCAAATTTTATGACAACTTACAATCTGAAGAGTTCTTTCATCCTTTCGTTTGCTTATTCGCTTGATGGCAACCTGTAAAGAGAAAAAACAACACCTAGTTAATTTCTCCTGAGCTGACTGAAGCGGCTCACCTGACACTGCACACATAACTTTAAAGTTTGAGAATCTACAAACTTTAAAACATGCTTTAGGTCAAGTGGACATACAAATTTCAGCTAACATTTTGTTTGATATAAATACAAGTGCATTACCGGACAGCCATCCGATTTACGGATCCCTTTGCACACTTTGCCAAAGCCACCTTGCCCAATCACTTCATTTAATAAGTAATATTTAGAATCAAAAGTCTCTGGAAAAAAAACACAGAAAAATGATAGGATCACAGTACATGTTAACACTCATATACTCACAGACGAAAGGTACAGCATACATATCCAGGTACAGAAGAATATGATGAAGAAAACATTTAACATATTGGTGCAACCCACCCTAGGACTAATGAAGTCAGTACACTCACCTTTAGATAGTGGGGTATCAGCTGGTTTCGTATCAGCTGGTTTCGTCTCTTCTGGCGGTTCAAAAACTTGTTGAAAAACATTTATAATTTTTGGCCTGACAACTCTATCATCTTCTGGCCCAGGATGTCTGGGATTTTCAATAGCTTTTGCCCCAGGATTTTCATCTTCTTTTGGTCCAGGACTTTTAGCTGTATTTGGGTCGGGATTTTCTGGGATTTTTACTACTCTTGGATTAGAAAACCAAGGAATTCTGCGAATTCCAAAAGCTTTTGGCCTGAGATTTCTACCATCTTTTGCCTCAGGATTTCCAGCATCTTTTGACCCAGGATTTTTTGCTTTATTTGGGTCAGGATTTCCGCCACCTTTTAACCCGATATTCTTTGGAATGGCACCTATCTTCTGTAGCCTGGCATTAGCTGCAGCGGTGCCACCAAAACTGGCCAGATCAGCACCATCCATGGCATCAGAAATAGCTGGATCGGCATCTTTTTTCACTTTACTCTTCCCTTTTTTTCTCCAAGGGTTGTGAAAAAAGCGGCTCTTTGAAGCCTTTTGTTTGTTTTTCTTTAAGCCAACACTCTTTGATTGAGAATCTGCCAGATCAATAACTTCCCTAACATCAGGGATAGCTGGATCGGCTTCAATCTGTGAAGTCGGCATTGACTCCACTTTGCCCCTCTGGAAGCATCCAAGGATGCATTGCTTCAATGTCTTGCTTTTATCCGGACGAATCTTTGTTTTTGATTGGGGGCCGGCCAGAGCAGGAACATCCATGCCAACAGGAATATCTGAAATAGCCTTGGGCTGTTGAGTTGGCACAACAGTCACTTTTTCTCCCTGGAGGTTAGATTTGCGGCTCTTTGAAGCCTTTTCTTTCTGTTTCTTTGGACCAACGTCGGCCTTTGACTGTGATGCAAGATCAACAACTTCCCTAACATCAGGGATAGCTGGATCCGCTTTAAGCTGTGGAGTCGGCATTGACTCCACCTTGCCCCTCCAGGGACAGCCAAAGAATGCCTTTCGTTGTTTGTCCAGTTTGATTACAGTGTTTAATTTAGAGCTCGCCAGACCAGCACCATCCTTTAAATTAGGATTAGCTGAATCCGCATTAAGCTGTGGAGAAGACCAGAGGTGGGTCAGACAGACAGACAGACTGATAAATGTCAATCATTTATCCATAAAATGATTCATTTTTATTAATGTTTAAATATTCATTTTTTCATAATCAGGTCCCTTTGGTGAAAGCACACTTATTTTAAAATTACTGAGACCACAAATCAGGCCTGACTGGTCCCAGCTGAGCTTTTATTGTAAGAGCATTAGAGAAATTAGGTAAATTATTAGCTCAAGGTCAGATTTTTTTTTGCAATACACAAAAATGTATGTGTGAATTCGCTTTCATCATTCGTGACATCACCACGGAAACCATTTTATCGCCATTTAAATAGAAAACCTTTTTTACACATTTACTTGGTCGATAAGAAAACCTGGATGGAAACATGTCTATAAATGGACAGATAGTTGTAGTAAATGTAATGATGTAACACACCTCTGAAGGAATCAGTGTTTCCACTTTATCATTACGAAGGAATGGGTGCATTACATTCTTCCAAGTCTTCTTTATTGATCTCAAGACTTTATTATTGCATTTTTCTACACCAAAAAACAAAAGAAAAACAAATGATAAATTATTAGAAAATTCATTATGACAAAAGGGAATGACAAAGAACCATGGTCAGTGATAATACTTAATAAACACATTTAAAGGCGGAGTCCATGATGTTTGAAAGCCAATGTTGATATTTGAAATCACCTAAACAAACACGCCCCTACCCCAATAGAATCTGGACCTTCTGTTGATAGACCAGCCCCACACATACGCAACCCGGCATTTGATTTGATTTGATTGGCTATAAGTGTGTTTTGGTAGTCGGCCCGTCTCCTTTTCCAACGCGTTTTTCAAACATCGTGGACTCCGCCTTTAACATCTATATGCATTTAACAAATATCTATATGTAATTGAGTATCTCTTTATAATAAATTCCTGAAAATACAGCAATGATTATTGGATTAATAATGCTGTTAAAATAAGAGTCTAAAACACACTAGAAAAACTGTCTAAACTTAATTTCTTAGATGCTTTATTTTACTGACTTTAATGTAATAAGATATCAGTATCTACAAGGGCCAACAAAACTTTTAAGAAACAAACAGGGCACAGATTTAAAGATTGTAAAGAACACAAAATTTCCATCTGACCTTTGGGGCTGTTCGCCTCCTCAAATGCAGGAGTAAACTCCTTTACTCCTCCTCGTGGATGTGAACTACCGGCGCGTCTGTCTAACAAATGTCCGTTGTTCGGGACAATGTCAGGGACTGCATTCGGAAGGACAAGATCCATTCCACCATCATCACATCTCCATCCCAACACTGCAATTCAAAAAATAATGTTATGAAATTAATGCTTTAACTGAAGTGATCTATATGCGTCTAAAACTTGTCACTTATTTTAATGTATTGTTTATTCAACTGTATAAAATATGTCAACTGTATGTCAAAATTTGGGTTTCTGTATTGGCAAATGCTTAAAGGTGCAAAAGAGGATGTTTGTTTTATACATTTTTGCAATATTACTTGAAACTGTCTTTACTAAATGACAAAAGACTATTTATTAGGTGCACTGAAAATTATAATATTAATATACGTCATCTGTGCACAAGATAGGGCCTTAAAAACATCAGCCAATTGCTCATGCGGTCATCGCATCAGCGATTGGCCTTCTGGCTTGTCAATCACTGCCATTACGATCCTTGTGAGAGACGTGCACGCTCCAGTAACTTTACACAGGCGACGCATGCGCATAGCGCATGAAACTCCATCTTAAGTTTCGGTTTGTTTTCATTGTCGATGCTGCTTTCCTCCTCGAATTTGCACCATGGTAGAGAAGAAACCCGAAAGAGGACGCAAAAGAAAGACTTTTTTTAAGCCGCTGGGAATAGGAGAAAATTGTCAGAAGAACGTAATGTAACAGAGTCCTTATTGGAGAAACATTTCAACGCTGGAGAGCAATGAAGGAACGGAGAGGTGTCAAGACAGACGCGCAGTTCGCAAAAAATTCTCCTCGACAGGTAACAGTGATTATTCTTTCTTTGTGGAATAATTATTGTTGTACTGTTATTCGGGTATATTGACGTTGTTCTTGTACTGTAGTTGTAAGGCAGTGACCAGTCTGCTATATGCTAGTTGAAATGGGAGTAGCGTCGACTGATCTAACGTTTTAACGTCTTATGTGTTTATTATCATATCATTTCATATAATGAATCCACTGACACCACACAGCATATGCTGGTGGTAAACAAGGAAAAGTAAATGAAGTAAAATGAGGTAAAAAGTACACAAGCACCACCTAGTGTCTATCTGTGCACGTGCATTAAGAATAATGTATGTAAACTTATCAGGATTAAAGCCACATTTTGCTGTCATTTTCATCTTACTTGTTGGGATTTTCTCCTCTACTCCTCCACTCAGATTCAAACCACCGGCAGCGCGTCCGACCTCTGAAGAAAGTCCGATGTCAGGGACATAGTCACAGGTCAACACAGCATTCGGTAGGAATGAATCCATCTCTCCTCCAAACACTGCAATTACAATTCAATAAATTAATGCCTTCATTTGAAATTATCATTTTTCTTTTTCTCTAAATTGTATGGAAGCTGCAAGAGGCCATACATTATTATTATTTTTGCTTGCTTGTTTTCTCGTGATCATGACTTAATTTTCTGGTGATCTTGAGATAACAAAAAGTTGTTATCCTGACAATCCAAATGTCATAATGTAATTTCCTGTCCATAATATTTAGTGTATTTTAAAGTGAACTGCTGATGTATAGACCTTTTGCGTGTTTGCAAACAGAGATGACGTTTTTGTGGGCGGAGCCCAACTGGTGGCAGAAAGTGAATGCTTCTCAATAGCTGTGTGAAGTGTTTTAGCATTAAACTGTGATTTTTAAGGATCCGGTTTTCTGTAGAAGTCTGTTTCCCCTATATTCCTCTTAAGTGTAATGTTTCTTATAACGTTTTCACCAAGTTACGTTTATTTTTTAAATAAATTAAAAGTTTAAATGGCTTGGCTACTAATTGTGTGCATGTATGTAATGTATATGTATTGTTCTTTATTGGTAAATCAATTATTTTTACAGTATGAATCGCTGAAGTACTTATAAGAGCAATACTATCATGTATTCTGTATAATATCATTTATTAAATATTTCATAATTTCCTGTTTTCAATTTCTTCCTTATATTTTTAGCCTACGTGTTTGATCTAAAACTATTATGTTTACATACAAATTAATTTGTATAGGCCTCTTTATATATATTGTGTGTGTGTGTGTGTGTGTGTGTGTGTGTGTGTGTGTGTGTGTGTGTGTGTGTGTGTGTGTGTGTGTGTGTGTGTGTTATTTTTATATATTTATTAGTAAACATCATAATTTAGAACAAACATGAAGAAGACATAGGCTAAGATGTAAGGTAAGTAATAGAAAACGAAAAAAATACGAAAACTTTAATAAATGGAAAATGATTGATATTGTGAACTAATTCAAATATTTAATCTTTCTAAATAAATTATAAACGTAATGTGATGAAAACGCTATAAGAAACACATAGAGGGAACAGACTTCGACAGAACACCGAATATCTTCTCTAATTATTTTCTATTCAAATTATTAAAACATTTCCAAATGATTTCATCACTCCAGTCTGTCCGGTTGAGGGCTTTTATTGCAACCATAAACACCTACGTTTATCTTCAAATGGTGTCTTCGACGCCGATATACTATAAAAATGAAGGTCATCTACTTTGGCATTCCTATTCCGACACTCAACAGCACAACAAAACATTTTCTAGTGAGTTATATTGTTCGTTTCACTCGTGTCTCATTCATTTCCACTGTTTTTCCTGCCACCACATGCGCGCGTGTCATAACTATGACGTTGACTCGCAAAAGGTCTATAGACGGGTTGCACGGCGACGTCACTAACTGGTTGCGCGCGCAACCGAGAGGCAGAAAGAAGAGAAGTGCATTGTGTTGTATGCTAGTAGCGGTGTCTGTAAGTCAAAATGCCAAGGAATTGTTGCGTGGAAAATAGTACAAACAGAGTCAGTGCTGGGTGCCTGATGTTAACATACCAGTAGATGCGACTATTACGTTACTAGCATTATAATTATAACATTATAATTCATACATGTATCACAGTAACACTGCAAAAATAAAGACAGAAAAACAGATCCAACTAAAATCAAGTCTTATTTATATACAAACAATAAAGAACGCTTCAATAATTAAGGTTGTTGCAGTAGCGGATCAGCTCACCAATCGGGCTTTCTGCCTCCTGGATGCGCGCGCACCCTGCAATGTTTGTAAACTTGAAACCCCTCTATACGTGTAGCTAATAATTGCAGATAGACTAATAAATAAATAACGATTGGGGGGTTTCCCGAACAGGGATTAGACTATTCTGAGATTTAAATAAATTCAAGAGCTGTCCAAACTGAAAACAACTTGCATTGACACATCTTAAAATACATCAGTGCCCTTTGTTTTGCCTCAAAATGCACACAAGTAATGTTTTAATAAGGCATTTTTGTTAAAACTAGTTATATTTCCCAAATAAATTAAGGCCTAGTCCTGGTTTAAAATAATCTCTGCCCGGGAAACCATCCCATAATGTGCTTGAATTTAGGAACCATCTTTAAAGTAATTATGTACACGTTTCTATCTTCAATAGTATTTAACAGATTATATTAATAAATATATAAAAACGTAAAAAGTGTACATTATAGCTGACAGCCATACGAACACAGTAGGGTTTGTGACTGTTTGTTGACTAAAAGTCATTCCATTTAAATGCTGTAAAAAGTATAAACGTGTATATTAAGGAATAACTTTAGAGATGGTCCCTAAATTCACCACTATATCAAACTATCAAATACATACTGACGAATTTATTTCATCTTAAGCGAATCCCTGATCCAAGTAAAACCTAATTTGTTCATCATTGCTGTCTACAAACAATACAACACGTTCACGTACATACATATCAAGTACACATAAGCTTTCATCACATCACAAAAAATACAACTTTTGTGAACTTGAGATAACAAGAAATTAAGTCGTGATCATGAGAAAACATGCAAGCAAAAATAAAAATAGTTCACAACCTCGGCTTACGTAAATGAACATCACATTTGCGAATAACAACAGTCGTATGCACTGCTAACTATTTATTATGTTATAGCCTACATCCCTTATGAAAATGAAACATGGTTTTACAGTTCCATCCAACAAAACATGGTTAACGGTAACGTTACTGTAGTAAAACCATTGTTACCACAAAATAACCATGGTTGGGCTAATAGTATGCACCAATAAACATGGTTACTACACTTTTACCACATTAAAACCAAGGTTAATTTTCGTGAGGGATATTTAAAAACAAGGCCTCATGCGGCGTAATTATTGTCTTAAATTTCGGGGATGTTTTTTTAATTTTGGTCGCTTTTTGTTAAATGAGTCAAAATGTGTCTGCGTATTCAGCCGGTCAAGAAAAACGGCGGGACAAGTTCACGAGCACCACCTGGTGTGTCTAACATTATATGTACATTAACAACACAATAACTGTAAACTTATCAGCATGAAATTCAGACTTTTTGCTTTAACTTGCATCTTACCTCTTTGGCGTTTCGCCTCAGTACGTGTTGGATAAACATCCACCATCTCCTCATCATCCTTCTCCTCTCCTCCACATGGATTTAAACAACCGGCAGCGCGCCCGACTTGTGACGAAAGGACATAGTCAAAGTTCGGCACAGCATTCGGCAAATCCATGTTTTCAACATCGGTTCCTTCCATGTCCTTGTCGGACAATGGTGTTACAGGACGAAACATGATGTTGAGGAATAACTGAAAGACTTAACTGTGCTTAGACTCGGTTTACAGAGGGTTGAAAGTAAACTGTCTGTCCGTACACAGTGCGTCAAGCAGTTTAAAGTTGCGAACTTTTGTAAAGTCTGCAAATTCACTTGGTAATCTGTACAGTAGCGTTCGGAGTCAACCAAAGGCAAGCGTTCAGATCAGTCAAATGATACCGGTTTCATCTGGCTGAGCCTTTTATAGGCACCGAGTGTGATGCAATGGTGCCATGGCAACCATATAGAACGCCTCATGGAACCATTATGACATCACACCATTATGACATGACTGTTCTGTAATTACGGCTTTTTTATTTTTATGTCCCTTGTGTTGTTTAATTAAAACCATTTACAACTTTTGGACTTTTTATTGTAGATATATATAAATATGATATCAAAACTCTTTAATATGTCTTAATGCTTATTGCTATTTTTTAAAATGTATTTTACAGTATGTATAGATGCTATTTTGTATTAATACATTTAAACCTATTGTGTTATTCATTTAAAACCACTAGATGGCACTATGTTAATTACCAGTAATGTTAAAAGAATAAGACTATTAGTCGAGAGTAAAACACAGACAGGCTCAGATTGAATGGACATTTTATTTAAATCATCAAAAATATCAATTGTCATATATTTTAATGCATGATACAAACAAAAGTTTTTTTCATTGCTTAAAATCCTTCACGCATATTAAATAGTTACAGTTTTTCTCAGTCACTTTGGTACATTTCTCAGATAAGAATTGAAATTCTCAAAACTACCTGTTCAATTCTAACATCATTATGTCACTTGTGCACATAAAAAAGCAGTTTCTCATTTCTTTGAACAAGTTGCAAATGCTTTGGTACATCCATGCAAATGATTATGTACAATTTTCTGCTGTTTCCTACATAATCAATTGGTTAAGTCACGATCAAAATGTATTATAATGGGTCTCTGCTATGAACTGATGCCTTAATGTTGTGGGGGGTGAGTCTATTCGACAGCTCGTGACTGCACTTCCGAGGATGCGCTAATTCATAATAAGTGTTCGGATTGTCACGTGTGTGGTTTCCTTTTCCAAAAAAGTATTTTTAGCAAGAAACCGGCTTTTGCAAGTTATCCATGGTGTTTTGCTAATTGTACAAATTGTTTTGAGAAATGCACTTACTTGCAAATTTTGAGAATGATTCGAGAAATAGACCAAAGCGACTAAGAAAAACTGTAAAAACTGGCAGTCAGTCAAAAACAGACATAAAGTTAGATAATAATCCATCATCCCTTACAGCAGGTAAAGCGTGTGTTCTGTCCAATATTTACCCAACATGCTTTAAATACCAACCCAGCCAGGGGCCCGTACCATGAAAATGGTTAAACAAACTCAGGGTTACAGGATTAGTTTCAGGTTGACAAAACCAAGCCAATGTGCAGGCCTTGTTGGTAAAAGCTATTTTTATGGTACCCAAAACCCAGGATTTGCACAAACTAATCCTAAACAAAGCTGGCTAACCACCTAAACCAGCTTCATGGTATAGGCCCCAGGTCTTGTTTGAAACTAGACAGGTGAAATATTGTTTCCTCGGCGTAGGAACTGAGCAAAACAAGGTAAAATAAACATTAAATGACTTCCGATTTCAGTGAATAACATTCACAAATGTATGAAATTGTCATGTCAAACCCCTGGGGACACCATAAAGGTAAACTGAATGTCAGACCATGTTGAGAATGATACTCCAAAAAATTAGTTTCTGTGAGCTTTTTTCCAAAAAATGTGCACCTGGAGATTTCAAATAGACAAATGATAAGAAAATAAGAAAGAGCACTACATACTACATGACCTTCAATTCAAACTTATCTGCCCACCAAAGCACAAAACTATTTCTTTTTAAAAACTGTGTACAACAAAATACTTATGTTGAATGTGGTCGCTCGGGAATGGACTCCAGATTCCAGTCCTTCCCTATCTGTCAGGTCCTATTTTACATCACAAGGAGAAAACAAACACACACGCACGCACACACGCACGCTTTATAATTACATGCCTCAAAAACAACATGAAACAAAATACTGTAAGTTAAATACATGATCAACATAACAAGACAAACTTTTACAACTTACTGCATCTGAGAAGCAGCTTTACTGATCGATGCATCTCTGGCTCTCACATTCTCAACAAACAAAATAAAATCTGCAGTCGACAATCCACAATGGAGATGTTTCTAACCACTGGAAAAAATCTGATCGTATCTTCAAGCTCTGTGAACTAACGTTAGCCATAATAGCACGCATGTGTCATCTTACTCTCATTTTCCAATAAAGTCAGTGCAAACATAGATATTTGCACTGACCGTTTGAAAATCGGTAAAAAATTAAGCAAGTTATGGTCATTTAAAAGTACCTGCATCATTAAAACTCAATGCTACGAGTGAGCGAGCGCCCTGTCGTAAGATGGCCGCCAAAATGCGGACGTTGCACTCAATTGGCCAGCAGCGCGGACGAGCCATCTAGCCTTTATATTCACCTTATTCCGCCACGCCCCTTTTTAATTCTTCGCTCTTCCGCATTTTGTCAACCGACTTCCGCTGCTAATATGGCACAGTGCATTCGGTGGTTAGTTTGGGGGTTAGAAGATTGTTTGTAGTTCACTATAACTTTAGCCAAATGACAAATATCGCCCAGATAGCACACGTACGTCACGGAGATGTCTGCGCGATGTCTTGTTTTTCGTCTGGAAGACGTATTATTTAGGGCGTTTGCTCATCTGGAAGGCGTCGCCGAGACGTCCGACCCAGCTGTTTGCCAGACACCCAGCAGATCTTTACAAGATGTATGTTATTTAGAACGATGGCGAGCCGCCGTTTCCCAGATCTTTACAAGATGTTAGAACGGCAAGCCGCTCTTTCACAGATCTTAAGAAGAGCTTTAAAAGATGCGGAGCCGCTCTTTCCCAGATCTTTAGAAGAGCTACGAAAGACGGTAAGCCGCTCTTTCCCAGATGTTTGTAGATTACAAGATCCCTCATGTGGAATTTGATGTTGTTCAAATGTATTCTACTAATCATATTATTATAATTCAGCTTATGTGTGCCTTTACAAAATTGATTCCTGTGCTGAAAATATGAGAGTTGTCTGTGTGTGTGTGTAAAGGCTGCAAGGTCGTGGTTTCGGTTGAACGTAGGACCGACCTTGCAGCTGCTGGTGATAGCCAAAATAAGAACAACGCTGGAAGGAGAAAACACACAGACAAAAGAAATACATGCTTTTGATATTAATTCACTAATAATCATTAATTTCCAGATTATTACATATAGGAGTGTTTGGATTTATAAAATTAAATGTTGTCATGAATATTAATGTATTAAAATTAGGGCTGTCAATAGATTAAAAAAATTAATCTAGATTAATCGCATGATTTCATGAGTTAACTGCAATTAATCGCAAATTAATCGCATATTTTTATCCATTCTAAATTTACCCTAATTTAACACTTTTCAGGTTTTTAATATTCTAATCATATATACATATATAGATGCGTTATGCAAATGTATGTTAACAACAGCCTGTTTACAATTTAACAGAATCACCAGCCATTGTTTTGTATATGAATTTTCCTTTCGGAAGATTTTTCTTTCTCCATTTTTGTTTGCTGCTGCATCATTTGTGACCTGTGCAGGCAAGTTGAGTCGGAATTAGCAAATTTAAAAAAAATAGTTGTTCATATTTTGACATTCTCTATTAAAACATAGAACAATGCATGATTTGTTGAAATATAACAAAATATGACAGAACTACACGTGTTTGAAGTTGAAAGAGTCAAATTACCACAAACATTTCCACATCCATACATTATATTACCACATCAATACCTTAAAATCACTGGTAAAACTAATAGATTTAGCACACACAAAGCAAAAACATCATCAATGTATGTTCAACTTTTTTTCCTTTTGTTTGATTGACATTGAGACAGACTGCTTAAAATCTAAGTGATCTAATATAATGTTACACATCAGATAGTTTTACCCAACAGTTAACCAAACATTTACTTAAAACATAACAGATTATAGAGCCTACCTGCGTGAATTCTTATCAAAACAGATATTTGTAAAACTGTAATTTTGTGTAGATGTCTATATATCCGGGTCGCGCACTCGCGCGTCTGTGTGCACGCGCTTCAGATATCAGTCAGTCAGCGTGAGGGGATCGCTTTTGAGTCTTGTCGCTCTTAATAACTCTTTAACATTAATCAGGTACCGAACTTTATCTCTCTTAATGACTCTTTTAACATCAAGCAAGTCCTGCAGTCTATTTTCTAAGTCATGCATAAAAGCGAAACCAAAATGAATTGAGACGCATTTTTGTATTAGATTAAGCATTAGGAGGACGGTAACGTTAGACCTCTCAGACGTATAAATAAAGATCATATCAGATGTCCAACGAGCATTTAGAGCATTGGATTTGGTAGGCGATTTGCTTAATGTTCTTATTTCTATGAAAACCTTTTACTCATTTAGAGAGAGTCACATTTGTCTGCGTTTCTGTTCATTTAACTATGGGCTGGACCAAGGGTCAAACAGAAATTGCGCGTTGCGTTAATCTCCGTTAAAAAAATTAGTGGCGTTAAAATGAATTTGCGTTAACGCGTTATTAACGCGTTAATTTTGACAGCCCTAATTAAAATATATAAATGATTATGCCTTTGTGCCCATGAATAATGTAGAAGATTGCCCTGTAATAAGACATCGCCATATAAGGATGAAATGCTCTAGGGCACAAGGTGTTCTGTATGTTTGTGTTTTATATACCCCCACAGGCCTTAGCAGGTTGTAGTATTGGAGTCAGATATTGTGAGGAGAACCGCCTGTTATGGGGAGGAGAGATTTGACTAAAGAACGACGTCACATATCATATAAATATTCATGTATTTCCGTAAGCTGGGGTTGGTTGCTTGCCACATGGGGCCTTGAAACAACCCAGCGCTGTAAAACTTTTTCATATCTGATCAATAAATAGCTTATTTTTTAAGACCGTGTCTTTCCTCTAATTATGAACATGCAATGGACCCTTAAAGTCCAACAATTGGTGACCCCGACGTTCTTTGGAGGGAAAGGAGAGAGTGAGAGGAAGGACGGTTTCACATTGAAGAAACCAGAGTAAGGGAGGGCTCCATTTCAACACAAAAAGAGCGCTCTACTAAAATAAGGTAAGCAGAAACCTGTTTTATCAAATTCTGCTATTGGATATAAACCAAATTGATTGTGTTGACGTGGAGATCCAAACTGAACTTAAATAATTGAATAAAAGATCAGAGTGAAAAACTTTTAATTTTTTAAATCAGTGGGAGAATATTTTTGGGTTTTTTATAAGAGAATGATAATGGTAAAATTGGGTTGGAGTCCCTTACTGTATTAGACAGTATAAAGTACCAACCAGGTTGAATGGTCCTTTGGGTGAAAGGTCCCATAAAGGTAAATTTGGGTTGGAGTCCCTTACTGTACTAGACAGTATAAAGTACCAACTAGGTTGAATGGTCCTTTAGGTGAAAGGTCCCATAAAGGTAAATTTGGGTTGGAGTCCCGTAGTATTTTAGATACTACTAAGTACCAGTTGAATTGTGTGAACCGGTTTTTAAAACTTTTATTGATGTAATATATCTTAGGCTTGTGAATATTCTTTACGTAATTGTGTTGATTATAACATTGTTGGTTTTATTGATCTGTGAATATTTTACAAAATGGCAGAGTTTCAAAAGAAATGTGATGAGTACGATTGTCCACCAGTGTACATACAATGGCAAAAAATGGTAAAACTGCTGATGGCCCAAACTGATCCGAAAGATGTTAAAAAAAGACAAAAGGAAATTGAATTGGGGTGGAAAATATTAAGAGAAGAGAACTGTTGGGAGGCTGAGGAGAGAAAGAAGGTTCCTCTTGCACCTATTGTTTTTGCTATGGAACACAGAGTAGTACATAAAATTGAGACTGTACAGAAAGAAGGGAAAAAATGGTTTGGTAAAGGAAAAAGTGTGACAGGCCTAGAGAAAGAGTTACGATTGTGGACTAAGTTGGCTGTGGTAGCTGCCGCTATGCAGGCTATAAAATCAAAGAAAAAAGGGGAAGTTGACAGTGGTGCAGCTGCAAAGCAAGAGGAAGCTGAAACCGGAAACAGTCAGCCAGATTCAGGTGTGACGCATACGGCTCCTCCTTCAGCCCCACCCCTAGTGAAATCGATCTACCCCTCTTTGCACACACCTCCGCTGTATGAGGCAGCCAAGGCCCCGATGCAACAGCCTGTGTTTCAAATTAATAGCGGTCAGGTAGATGTAGAGGACAGTGATGAACTAAAAGAAATAAAACATGAGCTGTACAAATTAAGACAAACTGTCATTAAACAGGGAGAGTTTATGTCTTCTCCCAGGAGGTCTAGGGTTGTTGAAAAACCCATTGATTTCTTGCAGCCATATACACTAAAGACACCAGTGATACACCCACCCAGCGGTAGTGGTGTACATGTTACACATGAAGCATGTGGGGGCTTTGAGGGTGATCCTATAGTTAGTCCCAACATAGACAATGAGGAAGAGGAAGGCGTTGATGACCGCTCTGAAGCCAGTGAACAGAAGGAACGCGGTGCACACTACAAAGCACCAAGTGGTCGTAGTAATGGTTCAGAACCATCGGTACCCTTAAGAGATAGCAAAGAACAAAGAAGGGTGACAGGTATGCAGAGGGAATTGAAACAGTTAAGAAGTATGGTATTAGAGCAGGATCGTGAAAAGCATCACCTAATACATTCAAAGGAACCCTTAAAGGTTACCATGCAAGGTGAGATGTTTCTTGAAAGGTCAGGCACCAGGTCTGGTATAAACTACCACCCAACCAGTGAACACCCACCACAGACTAAAGTGAATGCAGAGAGATCAGACATAGACAATGAACGAGAACATCAATTTAATCAGTGGATAACATCCCACCAAATAGCAAACAAGCCACCACAAGTACAGCCGAACGTAGTCCCCACACCCACCGCACAGCTTTTTGGAGATAGGGAACAAAAGGAGGTAGATGGTACACAATATCCCATAGTGTTGCAAAAAGGAACAAAAAAATATCAACCATGGACACATAGTGATCTCACTGCTATAATGAGTAAACTCCCACCCATCACTAGTGGAGGGGGCGGATGGTTAAATAAACTAACCACTTTATGTCATGGCACAGTACTGGCTCTGGGTGACATCAGGTGTCTTTTGGGTCAAATTTTAACCAATGCACAAGTAAAAGATTTTGAACAAAACGCTGACATAACAACATATGACAATGACACGGCATACAACACAGTGAGTACCGCAATAGGTAAAGCTTTGAGTGCGCAGTTTCCTACTCCACCAACAGTATATCAAAACATTAAGTTTAAAATCAAACCAGATGAGACAGGGGCAGCTTACTACTTTAGGTGTGCTGCAGAATGGGAACAGCTAGTTGAGGAAAACAGTATAAACAATCCAGTTACCCGTGATGTTTTTAGATCAGCAGTAATGGCAGGTGCCCCACCGGGTGTAAAACAAATCATGGAAAATAATCCAGATATCCCCATAGCCAACAATGACACATGGGAAAGACACCTAGTATACCATACAGACAGGGCCATAGACAAAACAAATAAAGACCTTGCAGAAGTAGATAAGCTTAAGAATGAGCTGTTAAAGCTACAGCTAGAACAGGCCAAGCAAGCTAACACAAAAAAGAAACAAATGCCACAGCAGGCCCAACCAATCACCACCACAGCTACACCGCATGCCCCACAGCCTAATCAATATCCCAATCCATACCCTTATGGCCCACAAGACCCGTATACAGGACCACCATATATGGGAAACCCATGGGGAGGTTATCAGCAAAACAGAGGAGGCCCTAGGGGAAGGGGTGGACCCAATAGGGGTGGTTATGGTGCTTTTGGTAGGAATGCATGTTATGTGTGTGGACAGGAAGGACACTGGGGACGAAATTGTCCTAACATTTGGTCACAGCCTCAAAATTCAGGTGCTAGCCCACTTAACGGACCACCTGCGGGGGGATGGGGTCCCCGAGGAGGTGGGGCCGGGCATGGAGCCGGTGACTATGGCAGGGGGTCACCGACACAGCACAACCTACCACAACCAAATTTAATGGCGCCTATGCACCCAACATGGGGCCAATGGGGTGGTGCGGATGAATGAAGGGGCACACAGGAACCCACCATGAGAGGAATGGCTGGGCCTCTCATGGAAATAGTGGTGAACCACACCACTAAGAGCCCTAGTGGATAATGAGCCTAAATAGTCCACCGTAACAAAACAAAAAAAAAGAAAATTTTAACAACGGTGGGGATAATGGGTTTCTGGTAGAATTGAAAAGTGACTATTAACAAATCAATTACCCAATAAGGTAGCAAACCAGTCTAGTTCGCACGCATTTCTGTATTCCTCCAACACACTAGTTAATAATAGATAGGGACCTAGAAATTACTATGACCTGTCAATATTGTAATGTGCCCCCGGACGGACAGGGAACAAATGAATGGCTAATTAAACCATGGAGAGACAGAGCCTTATGTCTGGCCCAGGACCAGAGAAAGACATGCTGTCATTTTTGGGCCTTATAAACTTCAGCAAACAATAGATAACAAGGTATGCACCAATATACAAAACGGTGTCAGAGAGAAAGTCTACCAAAATCCTGGCCAGTCAAACCTAAAATTATGTCTATGAGGGTGTAAACATGACTGATCTAATCACTGAGGGTGAGCCATATAACTGCATACCATTGACTTAAAAAAAAAAAAAAAAAAAAAAAAAAAAGCAAACAAATTGAGAGATGGTTTGTTCGCGGTACCACTGACAACTACCCCACCGGTAATCACACTGTTTACAGATGGTTGTTGTTTCAGAGCATCAGATGGTACGCTGAAGGCAGGGTTTGATGTGGTTGAACAGGTTGAGGGTGATTTTGTGACTAGAGTGAGTGGTAAATTGGAGGGTAAGCAGTCAGCACAGACAGCTGAAATGATAGCTGTTATCAAAACCTTGCACTACACTGGTGTAGAGAGGGTGATTTTTTATAGTGACTCTGCATATGTGATTGGTACAGTATATATGGAACTGCCATATGGCAGATAGGTGGGTTTGAAACCAGGAAAGGCCGGCCTATAATAAATAAATGCTACCTGACATATAATAAAGGCTGTGATGGTACCTAATGAAGTGGTTGTTGTCAACTGCCTAATAAGCCACTTATATCCCCAACCATGGTTTCCCAAGACAAAGTTAGATCTGACAAACTGACAAACACGCACTGGAATTGACATATAGTTTCGGGGCTGCTTATCACCCCAATGCCAGAGCAAAGCTGAAATAATGAACCTGACTATGACATTAAAACTTGACTTGACAAAATCTGTGCACAGACAAAAATAACATGACTTGAGGTATTACCTATTGCATTAATGTCTATTCGCTCTTCTGTTAACAGGATTTCTGGTTTCACATCCTTTGAATTGCTTACAGGTCGACAGTTTCCAGGCCCACGGAACGCCTTGGTGTAGGATCCAATCCTGCCACTAACTAATGATGTTTATTTTTACAAACTAACTGCTCTGATTAAACATTTTTCCTGCCAGGCTACCACACAACGAAATTGGGACAACGACCAAGCTGTTACAAATGATGATTGAGTGAAGGTGAAGGTGTTCAGACGGTGCTGGGCCGAACGGAGACGGTCCAGGCTACCGAGAAGTAAAAGCAGAAACCTAACATTGTGTCCAGCCACAGGTCAAAGGCGACACATGGTTCCATCTCTTTTTGTGTTCCATGTGATTTTCCCAGCAGGTCTCTCACAGAAACCGGTGTGGACCTGAGGACTCAGGTCCAAGAGAGGGAGAGTGTTGAAAGTGAAAGTGAATCACAGGAAGTGAAACATCAGTGGTAACACTCACACAACACCAACAATAAAGTCAACAAACACTCTGTAAAATTGTGCATAAAAAAGGTGAAATTTTTTCCAGCCCAGCAACAGAACCACAAAAGGTTGTAAGACAGAACAAACACACAGGTGAATGTGCAGTTACCCATGAGGACGACGGCAGATTGATTTTTCATTTAACAAAACAAAATTGTACTGATTTACCAACATATGAGAATTTTACCCACAGCCTCAGATGTATGAGAGAGTGGTGTGAGAAAGAAAACATAACAAGTGTATCCACTCCACGGCTGGGGTGTGGCCTGGATAAAGTGGATTTCCACAAAGTCAAAGTGCTGGAAATCCTGACAGAAGTGTTCAGGGACCTGAACATCACAATTACTGTTTATTCATTATAACCTGGGTAGCTACATATCATATTGACCTTTGAATTTCTTAAGTTTCTTATATAATCTTACATTTCAATGTTTCCTTTTGAATTTAATTTCTAAGTTTCTTATAAAATTTTACAGTATTAATTTTACATTTTAATTTGTTTTCCTTTTTGAACTTACGATTGATATTTGAGTATTAGCCAATAGGCATAAGTGTATTTTTTCCACAGAGATGAAGCTATATGGAGATTGGAAGGTTCTGTGGGCCCTAGGGGTTATAGCTGCAATTATAATCACCATAATATTTAGCATAAACAATGGAAATAATCTGAAAATTGACAAGAGGTCCAAAACAACACCACAAGATCAGTGCTTAAAGAGATATGGGGGAATTGAATTAAATTACACAAAAAATTCAACGACGTCATAAACCTTTGATTTATGCAGTGTGATAGACTGTGTGTGGAGGGCAATAGTAACCTCTATAGTAGTGTCCATTGGAGTATTTGTGGCCATACTGGTCACTTGTGGATGTTGTTGTGTCCCTTGCCTCAGGTCTCTGTGTAACAGATTGATAATATCTGCAATAGAAAAGAAAGATGATGCACCCCCGCCATATAGTATGACCCTATTAGGCCTACAGAACCTGGATGAGGAGGACGAAGAGAATGTGTGACCTCTTTCAGAGGTCAAGAGAGGGAATTGTGGAATTTGATGTTGTTCAAATGTATTCTACTAATCATATTATTATAATTCAGCTTATGTGTGCCTTTACAAAATTGATTCCTGTGCTGAAAATATGAGAGTTGTCTGTGTGTGTGTGTAAAGGCTGCAAGGTCGTGGTTTCGGTTGAACGTAGGACCGACCTTGCAGCTGCTGGTGATAGCCAAAATAAGAACAACGCTGGAAGGAGAAAACACACAGACAAAAGAAATACATGCTTTTGATATTAATTCACTAATAATCATTAATTTCCAGATTATTACATATAGAAGTGTTTGGATTTATAAAATTAAATGTTGTCATGACCATTAATGTATTAAAATATATAAATGATTATGCCTTTGTGCCCATGAATAATGTAGAAGATTGCCCTGTAATAAGACATCGCCATATAAGGATGAAATGCTCTAGGGCACAAGGTGTTCTGTATGTTTGTGTGTTATATACCCCCACAGGCCGAAGCAGGGTGTAGTAATGGAGTCAGATAATGAGAGGAGAACCGCCTGTTATGGGGAGGAGAGATTTGAAGAAAGAACGACGTCACATATCATATAAATATTCATGTATTTCCATAAGCTGGGGTTGGTTGCTTGCCACATGGGGCCTTGAAACAACCCAGCGCTGTAAAACTTTTTCATATCTGATCAATAAATAGCTTAGTTTTTAAGACCGTGTCTTTCCTCTAATTATGAACATGCAATGGACCCTTAAAGTCCAACACTCATTAACAAATTGAATTGCCCTAAACTACAGCAAATTATTTCTACACACATCTACACATGCATGCTGTGTCATCGATATTAAGTATTTAAAACACCATTTTCAATTGATCTTAAAACAGTTGTTGATTTCATAAAACACATTTATTCAAATTTAACAATGAAAACTTTCATTCATTTATCTTTAAATATATTTTTTACATGACAGTATGCGAAAACAACAACATAAACATAACATATTTAAAATAATCAAAACCTTTCCGCGTCTGCTTTATTAATCTCCATTTTAAAATAAAACATTTCAAAAAATTACCAGGAAATAGGGTAATAATCGTGATAGGCTGCTCTTTCTTTATAGCTTTAATTAGGATCTAGAAGATAAAATTACCCGAAAGTGTTATCATTGTTAAATAAATTACGGATGTGCGTCTTTACGTCAAGGTCGTGATTCTACATAACAACATCCGCTTGACCTCGCAACGCCAAGAAGAAGAAAGGCGTGGAACATTTGCTTAAGGTATGTAGTAATAATGCATTTAAATAATAAACTGTTTGGTGTGGGATCATTTAAATAATACCTTGAAATTGGGTTGATAACAGTTATTTATGCTTTAATATTGATATTTCGCCCACCTGTCTGACGTTAATTTATTTTGATCGTTCATGTAACTGAGTCTTGTGTAAGATTCTAGAAAGATATAGGGGCGGTTTCCCGGACAGGGATTAGACTAGTCCTAGACTAAAATAAATGTAAAAGCTGTCCAAACTGCAAACAACTTGCACTGACATATCTTAAAATACATCTGTGCCCTTTGTTTTGCCTCAAAATGCAGAGAAGTAATGTTTTTAGTGAGGAATGTTTGTTAAAACTTGATAAAATTCATAATTAAACTAAGGTCTAGTCCTGGCTTAAGCTAATCCCTGTCCGGGAAACCGCCCCATAGTGGCTTACTTTTTTTAAAACGATCCGTATTATGGTTGATATTTGTATTGCACTTGTTAAAACATTTTTTGCCCCCATTTTTCATTTCATGAGCTGAACTTAAATATTTTCTATGTCCCCAAAAGGCCTATTTCTCTCAAATATTATTCAATAATCTGTCTAAATCTGTGTTAGTGTTGCGTTTATAATTGTGGTTAGTGTGTGTGTAAGGCACTGCCTGTGAAAACCCAGATAAAGCCTTTTTTGTGATGTATTGTTTTCTACATAAAATCATCCTAAACAATGAAAAGAACATTTTGTAAAAATATCTTATCTTTAATATTGGCTGAGTAAGATTCTTTGTGTAAACCCTCAGTCTGTTAATTTTGTCTCCAGCCTGTCAAGATCTTCAGATGATGTTTGAGAAAAAAAGTCATCATCCTCTTCGTCACTCTTCATCCGTATTTGGGGTAACAAACAGCTGCTTCCCACAAGAGACTGGACCGCTGAAGTCAGGTGGTCAGTCTTTATTTGCATTCATCCTAGAACCGTCAAGACTGCCTTTTTGCAGCTGCAATAGCAAAGATAAATGAATTACGAGTGTAGCTTTTAAAATGCTTTTACTATTAAATGCATTATTTTGATTTATTTAAACTTAAGAATCAAATAGGTGTGTAGTTTAGGTAAAATTCTTATAACTGCATTTGTCTGTTTTACAACAGATGTAACTAAGTATAAATTTACAGTTTTTTTTTTAATGTGGGATGGATCATCAGACCTGCACCTTCCTTGAACATGTTGGTAAGGTAACACTTCATCTGAGTAAATGACGATGCTTTTTTAAAATAACTTTTTATAAATAAATATTATTATTGTTTTTTTTAGGTAACTTACTCTGTATTTGTTCACGGTGGTCACCCCAGGGTCTCAGGACTCAAAACGAGTGATCTATGGATTGAACAGAAAATGTAGTGTTAACAAGTGTTAAGTTATGTCTTTAAATGCCACTAATAATGTGTTTCTGTTTTCTTTCTCATTATGCTAACAAACGCTCTTTTATCCCTCATGTTAGGTGGATCAACACTCCAACCATCTGCATTAGGGACTGAATAAAGGATGCCCTCTGTAGCTGGGAATGTTAGATCAGGTAATTTGCATTTGATATATTTTTAAAGACACACACGTATGCTGCTTGTACACCGCCAGCGACTAGCAACACAATCTCGTTCATTCCAATGGAAGCTTTGCCCCATTCAGCAACATGAGCAACTGTGACCATCGACAACAGGAAGTGGGCATGTCCAGCTATGCCACAACGTTGAGGAAAGTTCAACTTGATGAAGGACTTTTGGGAGCAACTATCAATGAGAGTGAAGCAGTGAAGTTCGTGTCATCACTCTTTTGTCATTTACTGAGATGATTGTTACTCATTTGTTTGTAGTTTTTACTAGGACAACCAGAATTGGGAACGCCTTCTGATAAACTCATTAAAAGAAATGGCTGAGACACAGTGACTAGGTTGTTGGCGGTGTGAATGCAGCATAAGGCCTTAAACTGTCTGTGGCAAATATTTTTAGCACCCAAAATAAATAGGGGTGCTGCTTTTAAAGGAAAACACCACAGCTCTCCAACATTTTACTATGTTCTTACCTCAACTTAGATAAATCAATACATCCCTATCTTTTATCAATGCATGCACTTAATATTTGTACAGCGCGTCGTAAATGTGTTAGCATTTAGCCTAGCCCCATTCATTTTTCAGAGCGCAGCAACATCATCACTCCCGACCACTCCCCCCCTTTTGAGTTTGAGCGAGAGGTGGAGTAATCAGGAGTGATGATGTTACTGTGCGCCGAGGTCGAAGTGCTGCAAACTTAGTGCTCTTTTGCCATACAATATAGTTCTCATTTTTAACCGCTTAAAAAATTGCCACGTTTTATTTTGTGCCGCCATACTTACTCGTGTAACTACTTATGTAACAGTCTTTAAATAGGGAAAACATGAAAGGGTTGGGTGGCTTCTAAATTCATCCCTGTTTGGATCCTAAGGAATGAATGGGGCTAGGCTAAATGCTAACACATTCACAACACCCTGTACAAAGATTAAGTGCACGCATTGAAAAAAGATGGGTATGTATTAATTCGTCTAAGGTAAAAACATAGTAGGCTAACATTTTGGAAAGCGGTGGTGTTTTCCATTTAAAGGGATAGTTCACTCAAAAATGAAAATAATGTAATTAATGACTCACCCTCATGTTGTTCCAAACTTGTAAGACCTCCGTTCATCTTCGGAACACAGTGTAAGATGTTTTAGATTTAGTCCGAGAGCTTTCTGACCCTCCAAAAAATGTATGTGCTGTATACTGTCTAATTTCCAGAAAGTTAATTAAAACATCATCAAAGTAGTTCATGTGACATCAGTGGGTCAGTTAGAATTTGTTGAAGCATCATTAATACATTTTGGTCCAAAAATAACTATTAATTCATCATTGTCTTCTCTTCCGGGTCTGTTGCGAATGCGCGTGCACAATGGCGCTGCTGACGTGTTATCCTCAGAAATGTTTGCGAAGATTTTGTTTGCGAAGATTGTTTGCGAAGATTTTGTTTACAGCGTCTCCCACAGACTGTAAACGAAAAAAAGCTTGGGTGCACCAGATAACACGCCAGCAGCGTCGTACGGCAGCAGTGTCATGCACACGGTTCACAACAAACCTGAAAGAGAAGACAATGCCGAATTAAGTCGTTATTTTTGGACCTAAATGTATTTTTGATGCTTCAACAAATTCTAACTGACCCACTGATGTCACATGAACTACTTTGATGATGTTTTTATTACCTAACTGGACATGAACAGCATATCGTACACACACCCTTAATGGAGGGTCAGCAAGCTCTCGGACCACATCCAAAACATCCTAAACAGTGTTTCCGAAGATGAACGGAGGACTTTAGGGTATTATTTAAATCAACTAAAAGAAAAACAATCCTTAAATGGTTACTAAAATTGAGGTCAGATTTTTGAAAACGTACTGTCTTGTTGGTCATCCAAAGTTCTGTTTTGTATGGATCAGAGTTAGACATTGTCATGTAATATATAACAATGTAATAGCAAGTGTTATGTTGTTTTTGAAAATGCTGTGAAAATGAAAAAAAGCTATTTGTTTATCCACTATGCTATCAAATGCTCTTTTACCTTGCATGTTAGGCGGATCAACATTCCATCCATCTGCATTAGGATCTACCTTAGAGACACTCACTGGAGCTGTAAAGGGAAGCAGGTAAGTTGCACAACCCATCAAGCCTTTGTGGGGAACAAGGTTTCTTGTAGAATTCTTAGACTAGCAATTTTTGTGTGAGAACTTTAACATGATAGAAATTGTTAAACTACAAATATGGTCAACCATGAAGCCATCTGAGTCTATATTGTCTGAGAGAAATTCTTACTCAAGAATCTGCATATGGACTCTATGCACGCTTAACTTCCGCGTTTGACTCAAGGCTGCTATTCAGTTTCCGGTACGGGATATTTAAAACGGATTGACGGCAGAATCGCTCAAATGTACTCGGTTGTTTGCTGAATTTACCCAAATTTACAACCTGTGATTTGTGAAGAATTGTCCAGATGTGCAAACTCGAGAAAGGTTACAAGTTTTATGTGTCGTCTCTGTATAATCATTAAGATATGTTCAGCTAGCCTGTACTAGCAGAGCTTACATTGTGCTATTTTTACGATTCGAACAGCAGGCTAATCACGCTGGTAATATATTACGTCTTTGTAATGTTAAAGTATGTTAAAGTAATCTTAAAAGTGTCAGGTAAAATAAGAGATTCATATACACATCGATTGTCAAAACATTTTTACTTGGTTATTTTTGAGTTAGTATCCTGACACATTTGAGAATCTAAAGAACAAAGCAAAAAAGACTTAACTATTGTGTTGTAGAAATCTATATTTTTCCCTTTATTTGTTACCCCGTTTATTTAGTTTGTTGGGTGTGTGTTTTTTTCTCTGAAGGTATTCTTGTTGTCATTGATATTAATTTTCCATTTGTCTTTTGCATTTGTTATTAATAAAGAATACATAAATATTGAAAATATGAGTTTCTACTGTTCTAACATTTAGCTTGTATAACCAAAGATGTTATCTTTGCTAGTACTGATAATAACAGTCATACCAATTTATCAACAACAGATGAATAGCACTGTTATCAGTGCAATTTTTATCTAAAAGTATTGGTAATGCAGATACAGGGTAGCAGTGTAGAAGTTGGCATGCTTTCCAGTGAGTCGCTGTAAACGCTATGACACAGCAGTGGTGGCTAGAAGTTCGGTCCTAAAAAATATACTTTCATACGTTTAAATGTCATTATGGTATTAAGTGTGGAGTATAAGTTATTTCTATGTAAAGTAAACAAGCATCAACAAAATTTGCTGTGTTATTTTGGCTGTTTGTGCAACCAAACAGCCAAAATAACATAGCGCTCTATGACTGGCGGAAGTAGTCCAGCATCCTGAGATATCACCGGAAACACGTCAAGCGCTGCCGTGCATAGAGTCCATTGCTATAGATATGCAGAGTACTTATCTTGAAACAGTCGTAAAATATTAATGTTTTTTGTTTTGTAGGTCACTTACTTTTCATTCGTCCTTGGTGGTCACCCCAGGGTCTCTAGAGTGAAAATTACTCAATCTATGGATTAAACAGAAAATGTAGTTTTATGAAGTGGTATGTTGTCTTTAAATGCCATTAAAAATGTGTTTCTGTTTTCTGTCTCATATAAAAAATACTCTTTAACCTGCCCACTGGAGCTGGGATTGGTTAGCTGCATTTTTTACATTTACAAATAAACACACTAAATCCTAGGCTTGGACCTGCCTTAGGTTTTAGCATCCACATTAACTAGGGGTGCTGATTTTTAAAGGAACACGCCCACATTTTGGGAATTTAGCTTATTCACAGTATCCCCCAGAGTTAGATAAGTCCATACATACCATTCTCATATCCGTGCGTGCTGTAACTCTGTCTGACGCAGCCCCCGCTAGCTTAGCTTAGAACAAAAGACTGGTAGTGAATTTGACTATACAAATCACAACACATAAAAGGAAAATGTTTGCGTTATTTTGTCATGTTTGGAAGCCGTATGCTAGATGGAGCCATTCACTTCCAGTCTTTGTGCTAAGCTAAGCTAGCGGGGGCTGCATCAGACAGTTACAGCAGGCACAGGGATGAGAAAGGTATGTATGGACTTATCTAACTCTGGGGGATACGGTGAATAAGCTAAATTCCCAAAATGTGGGGGTGTTCTTAAAGGATTTAGGGGTAAATTAAAGTTAAATTAAGCCGTTTTACCTTTTAAACTGTCTCTTTTATAAGGACTTACTGAATTTCTTTTTTCAGCAATTTGGGACATTCTTCCAGTTGTCGGTAACTTTGTGAAAAAGGCTGGAAACTAAAATGCAGGTACTGTTTCATTCTTTTGTTTTTTACAGCTATGAAAAATAATGTGTTATTAATTGTACTGTCTATTAATTAATGATTTTATACAGTGTAACTGATTCTGCTTACCTGACTCATGCAGAATTCTGGCCTGGTGTTTGGTCCGTGCTGTCTTTGGCTCTTGCATCTCCATCATCCTGACCCTCTTTAGCAGCCTGTCCATGTATTTATTTGGAGGCCACCATGAGCACCCATCTGCATAATATGACTTTGTTACTCAGTTGTCCATGCTCCTACAAATTCTACATTTTTTGTAAAGCTGCAACAAGTTGAAACCCTATAATTATTAACATTTGATTTTGAATTATGTAATTCAAATACATGAATAAGTAACAAAAGCAGAAATATATTAAGACATTACCTTTTTGTTGATTGTTTACTGATCTATAAATCCTTTTGCATTCTCATAATTGATCATCATAACTTGGTATACAGTGGATGTGTGGCTGTAGATAACTTTCTGAAGTCAATTTAAAAAGGCAAAAGTTAATAAATGCTAAATTGGTCAAATATACATTGTTGTATTTTCACCATTTTGATCTTATTTAGGCATTTCATAACTTGAGGGAAATTTACGTAGACTGATGTTTCAAATCAAATATTAATTTATTAATGACAGCTAATCATTTTATAAAGATTTTTTATAACAATATTAATTTATATAATATCAATTTAATACATTTATTTCGTTACACCTACATCACTGAGCGCAAGGGAGTGCAGCCAACAAATACATTCAGGTGTGTTTGACTTAACACCGAGATGCGCAGACAGCACGTGGTATGACATCAAGTACCGCGAGAGTTTGGGAAAGCCCCGGAAAAGGTTTGAACTCGCGGTACTTGATGTCACGATCGGTTTGCGCGTATATCAGCATGAAGTCAAACACATCTGAGAGATATGTGGGCTGCCTGCCCTGCACTCAACGTTGCGATCATTCAGTAGAGTGTAACCTCTTGTAGAACGATCACAGAACGATTTTTTGTTCTTTTCCAACTCGATTTTTAACTCCCTAAACCAGTAGGATGTTCCAACGGGTGAAGCAACAGTGCTGACGGCAGTTTCAGTGTCAAGGTAAGTTAATATGTTATGCATGCATGTAAGTTAGTCGATCTACAGAATTATCGTCTTATATTAATGTTCTATACGCGACTAAAAGCTTATTAACGTTTATCAATGCAATGCTATTCAGGTCGCTGCAAAGTCCCGAAGCCACGTTGTAACGTTAACTTTCCATGTTACGCATTGGTGTGGATAAACCAGCCAGTTTAATAGAGTTATTAAATGCCTCAAACCTTTCCCGCCCTGTAACGTTACGTTAAAATGGCCCTTATACGGATTACGTTAATTTCAGTCAGACCTTTTCCTAAAAACCACTCAAAACCGTTAACGTTTTTCTATTGGAGTGGTTCGATAATTGTATTTATTAATTGTTTCAGTTATATTAGTTATATATGTTCTTTAATTAGTATTTCTAACAATTAAAACCCGGAATGACAAGCTATACTTACCAAGATTTTGACGATCAAACTGACAGAAAAACTAACGTAAAGCCGACTATTAAACCAAAAACATACTATTACAACGTGAAGAGGAACGTAATGTGTACAAATTATATTATTTACAGGTTATTAATAATGTTATTTGCGACAAAAAAGTTGAGGGAACTCGAGCAAATAACGGTCTTCTGGTAAATATTGTGGTCACGTGATGGCCTCGCGACATATAAGTCGTTTCCGGTCGTTTCTCAAACGCACAGCTGCGTTCTTTTAAAAATATTTTTAATATATTTTTTTTAAATAATAAGAAATACAAGTTCAGTCAGGGGGTACATTATACATATATAAAATAAAAATAAATAAGGCTGCGTCCATTTTTTTTTATTTTTTTTTTAATAAGGCTGCGTCCTAGAATGTTGCATGTCTCGGCTGCCACGTCATCAAGCATCGTCGAAGGACATCTCAATCTGCTTGTTTTCTCTTTTGTTGTTTGAATTAAATTACAAAAGGTTTAACTGTCCATGTTGTAAAGACTGTTGATAAATGACTTTTATTCACTGTACTACAGTATTGGATTTTTTTTGGTGATGCATTGCTAATTTTCAACTTCTCTCTTTAAAGTTTTCATGCCATGACCACTGGGGCGGAAACCATTATGACATTGCCTTGGACATCAAACTAAACCATCTCATTCTGGCTTTTGAGGTGGATTCTAACCTCGAAATCTCAGAAGGACAGGTCTAAGATGGACGCAGCCTCCATAGGATGCAACCTTGCATTTGAGAAACACCCATAGAACGGTCAACTTACCCCATACTCTAACCTGAATGCAGGGATCATAAAACTTTATCTTTTACCTTAATTGTTAGATGGGTGTTGATACCAAACTTTTTTTCTCGTCTACCCAGGAGAAAGTCATGGGTTCTGCTGCTAAGGTTGTCATAAAGTATGCTTTTTTCCATTTGTTGCATTTGGCAATAATATCAAAAGACATAAATTCTGAAAGAAATAAGATAATTTTCAAAACATTAACATGAATATAAAAGCCTTAAGTCATTAATGACCATCTTTTATTATTGTTTATTTACAGCATCTTTTATTCTGCTTACCTGACTCATGCAGAATTCTGGCTTGATGTTTGGTCCACCTGTTAGCTGGCTCTGGTGCTTGGTAGTCTTCTCAAACCTCTGAATCAAGACCACCATGAGAGGCCTTCTGAAGACCATCATTACGCTTCAGATCCAGTTGTCTTTACTATGAGGTAAATCTTTTTTAACTGCAGCATTGAGCGTTATGTGCGTCGTTAATGGCACTGAACGCCTTGCATTTTTGCCCCCTACTGCAACATGCGTTTTTGAAGGAGCGCTAAGAGCAGAAAAGCACCCGACGTCATTTGTGTCTTTCCATTGTCCAATTGAATATTGGGAGAGGCAGGCCTTCCGTTGTAGGACCGATGTTTACAGTTATTTGAAACAAACATACTTCAGTTACTTACTGTCTCCTGTGTGTTTATGCACCTCTCACCTTCGATCAAAGTCAGTGCAAGAGTCCTCTTTTTAAAGTTTCTGCTTATATGACAGTTAAGAGCAAAAGAGCGCTCACGCTTAGATATTTGATTGACAGGACAGCTGCCTTGGTGGTTGCCTAGCAATATAAAAAGCTGCGCTGCACTGCACTGTTTTTTATAAAGTGACCAAATAAAGGTGCACCTTGTGTTTCCACGTCTTTAAAACGCATTTGGTGAGATTGGCCCCCAACAAGGGTTTTTTCTGCCACTTTTTTTATTTTTTTCAGCTTTTGCCTTGATATTGTATTTTACATTGGTAAATGCCTATGGACATTGGCTACTAGCGTTCTGCATGTGTAAATGCACATCAATGCGAACAACGACGCAAACGTGTAAATGAAAAGTGGCGCATAGCCTACTGTGTAGAGGCATTGGGGTAGGTCTAACAAAATCAGCCTTAATGACAACTGCATCAGTCTTCAATGATGGTTTAACTTTTACACAGATAAACACTCACTTTGTCTATCCAGACCTCAAGGTTAGAGTTCAGACAGATTCAGATAGTTGGTTTTGTTCATTTTCTAAGTGTTTTGTTGATATTTAGTCCTAATTGATTATGACAGATTTGTTACAGCCTTATCTGTCAAAATGAAGAAGTTTAATTCAACCTCTGGTTGTAAAGCAGATTTTGAACCAGTCTTCTTCAATTGTGTCACTAGCCTACCACAATCCCTGTGCACCAGCTATGGAAAGTGCAGACCAAACTTCTACCTCCACCTGTGAGTCTCTTCCCATATTTAGTAAAGTAATGAATGCGGTCTTACAAATGAAAGGTTTTTTAGGGTACATTATTTTAATTACCAAATGATTTCTCGGATGAATTAAAAGACAATATTTTATTTTTCATTTATGAAAACTGGTTGTTGCTGCATGAACTCAAGCACATTTATTTTAAACACATCAACGCAACGTCATTGCTATAAACCAATGCAGCTATTTCGGATAAAAGATAATGCGCCTCAGGTCACACAAATCAAACACGAAGAATTGTCATACACAGTGTGGACAGTCAGTCATTCAAATTGGATATACACAAAAATCAAATTTAAACTGACAGTGTAAACATAGTCTATGAGATAAAACAAAAATGTTTAAATGTAAGCCTTGCTAAATACCTTATTACCCATAGTTTATCCTCTTTATACTATGGTCACTTGCTTTTGTTTATTTTGCAGTACAAAATAGGACAGGACAGATAAGAAAAAAACATTATTTTTATTAATTATTTTATCTAGGGGTCAATAGATCTAGTTCAATCAACACCCTCACCATGCTCTCCCAGCTTTAGGTGCTTAGACCTGTTTTTCTAATCAAACAATACAAGGGCAGATGTTTCGGCGTTATTGCCTTCATGGCATGAAAGATTAAAATCTGCATTTAAACCCAAAGGGGATATGATCTTTAAATAAAATTGCATTGTCATTTTCTTGATTACAACCATAATACTGAACAACTTTAAAGGTCCCGTTTTTCCTGTGTTTTTTGAAGATTTGATTGTGTTTACAGTGCGCAATATAACATGTGTACATGTTTCACATGCGGTATTTTTCACACAATCTACTTATCTATATAGTGCTTTCACTGTCCTAAAAACGGGCTGATTTCTTCTTTGTCCTATGAAGTCCCTCCTTCAGAAATACGTAACGAGTTCTGATTGTGTAGCTTGTTTAGTGTGTTGTGATTTAATAGCAGCTTATCTTAGCCAGGACGGAGTTTAGTCAAACACACTTGCTTTGACGTCATTCAACCGGGAAGTAGAGGGCTGTAGTACAAACCGGCCGTTCGCTGGATTGGAAGGGGGATTCTGTTAAAGAAAATACATCGCCTGGCTGGCAGTGAACTGTGAGCTCTATAATTTACAGGGATTATTTATGCGATTACAGCAACATTACACACTAACTAAAGTTTGAAAAATGGGATCAGGAAAAACGTGACCTTTAATGTTTAGCCTGACTACATCAGACTTTGTACTTCCGCTCAAGCAAAGTAGCAGAGAATGGTATTACTAGGCTAGTCCCCTTTGGGTTTAAATGAAGATTTTGATCTTTCATGTTTTTAATATTTTGGTTTTTCTTTGGGTGCAATTTTTATAAATGAAATACTTTGTCTGATGTGATGATGTTCTGATTGTGTTCTGTTGTTACAGATAGAACTGAACTGGAGTCTGTGAACTAATGCTGTGTTCGAGACAACTTGGATGTTGGATATTATTGACCTCAAACCCGTAAGAAGTCTGGAACAGCAAACAAAGTTGAGTATCCGACCTCTCAACTTGGGATCAACACTGACCTCAACGAGATGCATCATTTGACATTGCAGACAAGGTGGTGGCTAGCCTTTCACAGCCTTACATGAACCGCAAACAAACTTTAAACAATTTTTACTGCACATATTTATGAACATGAATGTTAAATTATCCAGTAACCGTTTTCTGCCATAATTGGCACAAGAGCACAAACTTCTCCTGGCGTCTCATTATGTGGTAAACACGCAAATGTGATACGTGATTGACTGGAATGCATTGAGGTCGGAGCGAGGTAGGATATTTAATGACATAACATCAGAAATCCGAGTTGTCTGTAACACTGCACAATATTTCACAGAATTGTCACCACCTGATTATCCTCCCATGTTTTTAACACAACCATTGATTGGTCACACGGATGAAGGCAGCAAGCAGAGACATTTGTCCTTTGTATCTCTAAAAAAAAAGAAATCTATATTTAATGTTAAAAAACACTTACTGTGTTAGATAACTGTGCTCTTGGAAGTCAGCTTAAGTGAACAAATGGTAATGTTAATGAAAAGTTCATTTTTGTCACAGTTGCAAACTAACAACCACACAGAATATGAAGAATAGCCAGAACTGTGGTAATAAGCTAGCCCTAAAATGTTGTGAGAATCTTGATGTATTGGACACAGGTGTGTAGTATCTGTTATTTATACCACGGGTGTGTTGAATGCTGTATTCTGATTGGCTGAGAAATGTTCCGTGGGTATGCATTAATTTCTGATAACCACACACCTAACTTAAATGTCTTAAAATTAGGCACCAGAGCAATGTTTGTGGTAACTGTGGTATTAGAAGAATGGTTGACTCCGGTCCCTTGAACTATTTGAAAACAAAGCACACCCGCAGCGTAACGGCACTCCGCTTCGGGTGTGCACTATTTTCTTTCAACTCAATGGCCCGTCGTCAACCACTCCTTACATATTGACGGTTGACAGGTTTGTTTGCATGTAATTGCGTTATTATTAATTTGGGGTTGATAGTTGATAGTTTTTTTTCTTTTTAGATCCTTTCTCTTTTTAATGCAGAACTTAAGGATGAACCACCCTGATCTACTAAGATGCACAGATTCAACTCTGGCCCAGCATCATCCCCACACCTCATCTGCCATCAGTTTAATTTAATGTCTGTCAATTGCAAATGCTATTCATTTCAGTTATATTACAACTTAATGTTAACTTTAATTGAGACTAGTATTGTGTAAAGCTGGGGTTTCCAAACTTTTCATTTCAAAACCTATTAGACAAGTGTAATCTATTCTAGACCCACTAAAATATTTTTAAATATACATTTTTTTAATGGGGTAAAACAAATTTGTTCTCTTTCAATGGAGTCATTTTATTTTCATAATATTTCATAATGTAAAGCAGTGGTTCTTGGCGTTGTTCCTCGAGGCCCATTGCTCTGCACATTTTGTTGACTCTTTTATCTGACAGACTCAGTTCAGTTCATTGAGATCTCTTCTAATGTGCTGATGATTTGAATCAGGTGTGTTAAAAGAGGGAGACATACAGAATGTGCAGGGCAGTGGGCCTCGAGGAATAACGTTAAGAACCACTGATGTAAAGTAACTATAAGTTTATTTGCAAAACCAAATATTTTATGGTATATTCTTTCAAAACCATTGTCATTGTTAATTATTAATTTGGCCAAACTGTTGTTGCATCATTAAGGTGCGAAACACACCTTAACCTACTGTGTGACCGACAAGTGGGTCCTCCTGACCCACAGTTTAAAATCCCCTGGTGTACCGAATGTTGTATTGTAATTAAAGTCGCATCTAAGTCTTGTGTAACAGTCTCCATTATTTAAATTGTGATTATATTCACAGTTTTACATGGTACTTTCAGCACTTACTACATCACAGTGTTTTTAATGCTTTAATTTTTAGGTTTATTATAAATTCATTCATTTTTAAAGAATTCCTTCTTTATGTAGAACATGCAAAGTCTAAAATGTAAAGTGTCATGATCAGCTCTGGGTCTTGTGCAGTGATTAAATGAACAGGTGGCAAATGTCATAGCTTTGCAGTATAGCTCTGGATGTAATGAACATTCAGCACATAGGTTTCATAAATTTAATTTGGTAAACAAACTTGTCAGAACAATTCATGCTGTGATGCTGGATAATACCTGGTCAAATTAATACATGTATAATGTGTTTCGACATTGTATAAGGTTTCTTCATTTATACAGACATCTGTTAGAGAACGGTGCAGAGACTGCTCTCCATTATTGGTTACAGTATATTTGTTAAAATGTTGCCAGTAAGATTATTTCCGTGTACAAGGTACTTTCTTTGAGTACCTTTATGTGTTTTATTCTGCACTTAAAGCATAAACGCAATTTAAATGCAGGAGTCCCCTCGTCCTTACTGCCAAATATGCAAGTGAAACTGGACTAAACGCATACAGTATACATACGGGTATGATTTCATGTTTCTATATTACACGTGATACGAGGTAGGGTATATAGAAAAATAAGGTGAAGATATCTGTGAGTGCAAACGTCTAACTTACGTTGAACGTAGACAGTTACGACCCGTCATTGGTTCAGAGTCTACGTTCACTCTAGACTTTAAGCCAATCAGAGAGCCAAACCGTCTACGTTCACATGGCGACTAGCTGGTTGGAAATAAATAAGCGAATTGATAATTTTAAGGTAAGTAACGTTAAGAAATTATATACCATCATGTAAAAACAGAGAAATACGATACTATTATGTCAAAGTACAAGCTTAACGGTTACGTGATTTTACTATTTATTCGATGATGCGTGACAACGAAGCGTCCGGTATCAAGATCGTTGCACTTCATTGATCGTTTCACTGACTGGCCCTATGAAACTTAACCATGGGTTTACTAACGTTACATATGAAATAAAATAAAAACATGGTGGATGTAGTTAAACCATGGTAACCGCAAATTAACCATGCTACGAAAATTATCCATTGTTTTATTGTGGTAAAAGTGTAACCATGTTGTAGGTGTATTGATTACTATGAGCCAAACCATGGTTTTACTACAGTAACAGTAGTGCAATGGTTTTTGAAAAACATGGTTGTCAAAACTATGGTTGTTTTGTGGTATCCATGGTTTTACTACAGTAACATGTTTTTTACTGTAGTAAAACCATGCTTTTAACCAGTGTGCGTCAATTAAAAAAGTTACTCTGTGGTCCATTGAGGACACAAATGTCTGTCATTAAAAAAACAAAACTGTAAAAGACAAAAATAAGCCGCCTTCTTACATGTTCAAATTCCCTCAAATTCTTACATGTTCAAATTCCCTCACTGTACAGGTTCATACATCCCTAACCTAAATCATGACCTTCTGTATTTGTCATGGTAAGAATAATTTTTTATCATTATGATGATTATAACAGGCTGTTTCCTATAGGAGAAGATGGATCCATTGCAGCCCAAGCTGACACAAGTGTGCAAAAAATAGGCAACAATGTCTTCTTAGGGCAACAAAGGAGGCCAATGCACTGGCAAATCAAAACGCGTGCTTCAAAAAGACAACAATTGAGGACCAAAAGACGACTTGTGAGGAAGGTATATCTACATATATCTTGTTTACACCCTATGTTTACACTGCAGCATATAATGTTTTTGTGCTTGTCTGTGTCTTCGGCTAAAAAGATGTCGACTCCATCAGAAGAGCAGTATCTCGGCCAGCTTCATTTGACCTTTGGAAAATACAATGGCCAAAGCTTTAAATGGCTGGTCGAGAATGATGTTGAATAAATAAAGTAGTGAGTATGTTGCACAAAACAGAATAAAAATGTTCACAAATGAATTACATTATGTGACATTTCAGTATCATTGATCTGCATGTAAAAGAATGCCGGCATCCTGAAAAAAAAAACAAATAATGACTGTTCCCTCCGGTCTCCTACCACCTCGAGGTCAGTGTGGACAGGGCCATTTACGGGCAGAGCCGCTTCAGGTCGTTTACGTTCCTCGAGATGTGGCAGTGGTACAGCCTGCACAAGACCCTTCAGACCGGCCCGCAAGCTGGGACCGGCCAAGAGAGGAAAATGGCGCAGGGGGCGTACACCTCTACAAAGCAGTGGCTGGTGATGAAAGAGGAGGACATCACCACCAAGTCCCTAAATCACTTTAGGCGCTACATTCTCGATAAAATTCTCTGTTGGTTACAGTGACCTCCACAAGCAAGGCTGTGTCTGATGAGTGTCCAGAGCAGCCAACGTCTAGTGTGCATCCAGAACAGCCGATATTCCTGCCGTCCTCAGCACCTGGTGAGTCTCCCCCTGATGCTCGCCCCGAGAAGCCGCCATCGACCTCCAACAGCCAGACTGCGTCTGCCACCACCTTGTCGCAGAGTGACTATTCTGTAAGTGTAAAATCACAACATACACAAGCAATGTTAATGGATTTCACAAAATCTCTTGGTTACTAACCCCCGCCACCTTATGGAAAATAAATAACTAAATGTGGTGTGTTGCAGGTGGAGCTGGAGGGCTGGGTGCAGCTGTGGGAAGACTCCAATGTTGGGCCCTATAATTTTGGGCGATCACAGAATCGCGGACGGAATCGTGAAATTGGCAAATTAACACGGACTCTAGTGTTAACGCGAAATTTCGCTGAATTTTACATATTTTTAATAAAATTCTGTCTTTGTGTGGGAGAGTATGTCTGGAGGAAATGCAGACTGGGGGAAGCAAATTTGGGCCGACACACTCCTCCCGTCATTTCAGACCCCCTTCAAATCACTGAAACCATGGCGAAGCTGCTCTCCACGACTCTGCTTTTGTCGGCGAAAAAATTAAGAAATTCGACACTAAGCCCTTAGTTCCGAGCAGTTCCCACATGACTTTTATGTGACTGGAGAAGTGTTATTTTGTAAGTTTTGTCAACATTCCGTTCACTGGGAGCACAAAGATACATGCATTCTCTCATCCACGTCTCTCTCACGTGCACGGACTCTCACATCTGTCCGAAGTCCGAACACAAATCCTCATGTATTTGTTCACCCGGCTTCGTTAGTGGCGGCATCCCCATTCCACAGGCCTTTTTCTGCCACCGTGTTTTCTTCTGGTGCCCTATCAGAGTGTGGCAGTGCTCCCTGACGTGTCCGAGGGGTGATAAGTGCGCTGGCGCGGAGGCAACACATACCTCTCCAAGTGTGGTTACCACATCCGGGTAAGGCTTTGTCTCTTCACACCTGTGATTATAGTAATACATACATCAGTATTGATTACATAAAGGGATAGTTCACCCAAAAATGAAAATTCTGTTATCATTCACTCACTCTCATGTTGTTACAAACCTGTATAAATTTCTTATAAATAAAGATATTCTGAGAAATGTTTGTAACCAAACTGTTTGTGTACCCCATTCACTTCCATAATATTCTTTTTTCCTACTATGGAAGGCAATTTGGTCCATGAATGATTTGGTTACAAACATTCCTCAAAATATCTTCCTTTGTATTCATCAGAACAAAGACATTTATACAGGTTTGTAACAACATGAGAGTGAGTAAACGATGACAAAACATTTTTTTTGTGGTGATCTCTTTTAACACACATGAATGCTGATCTGTGATTGATGTGTGATCTCTCTCTTTCTCTACAATGTGTGTTTTAGGTACGTCACATCTGCAAAGTGTCCGATTGGTACACAATGGGGACAGAGGTGGTTTCCTGTGGATCGTGCCAGGGGTGGAGCGAGTGTTCCCAGGCGTCGGTGACTCGCATGGAACGATGCCATTCTAGCGCAGCTGAGCTGACTGTAAAGCGCGGGGTGGACAAAACTGTGATTCGCCTCCTGTGTGACTGCACAAAGGGGAACACCATGATTAAGGTGTGGCGGCAGGTGCAGGAGAACCATATGGAGGACTACTATCAGAGGAAGGACCTCTACACCACGTTCCTCATGGCCTTGGTGAAACCCGGAGGCATTGTCTTGCTTTGGGCCACGGGGAGTTCCAGGCGGCACCTCTTCCCAGAGAGCTACCCTGCGCGCGGCTCTGCAGCACACCTTCCTCGTGGCCGAGGCGAAAAATGTTCAGGACTACCAGAGCCAGCTACTGTCCACGTTCGACACCGTCCTGAAAATAGACTTCTCAAAGAAAGCAAGGGTTTTCACATACAAGCATAAGCACCACATTAAACACCACATTATGCAAAACTAAACTGTTTTGTATTTGTTTGTTTTGTTGTAGGTGGTGAAGAAATTGTCTGGGGATGGCAACGGCTCGGCCATCAGCACCGGGAACGAGTTCTCCCAGATCGTGTCCTTTGTTGGAGTCTGTGGAAAAGCTGGGGCCCATGTGCCGTGGCGTGATGAAGCGGTTTTACTGGCCAATCAACCTGTACCCAAGATTCTTTACATCGACCGGAGATGCTGCAAGGCACAGGGTCCGAGGGCCATGAAGACGCTTCCAGCCTTGGGTGGATGACTGGATGGTGGTGAGGCTGGACATTTTCCACTGGCTTCATCGCTTTGATGCTGCTCTGCAGACCGAGGCCCACTTGAAGTTGAAGTACGGCGCCTTCAAGTCTCCGTTGGTCGGGGCATGCTGGCCTATAACCGCGAGGACATCCAGCTCCTCATCAAGGCTGTTTGGGACAGAGACCCGGCCATAATGGAGGTGGGGAGTGACGAGGAGGCGGCATTACATCTCTCGGGACCAGCTCAAACATCATGTCCTTTGTGTCACCCTCGGTGCCCAGTAGACATTTCGTCTTGGTCATTGAAGAGCTCAAGGGTCCAGCAGGGCTCGACGAGAGCAGTGTCAGTCCCCTGGTGAAAAAAAACCCTACCACACACACATACATATGCACAGACATGCGCGCACACACACAATGTCAATACGTGCAAAATGACAACAGCTCACCATGCATGTTTGTGTTTTTTTGTGTTTGCAGCAGCCATCGATGAGATGTGGGCCAGCCAGCAGCGACATCTGGAATGCATCCAGGACCCACCAGGCATGGCCATGTACCGGGTTGCCCACACAACGACCATCAACGGTGTGGACCTGCCCTATTACAAGGGCAGTCGTGGGAGCAACAGCCTGGAGGGGTTCGCCACTGTGCGGCACGGCCTTTCCAGGTCCACCTCATCAGTGGAATCGCCAGGTGGAACTCAGACCGCAGCTCGAACGCCGTGTTTGGGGGCAGAGGCCGGCACCACCGAGTCTACTCAGCGCCGCTCATTGATCGCCTCAAATCACGATGCCAGCTGCTGTTTGGTGAGACATTGGAAGAGAACTTCAGGGCCCTGGCCTGACAGGCGCTAACGCATACTTCCGCATTTTCCACGACACTGTTGTCATGTGGTTTTTATGTCTTTAAAGGCGGTAACAAAGGGTCACGTGGATATTAACGTCATTGACAGGCGACTGCACTGCACTGTTTAGAATGGCAATTTTCTCACGATTTACAAGTAGTTGAAAACATTAGAGATATTGATATAGATATCAGTTGGACAAAATATATAACACTGGCCTATAGTGGTATTTTGATATTTTACTGCAGATATCTTACAAATTGTTCAACTTAGGGTCCAAAACGTCCAAAAAATATATTTTTAGGTGTATTTCCATTAGAATGGCGATACAATGAAATTGTACTGTAAGTGTGCTTAATTGCTCATGAATCATGTTTTCAGTAATGTATTTTAGTGCACTATTTTAGTGTTGTTGCATTTTAGTATACTATTTACAATTGAAGTGTAGTCAAATAGATGTTAAGTTGAAGTTAATACATAATTGAATACACTTAACTATACTTGGATTTGACAAAAATAGCACAAAATGTAGAAAATATACTTATTACACTTTTTTAAAGTTTATTTTTAGTTTTCACCTGGGATGAAAAACAACATTGTATGGATTGGAACTTACCAACTTTTCTCTCTCTCCTTTTTCTCTGTGTGTGTGTGTTATCTCACTTTGTATGTTTTACAGGAGGATGTCTGCAGTGAGAATCCTCTGCCCGGGTTTCAGATGCTGGAGGAATTCTCTACTGTGCTGGTGAAGCTTCTTTTCAACACTGCTCAGAGGAACAGGCTCCTCGATGTCTGGAATGCGGTGGAGGAACACGACAAGCAGCCACAGATATACCACCAGCTGTACCGCACACACTGGGGAAACACATTGTACTGCAGAACAAAAAGGGATTACCTTGCAGACGCCGCCGTGGTCCAGAAAGTGAAGATGGCCAAGGACATCAGCCCGCAGCACAACCTGCTTATGTATGTGCTTGTCAAGCTGCTGTGGCTGCTCTCCACCTAAAGCCTCTTGTTCCAGCTCCGAGAAGGCCAGCATCCTTAAGCCTATGACAGGATCCTGCACTGGGTCTTGGTGGATGACCCAATCCTGTGCAAGACAGGCATCCCTCTCCTCAAATAAACACTAAAACATTGAGGGACTTCATCCGCCAGTAGGAGAGGCTGGTGAACCTGCATGCCACCAGGCGGCCAGCCGTCATCTCCAAGAACACCCGTGTGTCATCTGAAAAGCTGCCTCCTGCACCTGCCATCCTCCCTCCACCTGACTAAGACTCGGAGCCTGCAGCTACAGACCCGCATTCTCAGACCCCTCGTTTTTCGAGACAGCACCTCCTATCAAATTGGATCGGATAAACATTTGAAGAAACTTGAGTATCGTCAATTTTATTAAGCGAATCATACTCATTCGAGTTATTTTTTAATCACACTACTTTAGCTCATCGATACACCAACATATGAATAGTAATTTAATATTTGTAAAGATAGATTGAAACAAAATTTGAGCCATTAATGTATATGTTTTTTTTTGCCTTTTCCCCCAAAAATATTTATAGCTAAATAATATAGCTAGCTAGCGTTAGCTTTTTACCTTGGACTTTTTGTAGACAAGCCATTGTTAATATTCGATTAAAATTAGTTGATATTAAAGTAGACCAATTAAACACGTTTGGGGGGGGGGGGCGGGGGGTTCCCGGACAGGTATTAGACTAGTCCTAGACTAAAACAAATATAAGAGCTGCCCAAACTGAAAACAACTTGCACTGACATCTTAAAATACATCAGTGGCCATTGCTTGGCCTCAAAATGTACTTCAAAAGTAAATGTTTTTAATAAGGCACGTTTGATCAAACTAGTTATATTTTGTAATCAAACTAAGGCCTAGTCCTGTTTTAAACTAATTCCTGTTCGGGAAACCACCCCAAAGTGTGTAAATATCAAAGAATGTCATCATTAATTATTTAATCAGATTTACTGTTTGACCTTTCTTAAAGCTCCACTGTGTACTATTTTTAGTTAATTCTTAGCAAAAACCCATGTTTTCTTTCAAAAGTATGTGCTCATTCATGTGTAATTACTTCCACCTCACTAATCAAAGTATTCTCGTAAGTGTAGAATCTGCTATTTAAAATACATACGGTCGAGTCACTCTCTGGCTGAATCCATGTTGTGCCTCCATCTTTGAAATACATTCGCCGACGAGGGACATTCCTAAAAATTCAAGCTCCGCCTTTCGCGCTTTCAGAGTACACTCAAGCTGGCCGCTAGCTGAAGCCTACGGAGGTTGCATGTGTAGGCGGTATACGTCATCAAGACAGTCTTATTTCAGAATATGAACAATTATAAAGCTGACATTTATTCTTAGTTAATTGTAAATTGATGTAATATGCTTATGACTTGCAAATGTAATGCTCAGTTAATTTAAATAAACCAGGCTTGATGACGTATGCAGCCCGGATATGCGACCTGCGTAGACTGAATCCTTCGGATTTTACAACAGCCGCACGCCGAGATAAACCTGCGATCTAATGCTTTGATTTGAAAGCCTGTTGAAGAACTATTCTCGAGGACATTAAAACAAGTCGCCAAGGAAGCGAAACAGGGATTTTAAACGACAACGCGACAGGAAAAACATCAAGACCAAAGTCAATATTGGAGTTAGTTTTCCAAGATGGGGCTCAATGGACACTGAAGTTGCTAAGTTACTTTCTATCTTCACCACAGGTAATTCAGCATATTCGTTTACATATATACAGTCTTGTACTGTTGTAAACTGTTGTAAACTTGAAGTTTTATAGTTCCTTGGCTAACTATAGCATGGTTATGCATTTAGTGTAAACACGCATGTGGTTAAGAGAGAGGTTAAGGAATAGGTTAAGAACTACTTAGCGATAAGAACGTTTTGGGGAACCGGGCCCAGATCATTTGCAACGTAAGGGTCCACTCTTTAAAACACATCCCACATTTTAATCCAAAACAACAAAAAAATAAGGAAAAATCCTGAAAGATCTTCCTTTGTTTATATGCGCGCTTCTGGTTAGTATGATCGATCATGTTTATTTTTAAAAAATATATAGGCTATCGATTCTTATCACTAAAAGTCACGTCTTCCTGCCCTGAATCTTCCGACAAAACTACGCCTTATGTTTCTGTTTTGTCCAATTAGATGAGGTTTGAGAACTTAAAAGCACAGGAAGTGTACATTCGGAAAGCGCATTATAAGCGAGGTCTGCGTTCAGCCCCGACAAAATGTTGCACAACGTTTATTAAACAGAAACGGTGATGCGTTGAGCGCCCTGTTGTGATGACGTAAGAGTTGCAACTACGGTAGCTGAGAGGCCATTCTTTGTTCTTTTTTAAATGTATCTGAAGCCTGATGAAATCATTATAAATGTGTGTTTAACACTGTAAAAGACCTGCGATGTTACAGTCACTGACCTTGCCGTCCAGAACGAAAGACACCATTCCAACTTGAACCCATTGAGCGAGCTGTCTCTTTACTACCGCGTGGTTTTATACATCTTGCCGCTGATTGGGCCGACATTTCTGACACACCCACCAAACAAGAAAAAACGCTTCTAAAACCTGTTGCATTCCGTTGCACAACGTTTCCAGGAAACATGTCGTTCAACCCGGAAACCGTAGAAAAACGTTGTGCACCGGTGTGACATTGAACGTGCCCGAGGTGTCTTTTTTTAATAGTAAGCAAGCGAGGTGTCATTTTGCACACCTTAGTTTTTGACTGGATAAAGTCAAAATGAAGCCAGCCAAATGCCTATTCAGCAACGTTTTGATTGCTGTGGTAGTAACCAATCACAAACGATTACAAGGATTCAATTTGCGTCTGTAAAATGCGTCATCTTTGCTGATCTGCACATACACGTAGGCGTGCGTGCTACTTGTAATACTTGTATTTCGTATAGCTGGTTAACAATGATGGGTGATAGTAATAAATCACAGAGACATAGATAAACGTGATCAAAGAATAACAAGGCGAAACTCTGTGGCGTTTTTGGCAACAGTCACTAGGTGGCGCTTCGGTAGGGCGGCCGCCATTTTGGAATGAAAATTCTCAAAGCCAATTCATTCTCAGCGAATCTTACAGCCAAATCAGAAGCGCAATAGTAAGTTTCTTAAATTAAAAATTTGTTCACTTGCTACACCTACAGTAAATGCTGTATTGTCTTGTATGTATGTATGTATGTGTTGTTGTTGTTGTTATCAGTTGTGGAATCCAATCATTAAGTAGATACACATTTGATGTAGTTTTTTTTCTTGCTTTATTATGTAATTGTATTTTATGCTACTTTACACATTTACTACTATTATTAGTTACCAACTCCACTAGGTTTGAAATGTATTTTGTGCATATTAATCCCCTGGATCCCACTACAAACATGATAATCTTAACATTGCATTGCTCTGTCTGTTATCCTACAGTAAAATTGCCACTTTTGGACAGTGGCTGTGTTTGTTTTTACTTAATCCATTTCGAGCAATTCTGATGTATTTATGTGTATATGTGAATGTATATGGAGCCTATATATTATGTGTGGATGATTTTATGTCGGTATGTATGTAGGTATATATGTATATTATGGGAGATGTGTTCTATGTTTTAATATTATGTTAGTGTGGATATATATAGTGGATATATATAGGTTTTGTGGGGGCCATAAGGACCCATAAGCAACTGTGCCGGGGACAGTTTGACACCATTCAGAGGTGTATTTCTGTATTCCAATAGAGCAATATAAGGATCTCTCAAACTTTCCTGTGCTTTCTTTAACAGGTTCTTTACTGTCTGAATTGTTCGGTCACTTTGTCCATTCAACTGCGGAAATCCAGGACTAAATGTGGAAAGAACAAACTCCCAGTTTTCTGCAAATGCCCTAAATTGAATGTCACGGAAGATGAGTGGTTCTTTGGTGTTACTGCGTCTAAAAGTATTACAGATGCACACTTCAACACTACACTACATCCTCAATTTGACTTGCCACGCTGGGCCAGAACATGACATCTCTTGTCCTCTCCTTACATTTAACAATACCTAGGATGAGATTCATGAACTCTTGCTAGCATATCAGCTCTCAAGCTTTGTGGGACCACAAGTCGCCAGTTCTTAAAGAGTAAGCCATCGGAACAGGTAAGTTCTTTTCTTCACTCACAAGCAATTTCAGTTCATCAAAGCTCTTCTGTTGCTCTGGTTCCCAATGCCAAGCTACATCACGTTCTAGACCTTTCCTTAGAGGAGCACTGACGTCTGATTGATGTGGAACAAACTTAGCCAGATACTGTAGCAGGCCTAAGAACCTCATCAGTGCAGCCTTGTCCACTGGCTCTGGCATGTTCAGTATTGCTCGGACTTTCTCTGGATCTGGCTTTATCCCCTCTGCAGTCAGAATATGTCCAACGTAGCTGACTTCAGTCATCCTGATCTTGCATTTGTCTTTGTTCAGCTTTAAATTAATGTTTCTTATTCTGTCTAGCAGTTGTCTTAGTCTCATGTAATGCTGTTCCACGTCTTCACCACACACCAGAATGTTATCCACTATGTTCACAACTCCTTCCAAGTCTTATAGTCTTTGTGCAATGCATTTTTGAAACACTTCTGGAGCTGATACTACGCCAAATGGAAGTCTTAAAAAACGATATCTACCAAAAGGAGTATTAAAAGTACATAGTTTAGAGCTCTCTTGCCAAAATCCATGATTAGCATAGAGTACTGAAAATATTTTTGCGTTTGGCATTTCAGATATTATTTCTTCAACTGTGCGTAACAGGTAGTGTTCTCTCTTTATGGCTTTATTAAAGGACAAGTTCGGTATTTTACACTTAAAGCCCTGTTTTCAGATTGTTTATGGTTTAATGGTGCACTGGAACAATCCTTCCTAAAATACATTAAACTTTCGTTTACAAAGACGTGAAACTCACCGAGTGGTCAGGGGTGTTCACTGATATGCTCACACAAAAATCGCTGCAAAAGATGCTTTCCAACAGCTGTTTTAGCATTCGTTGTTAACTTGTGGACCTTTTTTTCCAAACGCCTCACACCCGTACATTCTTCCGCTTAGAGCTTGAATAATAGACCCTCCAGCCCAGTTGGTGGCGATAATCCACCTTTGCCAATTGCAAGAATACAAACAACGTTCCTGGCGGCGGAGTAATACCTTACCTCACAGCACATCTAATACGAGTCAATGGGCTTGGACAAAATCTACGATAAAACCTGTTTTACCCATTTGCGCCTGATGCTGCGTGACGCAACATTACATCTACCACCGGTTACTTTTATTTCATGTTTCTAAAGTGCTACAGAGGCTTAGATATTACGTTTTTAGTAGACGTTGACATAGTAGTATTACTAGACGTAGTATTTTTTTCACCATACTGTTAACGCAATCAGTGGGCTCGGTTTGCTTCACGATAACTCCAAGATCCTCCATCCTTTTCAGTTCCATTTATACCCTTTCCTTTAGTGCTTCAGGTATTTTCTGTGGTGCATGAATGACTGGAGCAACATCTGGGTTTAGCTGTATATTGTGCAGTCCTGATACACATCCTAACCCAGAAAACTCTTTGTATTCACTCAGTATGTCACTTTGATCCTTATTCTCTACTTTGTAAACTCTTTTAATCAGTCCATTTTGAGCATGCTTTTCTGCCTAGAACAGCTGGTGAGTTTTCATTTACTATTTGGAATTCTAGCCCAAACTCATTCTCTTTGTAATCACATTTAAGCATGGCCTTAACCTTTTCGTGTGGCCAGAATAAGTAACCTGCAGTTCGACTTCGTCAACAGTGTGGCCTTGTTAGTGATTTTTTCAAAGTCTTTATATGACAACATGTTACACTCAGCTCCTGTGTCTAGCTTAAAGGTAAGTATACAGTTGTTTATTTTGAATTCTTGAGTTAATTTCTCATTTTCAGCTGTATAGACAGTATTCATTTGTACCTCCTGTTCCTTAGCTGTTTGCTCTTGTTGTCTAATCTCAATGGTACCCATAAACATTTCTTCTTGTCCTATGTTGTGAACATTCTTCTCAAACTTTCTAGACATGCCTTTTTGTTTTGCCGTTTTGCACATGCGGCTAAAATGGTTCTTCTGTGAGGACTCATTACATATTTTGCCATATGCTGGGCATTTCCTTGGCTTATCCACATCTCATGCATTTGTCTTTTCCTTTCTGCTTAACTTTAGCTTGTCTGACAGTTGATTTTGTTGTCGTAATTTTATTCGCAACTACTTCTGCTTCTTCTAACACTTTCATGTGGTTTTGTGTTACTTAGTTTATGGCTAACGTTAGTTCACAGAGTTAAAGATATGATCAGATTTTCTCCAGAGGTTAGATATAAACATCTCCATCGTGGATCGTCGACTGCAGATAATATTTTTTTGTTTGGAGTGTGAGAGCCAGAGATGGAACGATCAGTAAAGCTGCTTCTCAGATACAGCAAGTTGCAAAAGTTTGTTTTGTTATGTTGATCATGTATTTACAGTTTTTTTTTGTTTCATGTTGTTTTTTGATTATAAAAATAACAGTGGAGATGACTAAGGCATGAGTTTTACATGGGTTCATTTGTTTATGACATGTTATGTAAATGCATTTTTATGAATCTGATGCATAAAATATATAAAAACTAAAAACAAGAAAATAAGATAAGTGGGGGAAAATATGAGTATTACCAGCAATGCTGACCATTATAATCATAAGTTATTTGGCAAACATAAGGCATTTGTAATTATAAAGTGTGTGTGCCAACGTGTGTGTTTTCTCCTTGTGATGTAAAATAGGCCTTCAACTGACACAGATAAGCAAGGACTGGAATCTGGAGTCCATTCCCGAGCGACCACATTCAACATAACAAGTATTTTGTTATAATGTACAAATATTTTTTTCTGAAATAGTTTTGTGCTTCGGTGGGCAGATAAGTTTTGAATTGATAGCCATGTAGTATGTAGTGCTCTTTCTTATTTTGTTATTTTGGAATCTCCTGGTGCACTTAAAAAAAAAGCTCACACACTGCAAAAAATATAAATATTATTTATAATGACTTATTTTCTTGGGTTGTTTTGCTCATCAAGAAAAAGCATTCTAAAAAATAATTTTTTCCAGTGCAGAAACTAAATTTTTTGGAGTATCATTCTTAAATTTGAATCATAAGACATTCACTTTACCTTTATGGTGACCCCGGGTGTTTGACATGACAATTTCATATATTTGTGAATGTTTTTCAAAGAAATCGAAAGTCATTTATGTATATTTTACCTTGTTTTACTCTGTTCCTATAGACGCTTTCATCGGACACATCCAGTTTCGTTTTTTTAATGGTCTGGCTAGTTGCTAAACTGATCTCTTGAACAAATGCCTTGTCAAAAATAACAAATGTTTTGGTTTCCTAGGTGATCTATGTGTTGTTTTTTTGCTTGTTATACAAATAAACACCGTTTAAAGAACTTTGTTGTTATTTATTCTTAGCGGAGTTTACCGGAAGTTACATGCCGACCACGACAGCCGCATGTTTATGTAGTTACAGCTGAAACCGTCTCTCTGAGGTGTTGGGCAAAAATATGTCACGTGTCTAGTTTCAAACAAGACTAGAATTATGAATATAGTCCATAGGCTTTAAGAGCTGCAGACATTTTATTTTGGGTATGTTGATTTTCAGAAAATGCTCAAAAATGAAAGTGCCGGCTAACAGGTTTGTTTAACTTGCATTAACACATTCACTGTCATGTATCGGCAAACTTTCTTTCTTGCTTTGACAGCAGGAGAGAAACACTATGGGGCGGTTTCCCGGACCAGGATTAGCTTAATCCAGGACTAGGCCTTAGTTAATTAGGAAATATAACTAGTTTTAAACAACATGCATTACTAAAAACATTACCTGTGTGCATCTTGAAGTAAAACAAAGGGCCCTGATGTATTTTAAGATCTGTTAGTGAAAGTTGTTTTCAGTTTGGAGAGCTCTTAAAAGTGTTTAAGTCTAGGACTAGTCTAATCCCTGTCCGGGAAACCGCCCCTATATTACTTGCTTGATATTTGTGCATGATTATTATTACTATCACTGAACAACCATTGCATGAAGGATGACTGTATGTACTGCTATGAGACACATGTATTACAATTTTGATATTGTAAATCTATTAAAAAAAGAAAATGTAATAAACAAAGAACTAGCTTGACCAGTCAGTAAAACCAGTTGTATGCAGCTTTGCCAGGCTTGGAGGGCCAGCGTAAACCAGCTAAGACCACTCTTACAAGCTTTCAGCCTGGTAAAGCTGGTTTTTCGATCTGAACAGCTAAAAGTGGGCCCTAAAAACCTCTAAAACCAGTCTGCTACACCAGCTAAAACCAAGCTGGGAGACCAGACCAGTCAACTAGCTTAGGTTGGTTTTAGCTGTTTTTCAGTAGGGAATGTTCATCCCTATACTAAAGTTATCATCATTGTGATATGTCTTTAAACAATTGCTTATTATCATCACACAGGTCCACGTGCTCATCTCCACTCAAACCCTTGTAGAGAAATGAAACAGTGACTGCATGTTTGATCTACAGTCGCCACCTGGTGGTGATAAAAATGAATTGCATTAACAGAAAGTGTGACTTCCAACATGTTTTTGGTGGTATATGGTTATTAAGCTTTAAGGTAAATTTAACAGTGAATGAAGATGTTTCTTAAACTGTGTTTAGATGTAGTTCATAAAGTTCAGAGTATCAGCAAGTTTGAGAGATTTCAACATACAATCTATAATGTAAAAACATTGATACCTTTAATAAGGTAACATTTTTAATAAGGTCTATCTCTATTTACTGTTGTCTGAAAAAAAAGACAAACCAAAGCTCGGTTCTTAGAAGGTTAACCTTTAGGCTTTATGTTATCTTACCAAAGTTAGGAGATTGTTGCATAAAATTGGTTTTGGGGCAGGAAAAATAATAGTGGTAGTGGAAACATTTTTTAAGATCTTTTCCTCTCATCTCATACAGTATTTTGTCCATGACCCTTAGTCTCTGTGGTGGTTTTTCATCACTCAACATGTCAAATTTTCTTTAATGTGTTTAGGAATGAATATTAAGTAGTGTTTAGTGAATTTAACCCTGCAGTAAACCCAGCAATATGTAACTCTGCTGATGCTTTAACTGCTGTAAGGGATGAGGGTTTATGTTTAACTTTATGTCTGTTTTTGACTGTCTGCCAGTGTTTAACTATTTGATATGTGTGAAGGATTTTGAGCAATGAAAAAAACTTCATTTGTGTATCATGCATTAAAATATATGACATTTGATGCCTTTTGATGATTTAAATAAAATGTCCATTCAATCTGAGCATGTCTGTGTTTACTCTCGACTAATAGGCCTACTCTTGTTCTTTTAACATTACTGGTAATTAACATAGCGCCATCTATTGGTTGTAAATGAATAATACAATAGATCTAAATATTTTAATACCAAAATAGCATCTATACATATTGTAAAATACATTTTAAAAAGTAGCAATAAGCGTTAAGACATATCATAGAGTTTTGATATGATATTCATATATATCTACAATAAAAAGTCAAAAAGTTGTAAATAGTTTTAATTAAAGATTACAAGGGACATACAAATAAAATAAGAAACTCATCACAGTTGAGCCGTAACGTTAATTACAGAACAGAGTCATGTCATATGGTGTGATGTCATAATGGTTCCATGAGGCGTTCTATATGGTTGTCATGGCACCATTACATCACACTCGGTGCCTATAAAAGGCTCAGCCGGATGAAACCGGTATCATTTGACTGATCTGAACGCTTGCCTTTGGTTGACTCCGAACGCTACTGTACAGATTACCAAGTGAATTTGCAGACTTTCCAAAAGTTCGCAACTTTAAACTGCTTGACGCACTGTGTACGGACAGACGGTTTACTTAGATTTCAACTCTCTGTAAACCGAGTCTAAGGACAGTTAAGTCTTTCAGTTATTCCTCAATATCATGTTTCGTCCTGTAACACCATTGTCCGAAAAGGACATGGAAGGAACAGATGTTGAAAGCATGGATGAGGAGTATGATGAGGAGATGGTGGATGTTTATCCAACACTTACTGAGGCGAAACGCCAAAGAGGTAAGATTAAGTTAAATCAAAAAGTCTGAATTTCATGCTGATAAGTATACAGTTACTGTGTTGTTAATACACATGTACACGTAACGTTAGACACACCAGGTGGCTCGTGTACTTGACATTTTACCCGCCGTTTTTTCTTGACCGGCAGAAAAAGCAGACAGATTTGGACTCATTTAACGTTAACAAAAAGCGACCAAAATTCATAAAACATCCCAGCAATTTAAGATAAGAATTACGCCGTATGATGCCTTGTTTTAATATCCCTCACGAAAATTAACCATGGGTTTTATGTGATTACTATAAGCAAAACCATGTTAATTTTGTGGTTTTACTACAGTACCGTTAACCATGTTTTTTGGATGTAAATGTGATGTTCATTTACGGAAGACGAGGTTGTGTACTATTTTTATTTTTGCTTGCTTGTTTTCTCATGATCACGATTTAATTCCTCGTTATCTCAAGTTAACAAAAGTTGTGTTCTTGTGATGTGATTAAAGCTTATGTGTACTTGATATATGTACGTGAACATATTGTTTTGTTTTTGTAGACAGCAATATTTAAAACGTAAACTAGCATGATTTTACTTTGATCAGGGATTCGATTTGTCAGTATGTAGTTGACAATTTGACAGTGGTGGATTTAGGGACTGTCTCTAAAGTTACGCCTTAAAGGTATATTCCATTTTCTTAAAAGAAAAATCCAGATAATTTACTTACCACCATGTCATCCAAAATGTTGATGTCTTTCTGTGTTCAGTCGAGAAGATATTATGTTTTTTAAGGAAAACATTGAAGGATTTTTTTAATGGACTTTAATAGACACCAACAATTAATACTTAACTCAACAACATAAGGGTCTTATCTAGCGAAACGATTGTCATTTTTGACAAGAAAAATAAAAAATATGCTCTTTTAAACCACAACTTTTCGTCTAGGTCCTGTCCACAACGTAAATGTGTAGTGATGTAGGGAGGTCACGTGTTACATATGTAAAACGCATAGGGATGTTCACATTGACCGTTTAACCGTCAACCGAAGGTAAGAATTTATGACCGATTAACGTTATCAGTTAAAAGAAAAAAAAAATTGTTAATACATGGTGCGTGTCGTCATGAGCCCACTTTTCTATCTTTAATTTGTGAATTTCCTGTATATGACACAAATTATTGCTGCCCTGACGATCTGATTTGTATGAGAAATTTGTATGGGTGTTTGGAAGCTGAACGGAGACGCGCGCGTGTCCGCCGAAGATGACGCGGTCCGTCTCCGTCTCGCGCACATCCGGACAGACGTTCGCTGATGGCCTCTGACCCTGACCATAAACATCTCTCTCTTTGCACAAACAGAGAAACACGACACAAAGTTCATACAACCGTCAACTGTATTTTTACTCAATGACAATTTCATATTAAAATCTTATAAGTTAACGTTAATGTTCGGTTCAGAAGCTACGGTTGTCGGTCGGGAATATTAACTGATACGAGCATCCCTAAAAACGCACATTTGCGGACCATTTTAAACAATAAACTGACACAAAGACATTAATTAGTATCAGTTGACATACAACAACGTAGGACGGTCCTCTTTCTCAACACTTTTAAACACTGAGGCGGAGTTTCGCGATCGTCCTCTGTGACCGCTTGACGTGATGACGTATTGCGTCGGGTCAGGCTGACACATCACGACCGAATCTAGACGAGAAGTTGTGCTTTAAAAGTGTATATTTGTTATTTTTATTGTCAAATATGACAATCGTTTTGCTAGATAAGACCCTTATGCCTCGTTTGGGATTGTTTATAGTCCTTTGAAACTCAATTGAAAAAAACCGCTAAGTGTTAAGTATTAATTGCTGGTGTCCACCAAAGTCCACTAAAACCAGAAAAATCCCGCAATGTTTTCCTCAAAAAACACAACTTCCACTGGACCGAACAAAGAAAGACACCAACATCCCGGATGACATGGTGGTGAGCAAACCATCCGGACCTTTCCTTCAAGAAAATTGAATATTCCTTTAATATACACGTTTCAACTTTTTACAGCATTTAAATGGAATGACTTTTAGTCAACAAACAGTCACAAACCCAACTGTGTTCATATTGTTGTCAGCTATAATGTACACTTTTACATTTTTATATATATTTATTAATATAAACTGTTAAATACTATTGAAGATAGAAACATGTACATTATTACTTTAGAGATGGTGCCTAAATTCATGCACATTATGGGATGGTTTCCCGGGCAGAGATAATTTTAAACTAGGACTAGGCTTTAATTTATTTAGGAAATATAACTACTTTTAACAAACATGCCTTACTAAAAACATTACTTGTGTGCATTTTGAGGCAAAACAGAGGGCACTGATGTATTTTAAGATGTGTCAATGCAAGTTGTTTTCAGTTTGGACAGCTCACATTTATTTAAGTCTCAGAATAGTCTAATCACTGTCCGGGAAACTGGCCCCAATCATTCAACTTTATTTATGTATTAATCTATCTGCAATTTTTAGCTACACGTATGGCAGTTCACTTTAAAATCCACTAAATATTATGGACAGGAAATTACATTATGACATTTGGATTGTCAGGATAACAACTTTTTGTTATCTCAAGATCACCAGAAAATTATGTAGGATTGGGAAACAGTATGTAGGATTGTGGCCAAAACTGGTATTGTAATCACAAAACTTGTGGCTAAAACTGGTACTGCAATCACACAGCTGGTGGCCAATACACAAAATTACATCATCAACATCAGTTGAGGGCTGCAACTCCACTTTTTAAATGATAATATCCTGGCCGGACCACTGTTGTGAGTGATTTAAGTATTTGAAATGAAAATGATTTCTTCATGTCTAGTGACATATCAGGGCCATTTTATGATTAATTGATATACATTTCTTACATACTGTTCCTTTAAGTCATAATTATGAGAAAACAAGCAAGCAAAAATAATAATAATGTATGGCCTCTCTCAGCTTCCATACAATTTAGACAAAAAGAAAAATGATCATTTCAAATGAAGGCATTTATTTATTGAATTGTAATTGCAGTGCTTGGAGGAGAGATGGATTCATTCCTACCGAATGCTGTGTTGACCTATGACTATGTCCCTGACATCGGACTTGCGTTAGAGGTCGGACGCGCTGCCGGGGGTTTGGATCCAAATGGAGGAGGAGAGCAGAAAATCCCAACAAGTAAGATGAAAATGAAAGCAAAATCTGGCTTTAATGCTGATAATTTTACATACATTATTCTTAATGCACGTGCACAAATAGACACTAGGTGGTGCTTGTGTACTTTTACTCATTTTACTTTTCCTTTGGCACATGACATCACTTCTCACTTAAGCGTTTGCCAATACAGAAACCCAAATTTTGACATACAGTTGACATATTTTATACAGTTGAATAAACGATAAATTGACATTAAGTGACAAGTTTTATAACATTATTTTTTGAATTGCAGTGTTGGGATGGAGATGTGATGATGGTGGAATGGATCTTGTCCTTCCGAATGCAGTCCCTGACATTGTCCCGAACAACGGACATTTGTTAGACAGACGCGCCGGTAGTTCACATCCACGAGGAGGAGTAAAGGAGTTTACTCCTGCATTTGAGGAGGCGAACAGCCCCAAAGGTCAGATGGAAATTTTGTGTTCTTTACAATCTTTAAATCTGTGCCCTGTTTGTTTCTTAAAAGTTTTGTCGGCCCTTGTAGATACTGATATCTTCTAGTGTGTTTTAGTTTCTTATTTTAACAGCATTATTTATCCAAAAATCATTGCTGTATTTTCAGGAATTTATTATAAAGAATTAGATACTCAATTACATATAGATATTTGATAAAATAGTATCTGGGTGGACAGTTTGTTAAATGTGTTTATTAAGTATTATCACTGACCATGGTTCTTTGTCATTCTCTTTTGTGATAATGCATTTTCTAACAATTTATCATCCATCATCTTTTGTTTTTTGGTGTAGAAAAATGCACCAATAAAGTCTTGAAATCAATAAAGAAGACTTGGAAGAATGTAATGCACCCATTCCTTCGTAATGATAAAGTGGAAACACTGATTCCTTCAGAGGTGTGTTACATCATTACATTTACTACAACTATCTGTCCATTTATAGACATGTTTCCATCCAGGTTTTCTTATCGACCATGTGAATGTGTGTAAAAAAGGTTTTCTATTCAAATGGCGATAAAATTGTGTTCGCGGTGACGTCACGAATGATGAAAGCGAATTGTCACATAAGTTTTTGTGTATCAGGGAAAAAAATCTGACCTTGAGCAAATTATTGACCTTATTTCTCTAATGCTATTACAATAAAAGCTTAGCCAGGTCGAGTCTGATTTGTGGTCTCAGTCATTTTAAAATAAGTGTGCTTTCACCAAAGGGACCTGATTATGAGAAGAAAAAATTTAATATTTAAACATTAATAAACACAAATCATTTTATGGATAAGTGATTGACATTTCAGCACTTCATGACGTGAGAGCGGCTTAAGTTTAAGTTCAGTGCAGCTTGTGTACCCTGCGTATAGGGAGGATCAACTCTGGTGGGGCAAATCAAAACAGAAAGTTTCAGGCTGCAATAAGAGCGCCCGATGTTTGCTGTTATGCGCGTGATGAAGATCTAGCATGTGACATCACATTTATTTGCGTTAAAGCAAATGACAAAGTGTTTCTAAAATATTTTTTGAGGTATTGACATTGCGTTTATGCGCTAAAGCTTTTTTGCTAAAAAGCCTTGGATGGAAACATGGCTTCTAAACATGGCTAGAAACATATTTCTGTCTGTCTGTCTGTCTGACCCACCTCTGGTCATCTCCACAGCTTAATGCGGTTTCAGCTAATCCTAATCTAAAGGATGATGCTGGTCTGGCGAGCTCGGAATTAAACACTGAAATGAAACCGGACAAACGAAAGGCTTTCTTTGGCTGTCCCTGGAGGGGCAAGGTGGAGTCAATGCCGACTCCACAGCTCAAAGCAGATCCAGCTATCCCTGATGTTAGGGAAGTTGTTGATCTTGCATCACAGTCAAAGGCCGACGTTAGTCCGAAGAAACAGAAACAAAAGGCTTCAAAAAGCCGCAAATCTAACCTCCAGGGAGAAAAAGTGACTGTTGTGCCAACTCAACAGCCCAAGGCTATTTCAGATATTCCTGTTGGCATGGATGTTCCTGCTCTGGCCAGCCCCCAATCAAAAACAAAGATTCATCCGGATAAAAGCAAGACATTGATGCAATGCATCCTTGGATGCTTCGGGAGGGGCAAAGTGGAGTCAATGCCGATTTCACAGATTGAAGCCGATCCAGCTATCCCTGATGTTAGGGAAGTTATTGATCTGGCAGATTCTCAATCAAAGAGTGTTGGCTTAAAGAAAAACAAACAAAAGGCTTCAAAGAGCCGCTTTTTTCACAACCCTTGGAGAAAAAAAGGGAAGAGTAAAGTGAAAAAAGATGCCGATCCAGCTATTCCTGATGCCATGGATGGTGCGGATCTGGCAAGTTTTGGTGGCATCGCTGCAGCTAATGCCAGGCTACAGCAGATAGGTGCCGTTCCAGCCAATATTGGGCTAAAAGGTGGCGGAAATCCCGACCCAAAAAAAGCTCCTGGGTCAAAAGATGAAAAAGCTGTCAGGCCAAAAGTTTTTGGAAATCTCAGACATCCTTGGATTCATAACCCAAGTAGAACTAAAAATCCTGGACCAAAAGAAGATAAAAATCCCAGGCCAAAAGCTCTTGAAAATCCCAGAAATCAATGGCCAGAAGACGATAAAGTTGTCAGGCCAAAGGATAAAAATGTTTTTCAACGACCTATTCAAGCGCTAAGCGAGATGAAATTTGATGAACCCTCAGAACAAGGTGAGTGTACTGACTTCATTAGTCCTAGGGTGGGTTGCTCCAATATGTGAAATGGTTTCTTCATCATTTTCTTCTGTACCTGGAAATGTATGCTGTGTATGAGTGTTAACATGTACTGTAATCTTATCATTTTTCTGTGTTTTTTTTTCCAGAAACTTTTCATTATAAATATCAACTCTTGGAGAATAAAGTGCTTGGGCGGGGTGGCTGTGGCAAAGTGTGCAAAGGGATCCGTAAATGGGATGGCACTCTGGTAATGCACTTGTATTTATATCGAACACAGTGTTTGCCTAAATTTATATGTCCACTTGATCTAAACAATGTTTTAAAGTTTGTAGTTTCTCAAACTTTCAAGTTATGTGTGCAGTGTCAGGTGAGCCGCTTCAGTCAGCTCAGGAGAAATTAACTAAGTGTTGTTTTTTCTCTTTACAGGTTGCCATCAAGCGAATACGCAAACAAAAGAATGAAAGAACTCTTCAGATTGTAAGTTGTCATAAAATTTGATGAAGTGAACTAAACAGAAAATAGATAGTACAGCGATTACACACCAATACAAGATATTTGTTCTATCTAATTGTAATTTGTTGACCATTTTTTCTCCAGCCTGGATACGCCGGACCGCTCATTACAGAAGTGGCGCTGCTGCTTAAGTTAAAAGATGCGCCCCACTGCCCCAATGTCATAGAGTTGTTTGACTTTTATGAGACTAGACAATTTCACAACCTCGTGTTGCATTACCCTCTGCAAAGCAAAACCTTGAGGCGTTTTGTTACTCGTGAAAGAAAACTAAACGAAAATACAGCAAGAATTCTGATGCATCAGGCAGTAATGGCAGTAAAACACTGTCTGGATAATGGAGTTTTCCATACAGACCTCCATGCCAGGAACTTCTTGGTACAGGAATCAACAATGGACCTGAAGTTAATTGACTTTGGGCTTGGACATCTTCTTAAATATAAAGGCTATAAATCCTGCGAATTTAAAGGTGAGCTGAATTTTTTTAATATAGCTTTTATATAGAGTATTGAAACCTGCTGTCAGTGCAGGATCATCTTTTACAAAGTGACTTAACATGATGTTTTGTGTACAGGAGCTCGGTGTTGCACCCCGCCCGAGATCCAAACAGCCAATACATTCCACGCCATGCCAGCAAACGTCTGGGCATTAGGTGCTTTGCTGCACTTCATGGTGCTTGGAACTTACCCCTTTCCTCACAACAAGTTTTCTTTGGACAACCTGAAGAAAAAGGGTTTATCAAAGGGTGAGTGAAAATGACTGATCAACATGCACACACAAAGCCTCTGATCAAATCCACAATTAATATTATATGAGGATACGGTCTGTCTGGCAAGATGTTAGATTTTATTGTGTTAAGCTAAACAGTCATTTAGTGGCTCGCCAATGTATTACATCACTGTGCCATCATCTTAACCTGAGGTACTGTCTGTCTATGACCAGGGGCTAAGCGCATGGTCTAAAAGGGTTGTTTCTATTCTCGTAAAGAGTAATGGGTGTGTTTTCAGTGTAACGTTCAATAAACCAATGAGAGTCTCATCTCCTATCTCCTTTAAAAGCCTCTTAGATGAGGAAGAAGACCGCCAGTTTAAGATTGAAGTTTTAAAAAAATTGCATTGTGTTTTATTTATTGAAATGATTCTTTTTTTAATTAAAGCTTTGGTTCTCTTTAACCAAACTGTACAAATTTACTTGTGCGACTTACGACAGTTAGGTAACAAATTACCTTTAGATGATAGACAGCCAGACTTGCAGTATTATTAAATGACAACAAAAGCGTCTCTTTATGCCATGATTATTATTGCCATTTGTGTGTAATGATGACTAACCAGCTCTCTCCTAAAACTTGTACAGACATCTGTGATCTGTTAAGATGGTGCCTGGCCATGAATCCAAGTAATCGTCCGACCCTCAGGCAGATCTTAGATCATGACTGGTTTTAGTTACTGAGTTATTCAGATTGGTAAACTGAGTATGATGAAGAAGAGCTACTCTCATACAAAATGAGGTAACAGACCGAGTAGAAAACTACATTTTGCAGATTACTTGGTTTGTCTTTGTGTAGTTAGTTGTATAGTAATATTGTTTTAAATGTACATTTTCATCACTACAGGGCGCTAGACACATAACACAGACAAAGCTTAATGACTGAAGGAGAGGGGAATGATGGGAGATGCTGTTTTCACGGATGAGGTAATGAATGCTTTTTTAACTATCTATTTGATCACATTATTTAATGCCATCATAATGAATTAGAATTAATGAATGTTGACATTTCCTTTCTTTCTCATCTTCAGGTTGTATTTCAGCCTCAGACTTCATGACCACAGACCGCTGGCTGAACGTCTGATGCAGATCCTGTCTCGTCCTTGAACATATTTAATAAAAAAAAAAAATTACACGTTTTAATTATTTTCATTTTTAATGTTTTTAAAGTTGTATAATATAGTATCTAATATATAATTTATCCTCTATAGAATCAGCTATGCCTGGCTAAGTCTGATTTTTATGTGTTTTTCCTTTTTTAATTAATGTAAAGCTGCTTTGAAATAATTAAACAATTGTGAAAAGTGCTACAGTATATAAATAAAATTGAATTGATTATGGAAGACTTTCTTTAACAGATGTTTTAATTTGCTTTTTTACTTTTTTATTTGATCGAACTGATTAACTTAGGTATACTTATGTACATGTTTTTCATATGCAATATCAAACCCTTGAACTTGGTATAAAATCTTTGAGTTAACTTAGTAAATCCAATCAGACCCACTGTTAATCCTGATGTTGTTTTAAACCAAATAAATAAGTACACTTGACTTAAACCTTGAAATATACCTTTCATTACTCTGTGTTTTAGTTTAATGCACATTTAAATGATTTCTCTCAATCAACCAGATATTTTAAGTTGAATCAATTTATTTTTGCTTATTTAAATCTGTGGATTTGAACACTCCCCCCATCATGCATAAACTAAACTGCTACTGTTAGGACTGTTGTTTATTTATACAACTGCAGCTATTTTTGTTATCATTGTTGGCTATTATTTAATTGGCCTTAAATGAATCTAGAAATGCCTTTTAGCCACAGAAATGATTTGCTCTTTTTAAGCGTTCGAAACACCTGCTGATAAAAATGTAAAAGCAACAAGATTTTACACTCCAAACATTTTACACTTTTTACACAATAATTGCAAGATTTTTCTAAAATAAAAGTTTTTAGGAAAATTAAATAATACAAGTATAATAAAGTATATACAAAAAGCCATTAATTCAAAGTGTATTCAGTTTTTTTATTTTTTTAGGGCAAACAGAAAGACTTTAACCCCCCTTTTAATTATGCACATGTTTGTCATTAAATCTGTCTATAAACAAAAAGTAGGCAAACTGGTACCTTAGTACGATCATTCCAAAGGATAAATGTTTTATGAACTTGCATAATAAAACTGACCCAAGTTCACCTAAAAACCATATTAGACGACACTGCTTATTTGTAATCAACTCCCCCTAGTGGTGAACCATCAGATTTTCGAAACAGCTATCTCACAAAAATGAAGCCTGCAGATTAGATGGCATCTAATTATCATTCTTTGTTATTATTATTATATTACTGACAATGATCTATTAACAGTGTTTTATCCCTCTTTTCTTTGATTAAATGTCTTCACCTCTTTGACTTTGTGTCAAATTACTTTTTTACAAAAAGATAAATTTGAGCTTTACCATTCGAAATTATCCCTAAAACCTATTTTTCAAATCTAGAAATAACACTCACTTTGTTATTCTGTAATGTGCTAGCTAAAGGCTATTTTGATAAGTGTTGCATTATAATAACTATACTGTATTGTTTATTAAAATACCCGACATGACGGTAAAAACACAGATACACAATATATGATCCCAATCGCGTTTATTTTCTTCTTGTTTTATCCGCGAAAACATATTTATTTGCATGTTGTATAAAGGCTAGATGGCTCGTCCGCGCTGCTGGCCAATGGAGTGCAACGTCCGCATTTTGGCGGCCATCTTACGACAGGGCGCTCGCTCACTCGTAGCATTGAGTTTTAATGATGCAGGTACTTTTAAATGACCATAACTTGCTTAATTTTTACCGATTTTCAAACGGTTTGGTTTGTTATAAACGTCAAAGATGTACCTATGACACTGTATACCTATACTAAAGATAAAAAATAAATTCATGAAACATGTTAAAGCATCCAGAATTATAGCCACGTTAATAACGTTTGTAAAGATCCAAACCGTTTGAAAATCGGTGGAAAATTTAGCAAGTTGTGGTCGTTTGGAGGTACCTGCACCATTGGGCTCGGTGCTACGGGTGAGCGAGCGCCCTGTCGTAGGATGGCCGCCAGGTGATGCCGTTAGGGACTCCGCCTTGAGCCATCTAGCCTTGGTACTTTAGCCATAGGTTTTAGCTGCAGGGTGGCTATGCCCTTATATGGGCACCATGATGAAGCGGATCCAAGCTGTTGTTCGTGTGTCAATTGTGGGCGGTCTCTGCACGAAGGCGCCCCCAGGCGTCACGTATGAATGAACACTAACTTCTATGGTTCATATGTCATATTTCGTAATTATTTCTCCAAATATGTACGCTTTCAACTAAAAGCCCAGAGGAATGTTGTTTTGTGAAGTGGTTTCATGACAACCATGCATGAGATTTATCAATGACTGTGACAGGATCATATTTCATTTTACAGGTATGGACTCACATTAAGATTTTGTGAATTAAGGTCAAATACAAATATTTGAGTCTTAGACCTTTCGAATATGAGTACGCTTTGATTAAACAAATTATCTGCAAAATCTGATACTTATAAAACAGTACTTCCGCAGAGGTTTGAATAATAGCAAACAACGCACATAAGCGCCTCCAAAGCGCCCTCACGCGGTCATTTTTTAGAACTGCGCATGGCCTGTGAAACTTCTGTGGAGTTTATTTATCCTCAAAAGATTATAGAAATTAATGGACTAATATACTGTTCACTGCATATATATTTTCCGTTTCGTTTTTACTTGTATTTTAAATTAGGCATTGCATTTTTTTGTGTTTTAGAGGTGATGAAAATGTCCTAAAATTAACTAACCCTTTTTTATAGAGAATTTCAAAATCTAAATTACAAAACAGATTAGAGTGTATTTTATACTGTATACTGTAAATGCACAACCACACTTAACCTTGGTAAAAAATCTGAGTAAAGACCGCCTTTTATTAAATATATTAATGATTTAAATGCACAATGTCATTATAGTTATCACTGAAGTGCAATGAATTATTTTTCACAGATGAACTTTTTATTGTATTCATTTATCATAGAGATAGAAAATGATGTAGGCGGAGCTTGCAGTGGAGCAGGCCCCACATCGGCTAAAAATTTTTTTTATAAAATAAATGATATTCCACCACAAATATACATTTTAATTTAGGTTCTTATACATTTTAAAACGTTTTTAAGATGCTTTGTAAAACAATTGTTATTCTGCTAATAATGTGTAGGTTATCAAAAGTAGCCCTCTGTAAATCGCTTTTATTCAGCTGTCCAATCACATAGAAGGAGAGACGGGACAAACAGTGCATCGATCAATCTGAACATAAATATTAAATATATCATTGCATTTAGTTCCAAAATGACTAATTTCATGCAATACAGTGAAAATCCAGTAGATGGCGCTGCAGTGCGGTATATTATTCACTGCTGCCCTGATAATGAGTGTGTGAAAAATGAGCATGGCTATGAGGGGCCACACGGATATCAAATCATACTTTACTTATGAATACATATATGAATGCATGAACACACACACACATCTCGTTCCGCTTTTTCATAGAACAAGGGAACATACTAAATACAAATTTTATAAGCTTTTACATGTGAACATTGGCCATATCAACATTCTAATTTCTCTGATCATTGTACCCATTGGCTGTTTGTACCTGCTGTTAACAATGTTGAGATCTGGTCTGATGAGATTGGCATATGGAATTTTGTTACCCATGCAGTTCAACCCAGTTACTAGGGCTGTAGAAATCCTTAAAAAAAGATTAATCGATTTCATTGGTTGACCACGTCATTGAACACCATCTTGTTCAATCAAAATGTTTTTATGTTTCATAAATATATTAAGGTAATAAATCTACGTCTTCCAAACCTGCAGTGTGTGACACACTCGCCCCAGTGTTTCTCGGGCAGACTGAATGTTGTCGGTGCGGACATGATCTAAAATGGCTTTTATTCCATGAATGATGAGGTCGTGTCCCTCGCTGAAGACCTCGTTGTGGAAATGGTGCGGTGCGCTGGTCATGAAGTCACGGTTCACAATGACATTCTGCATGTAGATTTGATTCAACGCTGCCCGGAATCTGGCACCTGAACCCTCACCTGTCTCCTCGCCCAGGCAGGCATATAGCAGTTCCTCTGCTGATGGCCCCTGTGTGTGGTTAAAGGAACATTACATCCCAAAATAAAGATCTTTAAAAAGTGGCAAAATAACAAAATGTTTTTTTTTTAATCGAGAAAACATTAAACAAATTATTTTAAATCTATTCAAACACTACTTACCGTTGGATTGAATGATCTTCCCTCAGATTCAGCAACAGCTTCACACACCTCATAGAGCTTTGCCATAATGGCACGACTAGTAATGGTCACATAGGTGCTTTCATTACCCACCAAAACAGACATGAAAGCATGTGTGCTGGAGACCAATAGAGCGAAGTAAATCAGCCCTAGTGTTCAGAATATCTGGAATCAGTCTTGTCAGAAAAAGACAATTAGCCAAAAAAGTGTACACTGTGTTTATAGAAATACAAAATAAGTATTAAAGCTTTTCCACACACCTTTTGATTGTCCTTTTGCTTTTGTGTTGCTCTTCAAAACCCTCAGAATATGAATGCTTAGGATGCACTGATGATATATATGTATATTAGTAGGCCTACACGTCATATCTAAGTGTCAATAAGTTGTCAAACCTTAGCAAATAGTTAACCATAACATAAAATGAGATGACAAACAGTAGGGTTGCAAGTATGGGCTTTTAGTTTCTGTTGTCTAAGGGGATAATATTTGGGGTTACATAAAAATCCTCCATGTCAAGTAAATGTCATATATTCAAATGATTACTTTATCAGAGTGTTTGTCTTGGGAAAACTTTTACTTCATTACATTCTACATCATAGAATCATATTGTTTATTCCTGCAGATACTGGATTAAATGTTTTATTTAATACCTATTTACATGAAATTGTATGCTTTCTTCGTTTAGGCAAGTAAAAGTACTTTTTACCTAAAGAAGGTACTGTTTAATTTATACTAGTCAACATTTGAAGTGGATCAAAAAAGTTTATCAAACTTGTTCAAAGAAAATAACAGGTATTAGGGGTTGGTTTTATTTCAACTTTTATTAAAGGTTTTGATCCACTTCAAATGTTGACTAGTGTATTAATTTAGGTTTATTTCACTAACTATAGTTTAAATACACTGTAAAAAATTATTTGCTGCCTTAAAATTTTGTATTTTAGTAAAGTAAAAATAAAGTCATTTCAACCTACTATTATTTATCTGGAGACTGGACTAGAAATTATAAGTTATAAAATGAAGTTGACATATTTCATGCACCTATGTATTGCTGTTCTTGTGTTGCTGTAATTGCCTCTATTGTTACCTCATTTACAAGTGCTAAATGTAAATGGATTTCAACTATATTTAATACTGACAGATTTTAGGGGATCACATGGCTTGCTATGCCATTTTGCACCTTATTCTTTTCATGTGTTCAATACTTATTCCCTGTGTCATTTCACTTTATTTATTATGACTCAACTTGTATACTTAAATGTTCTGATTTCTTTGTATGAATTTAATATTTGGCTTGATGGCTACATCTGGTGGAAATGTATTGTCAATAGCCCACTTAGAAATCCACTTACTGATAAAAAATGCTGATGTGTCAAATACTTATTTTCCCCGCTGTACAAAAGGCCGTTATCTCTCAAATATTGTTCACAAATCTGTCTAAAGCCCTTTTCGGATGGTTATTGTTTTTTGGGTGACATAAGGGATTTTTTATAATTTACACGGGGTAGTAGTCAGTGATTTTATTGTTGTTTGAATTCAGAATGCCTGTTTTTCTCTGACCACATGCGTAAAAAATTCCCAGCTGAATTACCTAGAAATATATATATATGCTACAGGGATAGGATTCTTATTTGTTGGACTTAAACTTTGTAAACCTAGTTGGCAAAGTTGAATACCAGTTTAACAGTTTTCTTGATTTTCTTTCAGTTCACACACTTAACACTGTTTATATTTGAAAGTTCATGTCCGTGTGGACATGTGTCGACATGCTCAGAAGCTGTCATCTGTATATTGTCATGGTGTATGCGAAAGGATAATACAATAATTACAAGGGGCAAATGCTGTCATGTGACAGAAAGAGAAAAAGATCACACACCTTTTCTACTACGTCTGTGTGTCTGTCTTAGCCCACCTCAAGAAAACTACAGTTGGCTACAGTACAAACACGACTGACAAGCATCAGAGAGAGAATGAGGAAGGAGGCGAAGAAGAATTCAGCAAAGTAAGTGAGGCTTTTCAAAGGAGCAGATGCAGACGATGCTTTGCTGCCGAGAAGGAATCGCAATAAACAAACTTCACAAAAGGTATGAATCATTTTAAATTTGTCCACATTTCACTAAAGAAAAACTTCAATGTGAGGGTTAAATACAAACAGGAGGACATTAAACTGACAGTATGTGAACCAGCGAACTCAACTGGAAAAACTTGTTACTTTGTTACTGTCATAGCTTTTATGGTTGAAAGAATAAAGACTCTTAAAGAACTGAGATTTGAAAGCACACAGGTGGTAATTGAATCCAGATTAGTTTTTGCTTGTGCTATAATGGTGCATGAAAATATTTATTTCTATTGATCATTATAATCATTGCATTTGGCTGTTTAAGACTGATGTCTGAAACGTTCATATAGGATTAGAACAATAACTGTCAGAAATGGTGAAAAAAATGTCCCTAGCTGTCACTGGGGCGGTATCCTTCCAAAAAGTAAACCTTTACACCTGAAGAGTTTATATTAATACCTCAGAGGTACATATTGATACCAAATGCTTACATATATGTACCTAAATGTTACATATAAGGACCTTTTTAAAGGGTACCATCCCAGTGACAGCTTAAAACCATGGTTTTACAATTTCTGACTGTATTTTTAAATTAAAAATATTTTCCAGTAAGGTGTTTGTTTAAAATGTACAACTTTCTTAGGTATTAAAAAGAAGAGGATGCTGATAATTCACAGTAAAATTTCTTGTAAAACTTTCCCTTTTTGACTGATGCGCTTGTATAGATTTCCCCTAGATAGTTCATTCATGCAGTCACAAATGTTTTTTTTTTTAATTACTGCCCTTACTTTTTGAAAGTAAGCATTGTTACCAAAATTGACTATACAGTATATGAGAATGATTTCTATTTCTACAGACGTTTGGCTTTCTTCTTTCTACAACACTTCCCACCCTCTTATCATTGTTTCCTAAGAAGTAATGTTTTTTGGGGGGCAAGAACTGACATGCTCAAGTGACCCCATGACAACATTTTTTTTAATGGATAAAAGGAAACCCTTATAAGTTCTGGACCATTAATACCATGTTTATGCCTGACCAGCATAAACACAATATTCTGAGAAATATTAGGTTTGATTATATTTTGTAAAATCAGCAACAAACAATACTTCACAAAAGTCTCATTTCTGATCCACTGTATGTCGCTCTGCTCAGAATTAAACAAAAACGGGCTTCGCAGACAATAATAAATGTTTCTCTGACTTAACTAAATCCTCATGATCAGTCATATGCATGTCTAAACGGAGACAAAATTTCAACATGCATCCAGATGGTATTATAGGATTCTTGGGTAAATCTTTTGTGATGGGTTTGCACAAAACTAAACCAAGACATCATAGTGACAGATGATCCTCACAGACAGACTATCACAATGATAAGACTGAGACTTTACATTTGTGTATTAATATGATACGATACACTTCATTGTCCCCTTGGGGAAATTTTTCTTGGGCAGTAGTGTGTGCTGCATCTTCAAGGTCACACAGTTAAAGGAACACGCCCACATTTTGGGAATTTAGCTTATTCACCGTATCCCCCAGAGTTAGATAAGTCCATACATACCTTTCTCATCTCCGTGCGTGCTTTAACTCTGTTTGACGCAGCCCCTGCTAGGTTAGCTTAGCACAAAGACTGGAAGTGAATGGCTCCAGCTAGCATACTGCTCCCAATAAGTGACAAAATAATGCCAACATTTTCCTATTTATGTGTTGTGATTTGTATAGTCACACCATGTACAAATAACAAGGTCATATGAGAGACAGCCATCTTTTTACCATATACATACTGGGAATTATATTCTCATAAGGCGAAGCACTGCTACATGGGTGGAGTGATTTGCTCGCAGCACCTGAGAAGCCCCCTTGTGAGGAGCAGAGAGTTCGGGCAGAGTTATGCAAATCACTCCGCCCAAGTAGCAGTTCTTCGCCTTCTGATAATATAGTGCAAAGATCAGCAACAATCACACCACCTCATAATCCCAAACGGGATTACACGCGATACACTGCAGGATTTTTGCACTCTTATAAGATCATTACCTTATCACACTGTGCGAAATGGATCGTTTGAACTTGGGTACAACAAGCATGTAGACCTTTTAAACTGGAGGCTTCGACGGCGGCATCACACGTTAGTGCAACGTCACCAGCATGGGCTAATAATCAAATACTGGTACACAGGTTGTAGCAGCAAACACACTGTGCGTGATCATGCTAAATTTCTGACACTGTCAGAAAATAATCGTAGGTTATCTTTGGACGCAAGACCAGGAAAACGGCTTTGAACCTCTCTCACTGTACGACCACCAATAAGGAGCCACGATCACAGATATCGCGACAGTTGTTTTATTATGGCAATCTTTTGTCTGGGACAGCCAAAAATTGTGCAGATTTTTAGCGCCATCTAGCTTTGAGAATTTGAGAATTGCAACTAATGGCTCAATTCACAGCTCACCCCTTCTTTCAAAACGTCTTGATGTCTGAAATGTACTGCTGGATTCACACCAAACGCAGTAGAGGCGGCAAAAACACGCTATTCGGACGTAGTTGGATGCTGGAACATTTTCCGCTTCATTCGCGCGTAAAAGCCATCATGGAGGGGATTCTGCATTTCTGCTCGCTTCCTGTATTCGCATCACTACTAGAGCAAGCTCCTGATTGGTTAACGCAGTGTTTACCAACCACTGTGCCATGGCACACTAGTGTGCCGTGGAAAAATTAAAAATCACAACTGCGTATGTCAATGTCATCAATTCCAGCCAGGATATAATCTACATTTAATATAGTAAAATATTCCAGTTAAACAAGTCATTTAAGCATTGCAATAGAGGTTTGTGCATTTCTTTTAATGCTTTTTGGTATAGTGGTGTGCCGTATGATTTTTTTACTTATTAAAACTGTGCCGTGGCAGAAAAAAGGTTGGGGAACACTGGGTTAACGCGCCACGTATTTCCGCCAAAGTTCCGATTTTTGAACTTGCGTGTTTGCTGCGGCAACGCTCAATTCGCCTCTGCCACGCTAAACGCCACATTCGCGCCGCGATACCTCCAGATGTGCGTAAACGCGTCTTTACATTGACTTGACACTGAAATCACTCCCGCTTGACGCCTCTACCACAGCTGGTGTGAACGCAGCATAAAAGAAAGTCGTTCTAACCCCAACCCTATATATATGCATTACATTTAATTTTTTAATTATTTTATAAAAAATCTAATTTACGGGCCCATTAATTGATGAGGATCCATGTCATTGTCTCCCTAGAGAACAAAAAGTAAAGAAAAGGACAAAAAACGATTCAAATTTGAAGGTTAAATATTTTTTATTCTTGAGACATTGACAACATTGACATCATTTTGGTGGTTTACATTTATAATAATTTTTTTTTTCTTTTTCTCTTACAGCAATGGCTTCCCCTTTTCCTCCGAACACCTCTTTAAGTCCCTCCTCGTCCTCTGACCTCCACTGTCCTCTTCTACAGACAATGATCTCTCACACCCTGAACAACGACACTCGCGTGAACCTGGCGGTGGTTTCCGTGCACGGTGTGGTGTCATGTTTGGGGATCCTAGAAAACGGACTGGTGCTGTGGGCACTCGGCTGCCGTCTCCGTCGCAAGACCGTTGCAGCGGTGTGGGTTTTGAATTTAGCACTGTCAGACTTCCTTACTACACTAACTCTGCCACTTTTCACTTATTACCTACTAATGGGCCACAGCTGGGAGCTGGGAGGCCTACTATGTTCCGCCCAGTCCTCCATATTTTTCATCAACATGTTTGTTTCTGCTTTTCTACTGGCTGTGATATCGTTGGATCGCTGCTTATTAGTGGCCAAACCGGTGTGGACTCAGAACCGGCGCACTGTGTCGGCAGCATGGAAGATTTGCGGACTGGGATGGGCATGGGCAGCACTGAACGCGTTTCCGTATTTCATGTTTCGTTCTGTTGTGGAGAAACAAGATGGCCGAAAACTCTGCTACCATAATTTTGCATTGTATTCTTCTCCGAGCTCACTGCATCATGACTGTAAGGTGCGGCAGGCAGCAACTGCTGTGTCCAAGGCGTCGTTGGCATTCGTCGTGCCCCTAGTGGTCATCGCCATCAGTTACACATCTTTTGCCGTACTACTGCGAGCTCGCAGAAAGAGGCTGGAGAAGAGACGCCTAGATATGACCAAACGCAAAGAGAGTAAATCGAGTATTTTCGGCAGCCTGTCCACTGCTTCCACATCGGGCAGAAATGCTGCTCAACTCTCGCCAGGTTTCACAAAAATGGTTGTGTCTGTGGTTTTAACATTCTTTATCTGCTGGGTACCGTACCATGTTTTCTGTTTGCTTGAGGTTGTAGCTCAGTACAGACCACACACGGTGGAGTTGGTGGAGGTGTATTTACCTTTGGCAACAACATTTGCCTTTTTGAACTCTGTGTTGAACCCGATCATTTATGCTTTTAGCTGTCCAAGCTTCTGTATGCGAATCCGACAGAGTCTGGGGGCTCTGTTTGAGGGACTGGTAGAGGAAACAGGAACAATAATGTCGGCCTCAGGGAGGATCAGGCGAAAAATAACATTTTCTCCAACTTCTCCAAGCACACCCACCAGCCCCAGTGCCCTACGAATCCAGCAAGACTCCAAAGACTCCACCAACCTCCTTGCCTTTAAAAGGTCTTCCTTAAAAGATGGAGAGGGGGAGGATAAAATTTGACTGTGATGTAGATATTTAGAAAGGAAAAAGAAAGGAAAGTCCCCATCATTGGATGGTTATATAAGCCGTTTCTTTCTCTCTCCTTTGCTTTGGTCTGCTGGGTAAAAAGCCACAGTGATGCTGGATTACCTCTGATGTGATTTTGAGAATATTAAAGGGAGCGTGTCCTTGCAAAAAACAATGTACTAAAAAACAAAAATCCCTCAATCACAGACAAGACAACATGGCCCATATTCCTGTCTCGGCTCGCTCACGGTGCTGAGATTAACCCCCGAACACACATCCGTATATACAACATCACTGCTCAGATTAATCTAATCCTGACCACACGTACACATATAACATTATTAAAACCATTTGTATCTTAAAAGGTGTAAAAAATCACTGACTGGTATTTGTCTAGGCCTTAAACACTGTACTCACTAAAAACAGTTGGGTTAAAAATAACCCAATAAATAACCCAATGATGGGTTACTATAGCACCGACCCATTGTTGGGTTATTTTAACCCAATGCATTGGGTAGAAAGTTTTACCCAATTAGTTGGGTTATGAAATAACCAATTTGTTGGGTTATTTTTTGCAATGCTGTTTTAACCCCATTATTATTATTATTATTATTATTATTATTATTATTATTTAATATTTATTATTATTATTTGCTTTATAAATAAATAATACAAAACTTACAAATACATTTATAATGCTTTATTTCCATTTAGTCATTTTGACCTGCACTTAAATGTATAAATACATGTATAGAAGCATAAATAGATACATACACACATACATATATACATACAAAAATATACAAAAACATATAAGAACAGAACAAATACTCCATCTTATCCAAGTAAAAACTGCTTAAAAGGATAGTTCACACATTTTGTCATAATTTTCATCCTCTCATGTTGTTAAACATGTATAAAAGTCTTTATTTTGATGACCACAAAGGAACATATTTCAAAGAATGTTTGAAATCAAACTGATCATGAGCCCCATTCACTTTCATAGTATTCTTTTTTCCTACTATGACAGTCAATGGGGCTCATGATCTGCTTGGTTTCAAACATTCCTCAAAATATCTTCCTTTGTGGTCATCAGAACAAAGAAATGTATACAGGTTTGTAACAACAGGAGAGGAAGAAAATTATGACATAATTTTTATTTTGGGGGGAACTATCCCTTTAAGCAGGTGACAGTGTGTTAAGGAAACATCACCTGGTACAAAATGTATTGTGTGTTACAGAAACTACCTAACAGTAGTGAAAGGCTTGGGAATATTAAAGCATGTGTCAACTGCTGGTGTTGCTCCTGGGCCATGCCTCCCCACAATAACAAAGACTTGTAATTAGTCGAATTCATCCCATAGCAGGACATAGGGTCTTCGTCATACCTCCTCCTCCAAATACTGAATTATGTTTGTTTTCTGACCTTAAGACAGAATTTTCACAATGTAAATATGCACACATAAACAGGTTAAAAAAAAAACAAGTGTCATAAATGATACTTACATGTTGAAAATTAATAAATGTTTGCTTTGGCTCTTGGTGCTGTAGGAAGGCTGAACCATCTTGCTGGCCATTTTGAAGGGTTTTTAATGCAACATCTCCAAGAATGTCTACATTTAAAGAAAAGAATAATGTATTAAATCTCAAAGCAAACACATCTGGCACGCTGAATAAATACTCTACTTTGACAGTAGATGGCGCTGAATTGCAAATTCAACCGTTACCGGGGTAACCATAAACAGTAATAGACGTGCAGGATTAAACAGCGCTTTATCAGGGGATTATGAGGTAAAACGACAATAAAATGCCATCGAGTCATTTCTTAAGAGATTTTCATTCAGAGGCACATTTATATTACAGCTCTGTTTCTATAACAGACCGGCTAAAAAAATATTTGGAGCCAAAAACAGCCGGTTGCATCCCTTACAAAAGTTAAAAAACGGTTTTTACTACACTTTAAACAAAAAAGCATTGTCTGTTACAGAAAGCATGGTTAAAGCAATATGGCAATCAATACGCCATGAAACTAACGTTATACTACTAAAAAAAGACATTATTCATTTTCGTAAGGGATCATGCTGTTGGTGCTGTTTAGTATTCAAATAACTTGCGATGTTTTTTTATGTTTATGATGGCTTAAAAACGCGTGTTGGCATCGGTAACAGTTAATGAATGGAACAGGTGTAACGGACAAAACTAGACAACAGCGTTTTTGTACAAGTATTTGTAGAAAACGTGGCTGATAGTTTACTGTGGGTAGAGCTTAAAGACACTTTGTAGCAAATAAAACATTACACAGAGATATATATTTTAAAACGTACCTCTCGTGTCTGTCCGCACTCAGCAGTGGCACCTGTTGACCATTGAAATTCAAAATGCGTGACGTGAGCCCGATTTTAACCCATCTGTCTGGGTTGTTATAGAAATAACCCAATAAAAGCTACGAATAACCCAACACAACAACCCAATATGTTTAACCCACCTGTTGGGTAAAACAAATAACCCAACGGTTTTTAGAGTGTACTCATTAATTTAGTCTTAAATTTGTTTTTGTATTTTTTTAATTCTGCAACATACTGTATGATACAGCAGTAAAACCTTGTTTTACCTTATTTAAAAAGGAAGTACACAGTAAAAAGCGAAAGTTGGATCTACTTAAACAAATTATTTTAATTGGTAACACTTAAAAATAAATTTTAAGTTAAAAAAATATTACCAATTGAATTCATTTTTATGTAAAACCTACTTTCACCTTTTACAATGTAAGAAAGCGAACAGAGCTGATTGCAATAAGATGATTTCAATCTTTCATTGTAAATATATTGTAAGCAAGAAAAATTAGCATTTTATACACAGTATTATTTTAAATTATATTATCAGATTAACAATTCATGTGAATTTCAAAGCATCATACCATGCGTTTCATATCCCCATACTTTGGTAAACCCATTGCTTGCAGTGGAGCACGAATGTAGGCAAATCCTAATGATCTATGTTGTCCCAAAATGATATGAGAAGACATTCCAGATTTTTACCATTGTCTCTGGATTTTACAGTGCAAAACTCCCACAACTGTGTGCTTAGTGTGAAAGTTGTCCCAGTTTTTGTCTGCGGATAGAAAGAGTTCATGTGAGAGAATACAGCAGGAATTGGTGAACAGACGGAGCAGTTTGTGTTTAAAGCTATAAAAAATGAGCTCTGTACTTTAATTGTACAAAACAGATGCTTTCTGTGGTATTAAAACCTTGCGTGTGCGTCACTAGCTTGTATCAACATACTGTAAATAGAAACCAAATGGTGAAGAAACATGTTTGATAGGCAATAAATTATCATATCAGTAAAACATTGTAAAAAGTGAAGCTAGTAAAACATTTTTTCAATTGGAAACACTTAAAAAATGTGAGTTTTATCAACTTAAAAAACTTGCATATACATATCGACATAATAGGTCTCAAGATCAGAATAAAACATAAGATTGGGATCAGTTGTCTTTCTGGATTCTTTCTACATTTTTCACCCCTGGTCTTGTCTACCATTACGGTGTTCATGGGGCAATGTGGTCTGTCTCAGTCAGAACAAGACAAAATCTCTGCACAGGAGCTCGGATGTGGAATAAAGGTCTTACCTTCAATCTAAATGCTGGGTTGTTTCTGCTGATGGTTGGGAAAAACATGAATAAACCCAACTATTGGTTTCAAATAAACATATTCTTGGTGTAAATGCGGGCGCCGCCATCTTTGAGCTCCTTTGTGTAAGACTTCCTCTGAGCAACTAAAGCTAATGGTGGTCATAATGCTAGGGACACAAGTGTGGCGTTTTGACTAATGTTTTTTATGAAATCCAGAAAAAACTGCATAATTTGTGCAGTTAGGGGTTGCCAAAATAGCGGGTACAAACGCACTAAATCCCTATAAAACATTTGTTTTGACCATTAAAGGGACACTCCACTTTTTTTTAAATATGCTCATTTTCCAGCTCCCCTAGAGTTAAACATTTGATTTTTACCATTTTGGAATACATTCAGCTGATCTACGGGTCTGGCGGTATCACTTTTAGCATAGCGTAGCACAATCCATTGAATCTGATTAGACCATTAGCATTGTGCTAAAAATTGTGCTAAGAGTTTTGATATTTTTCCTATTTAAAACTTGACTCTTCTGTCAAGTAACCAAGGGGACTATTTTCATAATATCATTGCACAATCTAACCCCAAACCCAAGCGAAAATGGTTTTAAAAAACAGAAAAAAGAAACCAGTACATTAAACTACATGAAAGATGCGCCGTATTAAGTGAACAGGAAGTTTGGTTTAACTCATTCCCAGACAGACTTTTTTTTAAAAGTTGCCCGTCAGCATTCTTTGTGATTTTCAAAATGTTCTTTTATAAATATATAAACAAATATATCAAATGAAATAACAGCCCCTCTGCTTTCAAAAAAGGAACAAACAAAACAGGAGACAACAATTGTTTCATCCTATCTTCATTTGTTCTCTTTTATGACCTCTGAAATATGGTTAGATTTCTTAAAAAATACAATATTTTGAGCAAAAAGCTGAATTAATTGCATTTTGGTAAAGGACTTTTGTTAGAGATCAGATTCAGAATGATTATCAAAACACAAACGGAGTTTAAAATTAATAAAATTGGTTTTTGCTTCAATGTTTTATAAATTGAGTATAAATAGACAAATTACAGATTACCTTAAAAACTCATCAGGAAAGCGTCATTGAAAAGGAAATATTTTCTCTTAATTGACAAGATATCTCGTCAATGGCGGGGAAAGAGTTAAAGGGCCTATCTTAGGTGTTTGGACATAAATGTGTGTCGCCAGTGTGTAAACACAAATAAGTGAGCATAATATTGACCCTTAAATTATTGTTGAATTTTTTATATTTAATTTTTGTGGAAATGAAGCTGCACCAATCAAGATGACTCACAATACCCGTATGAGGCTGTGCTATTAGGCGGTTGTTATCTGGGAATAACCAGAGGGAATAACAAATCTCTGAATGTTGACACTGACCAATCAGAAGCAAGCATTCCAGAGTGCAATACATTTGTATAGGCATACATGTCAACAGGCCCGGATTGGCCATAGGGAGAACCGGGAGGATTCCCGGTGGGCCGGTCTGTTTTTTTTGGCCACGAGGGCCGGTGTTGGGGTGTTGTCATGCCACCGGGATGACGCGTATTTGCGGGTGAGAGATGTCCCCGCCGCTTTATGCACAAGTTGATTGTGTCCCGAGTCCCGACCACTTATTGGAAGAATTCTTGCATTAGGGTGCATTGACATCTAAAACGCATGGGAAACGCAGGACGTGCCGCTGTCTTCTGGTTTTCAAAGCGCTTACTTGAACACGAGTTTTGTTTTAGACGCGTCTATATTGAGTGCGCTTGCCGGCCGCGCATCTATATTTAAAATAAACTTGAGCGCGTCTTTTGAGTGCGCTTGCCGGCCGCGCGTCTATTATATTTTAAATAAACTTGAGCGCGTCTTTTGAGTGCGCTTGCCGGCCGCGCGTCTATATTTTAAATAAACTTGAGCGCGTCTTTTGAGTGCGCTTGCCGGCCGCGCGTCTATATTTTAAATAAACTTGAGCGCGTCTTTTGAGTGGGCTTGCCGGCCGCGCGTCTATATTTTAAATAAACTTGAGCGCGTCTTTTGAGTGCGCTTGCCGGCCGCGCGTCTATATTTTAAATAAACTTGAGCGCGTCTTTTGAGTGGCCTTGCCGGCCGCGCGTCTATTATATTTTAAATAAACTTGAGCGCGTCTTAATACAAACGGGCTGGCCTCTAAACGTATTTTTTTTTAACCAAGTCATAGATGAATTCTCTATGAATAGTCATTATTCATCGTTTATTGCAAGAGGAACAAAAATCTATTTGATGCAAAACTCATTAGTTTCAAAAGTATATCCATGATGTTTTCTTTTTTTTAACACAATGTAGGCCTACGTTATTTAGCAATAGACATGATCTTAGTACTAAAAAAAAAGATACAGATTATTTCCATTTGTTTCCAATGCATACTTGATAAATCTTGCTTGTGTATTGTATATCAGGGGTTCCCTTTCAGTCGGTCACTACGACGTCACGTCGTGACCGACGAATTGGGAGCTCGCTTAGAGAGACCAATCTGCTTCGAATACTACTAAAACGCCAATGAACTTGGCATTGAGATATTTGCATAATGCTGGCGCCGCCCCGCCAGGTGCGTATATAAGGCGCACGTGCAAATAGGGAAATCAGCTTTTTATCGCTTCGAAAGCCGGCAGTATCTGCTACTGAGAAGCTACTTCACTCTGTTGGGATCGATTGCGGAAGTTGGTTGGACTGGCAGTACCACAGCGGACGCCTCGCAGTATTCCACAGGCTCTGCATCTTTTTTGTTTGTTTGAGTTTAGTGTGTGCGTTGCCTTTCCTGTGCGCATCATCAACTGAGCATCTGAGTGAATTTCCCTAAAAGAGTGATACGAGAGAGCTTTGTGCCTTGTTAAAGGCAGCCACTCTCTCGTATATCCGGACATTAGCGTCCTTTTCAGGATGGCTTTTCGTCCGTGCGATCTTGGATGCGGGAAGTATATGGGTCCGAAGGACGGTCACGAGCGTTGTCTTTCGTGCTTGGGCATCGAGCACGCTGAGGCAGCGTTTGCTGGGGGTAAGTGTTCTCACTGCGAGAACATGTCCCTTGTGGATTTGCGGAGACGGTTGTCTTTCCTCCGGGAAAAACGCAACCCACGTCCGACGAGCTCTGATCGCCGCCACGGTGCGGCTGTGAAGCTCTCGAAGGATGATCTCCGCATCACTGTGCTGAACCGGGCAGGGGATTCGTCCTCTGCCTCTCAGCCTCCTCATCCACAGCCGGTTGATGCGCCGATGGAAACTTCAGAGTCGTGTTCTACGATGTCTGTTGGATCTGTCGTGCCTCCCTCCGGGTCCACGGAGACCGCAGCATCCGAGGGTGGGCCCTCTACCTCTGAGGATCTGGATGTCCTCCCCCCTTCCGGACGGGTCGTGACGCCGGATTTCGATCCAGAGATGGTGGCCGTGCTCTCTCGAGCGGCGGAGACCGTCGGGTTGGAGTGGGTTCACCCCCCACAGCCCGAACCGTCCCGCCTGGATGATTGGTTCTTTGGAGCTGCCCGGGTTTCACAACCCTCTCCGCCGGTACCTTTCTTCCCCGAGGTGCACGAGGAGCTGACCAGGACCTGGAGGTCGCCGTATTCTACCCGTTTACGGCCGTTTCAGCCCTCCCCCCTCACCTCCCTCACCGATGGAGCCGCTAAGGGCTATACGGGAATCCCCCCCGTGGAGCGTGCGGTTGTGATGCAATTGTGTCCGGCCACCGCTTCCACCTGGAAGGATCGCCCAGCCCTCCCCTCCCGTGCTTGCAGACAGTCTTCCGGTCTAACGGGGGCTGCCTATCATGCATGTGGAGAGGCGGCTTCAGCCCTGCACGCTATGGCGTTGCTGCAGGTCCACCAGGCCAAGGCCTTGAGAGATCTGCACGAGGGAGGACACGACTCGCCTGTGCTTTCGGAGCTCCGGGCCGCTACGGATCTGGCCCTCCGTGCTACGAAGGTCACGGCACAGGCGATCGGTCGTGCGATGTCCACGATGGTGGTCCAGGAACGCCATCTGTGGCTCTGTCTGGCCGACATGACGGATGCAGAGAAGAACAAGTTCTTGGATGCGCCCGTGTCCCAGGCAGGCCTGTTCGGCGAGTCGGTGGAGTCGTTTGCCCAGCAGTTCTCCGCCGCCCAGAAGCAGACGGAAGCGATCGCTCAGATCATGCCCCGGCGCAAGCGACCTGCATCTCGCCCCCCAGCGCCGGCGGCCCCGTCTGCTCCTCGCCGAGGGCGCCCTCCGGCGGCTGCCTCCGCCCCCCCCGCTAGAACGTCTTCTAGACCACGGAGAGGGAACAGCCGTCGGCAGCCCGCCCCGCCCGCACCACCCGCTTCCCGTGGCAAACGGAAATCGAAGCGGCCCTGAGACGGGCGACCTGGAGTTGGATGGGATCACTCTACGGGAGACGGTGACGGCACCGCTCCTTCCACCGGTAGAGGGCCGGGTGGAAAATCTTTTGTTTCGTTTTGTTTCTGTTCCGCCGGCTTCTCAGCCGGCACCCACAAAACCACAAAAAGAGTGCATTCCTATTCCTTCTCCAGGTCTCCAGAGGATCGAGAGAGATGTGAGCGGGCAGTCAGATGCTCTTCCTCCCTCTCCTCTGTCGCCAGTGGGTGTTCTGAGGAGTTCGAGCTCTCCCCTTCGGAGACCGGACCACCAGCAACCCCTTCGGAGTCTGCGTCCTCAGCTGAGGAGACCGGACGACCGTTTACCTCAGCGGGCTCAGGTCAGTGTCACACACACACATACTGTAGATGCTTATGCTGTCACGGCAGACGCACCGGCAGTCCCGCCTGTCCCGCCTCGCTGCCCCGCCGCGGGTACACCGGTAGTGCCGTTAATTCCTCTCGTACGGTCCCTGGGGGCTTGGCTTCAGCTTCCCAGTCCGTCTCGTTGGGTTTTACGCACGATCCGCCTCGGTTACGAAATTCAATTCAATCGGCACACTCCCAAATTTGCGGGCATACGTTTCACCACGGTGAAAGCGTCCGTTGCACATGTACTGCGTGCAGAGGTCGAGGTCCTGCTGGCGAAGGACGCGATCGAGCCGATCCCTCTTACCGAGATGAGATCGGGTTTTTACAGCCCGTATTTCATAGTACCCAAGAAAGGCGGCGGGTTACGACCGATTTTGGATTTGCGTGTCCTGAACAAATCTCTTCAGAAGAGGTCTTTCAGGATGATTACACCGAAACAAATTTTCAGTGCAATACGCCCCCAAGATTGGTTTGCAGCGATAGACCTGAAAGACGCGTACTTTCATGTGTCCATTCTCCCTCGTCACCGACCGTTTCTCCGGTTTGCGTTCGAGGGGCGGGCATATCAATACAAAGTACTACCGTTCGGGCTGTCTCTCTCTCCCCGTGTGTTCACGAAAGTGGTAGAGGCGGCGTTAAAGCCCCTCAGAGAGAGCGGTGTTCGCATTCTGGCTTACCTCGACGATTGGCTTATAATAGCGCATTCTCGGCGGACGCTGTGCGAACACAGAGATCTAACACTTCAACATCTCGCCCGTTTGGGTCTTCGGGTCAACTGGGAAAAGAGCAAACTCTGCCCCACGCAGAGGATCTCTTTTCTCGGTATGGAACTGGACTCGATCGATTTATCGGCGCGTTTAACAGAAGAGCGCGTCCAATCAATTCTGACTTGCCTCGGTTCATTCCGAGGGAAGAACGCGGTCCCTCTGAAACAATTTCAGAGACTCCTGGGGCGTATGGCAGCAGCAGCGGCCGTGACACCGCTCGGGCTGCTCCATATGAGACCGCTTCAGCGTTGGCTTCACGATCGAGTCCCGAGGAGAGCGTGGCGCGCTGGCATCCATCGTGTAACCATTACACCTGCGTGTCGCCTAACATTCCCCCCGTGGTCAGACCCCGCGTTTCTCAGGGCCGGCGTGTCCATGAGACAGGTCTCCCGGCATGCTGTTGTGCATACAGATGCCTCCGACACGGGCTGGGGAGCCACGTACGACGAGCTCACGGCTTCGGGGGTGTGGACAGCACCCCAGTTGCATTGGCATATCAATTGCCGCGAGTTATGGGCAGTATATCTGGGACTCGTACGCTTCGCTCAGGAGCTGCGAGGGAAGGATGTACTAGTGCGCTCAGACAACACTGCGACCGTAGCGTATATCAACCGTCAAGGCGGTTTGCGCTCTCGTCACCTGTCGCATCTCGCTCGTCATCTCCTCCTTTGGAGTCAGAAGCATCTGAGGTCCCTTCGTGCCATTTACATACCGGGCTCGCTCAATACAGCGGCAGACGCGCTTTCCCGAGCAGCGCGCCCCGGCGAATGGCGACTCCACCCCCAGACGGTCCAGCTGATTTGGAGGAAATTCGGTCGAGCGCAGATAGACCTATTTGCGTCACCGAACAATACCCATTGTCGCCTGTTTTATTCACTAACCGAGGACAGCCTCGGCGTGGATGCGTTGGCACACAGCTGGCCGCGGGGCCTGCGCAAATATGCGTTCCCCCCAGTGAGTTTAATAGCACAGATACTGTGCAAAGTCAGGCAGGACGAGGAGAGCCTTTTAATGATCGCCCCATATTGGACGACCAGGAATTGGTTTCCGGAACTAATGCTCCTCGCGACAGCCCCTCCCTGGCGGATTCCCCTGAGGAAGGACCTTCTTTCTCAGGGAGGGGGCACATTATGGCACCCGCGCCCCGACCTGTGGGATCTCCACGTTTGGTCGTTGAGCGCGCGCAAGGTTTAAGTGATTTACCCCAAGCGGTATCTAACACTATTGACGCGGCACGAGCTCCGTCTACGAGACGGGCTTACGCGTTAAAATGGAACCTTTTCGTCACCTGGTGCTCTTCGCAACGCGAGGACCCCAGAGAATGCCCTATTAACATTGTGCTTTTATATCTTCAACATAGGTTAGATGGTAGGCTGTCACCGTCCACTATTAAAGTTGATATCGCCGCTATATCTGCGCATCACTCACTTATTAACGGCAGATCAGTGGGCCAGCATGATTTGGTTGTTAGATTCCTGAGAGGCGCTCGCAGGCTAAACCCCTCGCGCCCTCCTTCTATTCCTCCCTGGGACCTGTCCATGGTGCTGAAAGCGCTACAGAGTCCTCCGTTCGAGCCTTTGCAGTCTGCGAGTCTGAAGCTTCTATCCATGAAGGCTCTGACCCTACTAGCATTGGCCTCGGTGAAGAGAATAGGGGATTTACATGCATTCTCTGTTGACGATTCGTGCCTTCAGTTTGGTCCTTCTGTCTCGAGCGTGACCTTGAGACCCAGACCAGGCTACGTGCCCAAAGTTCCCACTACTCCCTTCAGAGATCAAGTGGTGAGCTTGCAAGCATTGCCTTTGGAGCAGGCAAACCCAACCGAGGCTTTGTTGTGCCCCGTACGCGCACTGCGATTCTACGTGGACCGCACGCAAAGCTTCAGGACCTCAGACCAGCTCTTTGTTTGTTATGGTGGCCAGCAGAAAGGGAAAGCTGTCACTAAGCAGAGGATGTCTCATTGGATAGTTGATACTATCGCCCTGGCTTACAATTTGCAGGGCATTCCTTGCCCCTTTAATTTGAGAGCGCACTCCACTCGGAGTGTTGCCTCATCTTGGGCATTAGCTCGTGGTTCCTCGCTAACAGACATTTGTAGAGCTGCTGGTTGGGCGACACCTAATACGTTCATTAGATTCTACAATGTTCGTATCGAGCCTGTATCCTCTCGTGTTCTGTCCTCACCAGGGAGGACACGGAGAGCAGACTCGCAAGTCGGCTTGCAGCCTCCGACTGAGGCTCCAAATTGAGTTTCAGTATGGAAGGCTAACAGAGCAAAAATGCGTAATGGTTTGATTTGCTCTCTCCACTGCCTTGACAGCCTTTGTTGCGGAGCATTGGCTGTCAGCCTTTCACTAGTTGTATTCTCACGAACCTACGTGTTTGGCCAGGGCCCCACATTGTGTCCCATCGGGTTCCTTTGTGAGTATTATTCCGTGGGGTTAATCCTACCAGCCCACGTTTCCCTTAGCAGAGCACTGCTTTGCTTACACAGCCACGGCTGTCATTTTACCTCAACTACGGTTGACTTTCGCCCACCATTAGCCCTTAACGGGGCGGTGGCTTCCGCAGCGTCCCTATACCGCTCAGATAGGGCGCTTCCCAGTCGCTGGCACTACTGTGGGGTTAAAGGAACATCTAGTGCCCGGCCTTCTGCCTTGAAACCTAATTCTCCTATCCTTAAGTGGAACCGGAGGGCTTTAAGCAGACACTGGAAGAGGTCAGCCCCTAGTGGCGTTTTAGTAGGGTTTCCCAATTCGTCGGTCACGACGTGACGTCGTAGTGACCGACTGAAAGGGAACGTCTCGGTTACGGATGTAACCCTCGTTCCCTGAAGGAGGGAACGGAGACGTCACGTCCCGTCGCCACAGGTGCTGCCACCTGCTGTTTAGGCCGGTCACCTTCCGGCTTTCTCAGCGAACAGAAGCTGATTTCCCTATTTGCACGTGCGCCTTATATACGCACCTGGCGGGGCGGCGCCAGCATTATGCAAATATCTCAATGCCAAGTTCATTGGCGTTTTAGTAGTATTCGAAGCAGATTGGTCTCTCTAAGCGAGCTCCCAATTCGTCGGTCACGACGTGACGTCTCCGTTCCCTCCTTCAGGGAACGAGGGTTACATCCGTAACCGAGACGTTTCCAAACGTTATCAACCCAACAGTTAATTTCAAGACTCACCATTTTTTAGAAATAGAAATATAGAGGAAAACACAAACACATTTGTTTCCTTTAGTTTTTGAATAAGTTTACTTTAGTAATATATGGTCTTATGGTAGGGCTGCATAATTATGGCAAAAATTATAATTGTTTACTGCATTTGCACGGAATATGAAATTATATATTTCAAAAATACAGTGAATTGCAAGGCTGCAGAGAACAGTGCACTACTGCAGACTTATACTACTGAGGTTTTAAAGATATTATTTTAATAGTCAGTCGTGAACTAAAGTGGGCCGGTCTAAGGCATGAAACTCCAGGGCTGAAAATGAGTCCCACTCCGGCCCTGCATGTCAATAAACAATGTTGGGTGGGAACAGAAGATGCAGATGTAAGAGGATTTTGAGAAAGAGAGAGAGAAAGAGAGAGAGAGAGCAGGAGACATGATAAAAGATTATACTAAATCAAATGGAAACCAGGAAAAAAAACAAGAGATGATACCTTTTTCTTGATCTACAGTCATATCACACACTGTCAGCATATATAACGTGGGACAAATGCAGTCAATGTAAAACTAAAGAAATCAAAAACTTTCTTTGTCCCTAAACTAACCCATCCAGACATTAGTAAAAGTGTGAGTTTTCTTTAAGCATGTTTTCAGGCATTCATTCATTTTTATGAATTTATAGTAAAAGCCCTTTGTAGGAATCTGGCAATGTTAATTTGACCAGAGCATCTCTAAAGCATGAAGAGGGAGGAGTCAAGAGAGCATACGTATGAATGAGAGTGAGAGAGATGTAGAGACAGTATTAAAAAGAAACAGATTGAGACTGAGTGAATGAAAGAGATGAGAGAGTGAAAAAGAGAGGGAGAAAAAGAGAGAGGTGGGGTAAGTGATGTCCATGAGACAGAGATACTCAACGCATTTCTGCAACAAAATTTGAGCAGAGTAAACCGAGTCAGAGAAAACCATTAATGCTCCGAAAAATCTCAGAAAAAAATGTCAATGGAAGCAGGCAGCATGGAGATTTCCCAAGACAAGATTGTCAAAAAGGTATGTGACCAACGTAGTTTAACATATGTTGGAAATGTATAGCTCAACAGATTTATAAAAAAAAATATTTAAAAAAATGATAAAGTTTTTTATTGAAATGTTGAATTGTATCATGACATGGGTATTTTTCATGAATAGCAAGTGTGGACAAATTGACAGATTTTATTGCTTGTATGTGGTCAAATTTTTTAATTTTGTTCTTTTTTGTCATTGCTTAAATCGTGTGGCTGAAGCCTGCTATATGCTATTAATTTGCCGATCCCCTTTGTGACAACTTACCCCATAAAAGTACATAAAAGTCTTTGTGTATTTAAAACTTTAAGGTATATGTCTAAAAAGGCATTCCTTCATCTTGTTTTATTTCATTTTGGCTTTAAATCACTCTATACTGTACAGCAAATGTTTTTTCTCTATACTTTAAATGTAGGGGTCTTTTAAGAAGAAGATTGAGAAGCTGAGGAGATGGAGCACCTCATCAGGTGGCAGCTTCAAAAGGCCACCAAAAACCAAGACCCTCAGCCTGAACTTGTCTAATGAACCTGATGAAGAGCCCTTCAGAGGCGAGACAGAGCGCAGGAAACTCAGACCCATTGTGGCATCTGTCTTTGGTCAGGTATGTTGTTGCTGTCACGGGAGCAGATGATGTTTGGTTGTACTGGATAATCTGCTTGTATGATCTGTTACTTTTTCAGTGATGGTCAGTATTATTTTTTACAACTTTTTAGGACTGGCTGAATTGCATAAACTATGATTCAGTGAAAGGTGATTATCTCTTGCTAGAAAAGTACAATACGAAATAACTTTTATCTTAATGTTTTTGACTTGTTTTTCACATAAAAACACTAAGACGAGAGCAACAATTGCATATTAAGAATAAATTGCTTATTTATGTTAATTTATGTCATTGTTTTAAAGAAAAACCTATTTAAAGTGTTCGCTAAATGCGAATGAAACATGGACATGCCTAAATGATTTAGGTTATAGACACAAACATACTGTAACTCCCCTAACAGACATTTATACACACATGGATGAATTAGCTTGGCATCTTTGTACAGAATAAGCATGGTAAAATGATTTCCCCAAGAATAAATAAGTTGAAATAATTTAACTTAATTTGTTTAAGTTAAACTAAAACAAAAACTTATGTTGATATGATTTTTACAGTGTATGCTTTTCTGTTTATTCTAAACAATGAGGTTATAAACTTAAAGGTATTTACTTCTCTGCAACACAAAAAATGTTAGATAGAATTTGAGTTACTGGCAGCCTCAGTCACTATTCACATACAGTGTAAAAAGTTGTCCATTGCTTTAAATTGTCTTCTTACCAAAACATAAAGTCGAGTAAATGATGACAGTTTGCGTAAGTTACCGTATACACATGAATTATAATATGCTGACAAATCTCTAAAAGGACCAGAGGCATTTATTTGTTATCTTTATGGTGATGGCTTCAGACAGACAGCAGCTTCTTGTTTAAGTTTTTTTAGATGTGCTTGTTTCGCATACATAATAAGTCATTCTAGCTTTATTCAAATTTAATGTATGTCAAGGCACATCCATAATTGAAACTTTCCCCTTATTGCATTTACCACATACTTTCTAATTCCTCAACTGGCTTGAGTGGGAAAAACAAACTTGGAATGAAGTCCAGAATTTAGTTTCCTTTATTACAAAATTTTAAAACTGACCTTCAGCCTTTAAATTTTCTATTTGATCTAACGGGCACTGACATTCTTCAAAATAGCTAAATTTGTGTCCTCTTGTGCATATGAATAAGGTGGTGTCTATATTGTGACCTGTCTATGTTTGTGTAGTAAGTCTTCTAAGTTAAAGTCAAATGCCCAAAACATAATGCAATAATTTATCTCAACTTACCTGTTCATTTAATTGCAATTTTCAAACACTTAGGGCAGAGATTATCCTAGTCCCCAACTAAAATGCATGTTTGCTGCCTTCATTTAAAAACGTCTTTCAATAACATATCTTAACATATATCAGTGCCATTGTTTCGTCACAAGATGCACACCAGTATTGTTTTTGTAAGGTTTGTTTTGTTAAATGTTCTAATATGGGAAACCGCCCCTTACAGTATGAGATTAATACTCCTTTGAAGTTTCTAAAATGTTGTGACTTTCAAGCTTTAGTGTTGAGATTCAAGTCTTTGTATTTCTGATTAATTATTGTTTTTAAACTGATGACTTGATTCCCCCTCAAATGATTGTATTGTTCCTCTGACCCAGCAGAGCTAGCTAAACTTTAACTCTATGGGGAGATAGAAAATTGATAATTCATAACATTAGGAAAAGTTAGTTTACCCAAAAATGAAAATTTATTATTTTCTCACTCTCATGTTGTTACAAACCTGGCTGTACACATTTCTTTTTTCTGATGAACACGAATTAAGAGGAATGTTTGTAACCAAACCGTTCATGAGCCTCATTCACTTCCATAGTAGGATAAAAGAATACTATTGGGGCTCATGAATGGTTTGGTTACAAACATTCCTCAAAATATCTTCCTGAGCAAGAGTAAGATAAAGGGATAAAGGAAAAAGAATAAATAACGGCAAGGGATGAAAGAAAAAGAATAAGAGAGAGATTGATTGAGAACAAGAGGATTATACGGGTGAGATTAACAACTCAAAAACACAGATCCTTTTAAAAACGGATTCACTCAACACTACAGATTTGCCCACATAATAGTATTTGGCCACAAGATCAGACACTAGAATAGCTTAATGATCATACTCTTCATCAAACACACAGATAAACTTTATAGCTAAATAATGTTAAAGGTAAAGTTTAACTTAAAAAATAATAGTGTCAAACATTTATTCACTCTTATGTTGTTTCCAACCCATATTACTTTGCTTTGTCATTGTATGTGCTTTCTTATATTGAACATAAATACAGATGTTAGGCACAATGTTAGCGACTGAATGAAAGTAAAGAATGACTAAAGGTTACAATCCCTAACATTGTACTATAACATCTGTTTATGCCATCATGGAAGTTGAGCAAATTATGACAAAATGTTTTTTTTTGTAGTGCCAAACTGGATGTATTGTTATAAAAATATATATAAAATTAGATCACCAGTAAATCATGCTTAAATCAAAACACGATCAAGTTATATATATAAAAAAATGCTGCTTTTACTGTATATGATAAACTAGTGCATGTTAACATCATGCAGCTACAAAAACATTTCAGTCGGGTGACATAATTTTGCATTTCTGTCTCTCTGTTGCTTTCTCTCTTCTCTTGGGCTTTGGCCTTAATCCATTGACAGCCCACCAATATACAACAGACAACCCAAATCTCCTCTATACCACACACACGTGTGTGCACCAAAGCTATTTGAACCAACAGAAATGTGATGCTCTACATTTTTCTGTCTGTAAGTCGGATGTCTGGCTGTCTGACAAAACAATATTTTCATCCACCATTTATATTACATGATAATGATGATGAATAATGTTACAGAATGAATTAAAACAATGCATCAAGTCGCTTGTTAACATGCAATATGTGTTCTTTTCAAACAAGTATTAGTTTGGTTCCATACATTGTATGCAAATGTAGCCCGTACATCATATATGACATTAGTGTAACTTGTGGTCATGCGGCAGAAAACAGATTGCATTAAAATATGTACACCTATGTTTAAATCGGATTTATAGACGTCGTTGCTGTTTGTTTGTCTATATGTGACTGTACATTCCTAGAAGTTTTATGGTCAAATTATGCTGTGAAGATTAATCCCTACTGATCCACCATTAATGTATAAAACACAGATGATCAAACTCTAACTGTAGGTCAGACAGACACTTTGATGAGTTAAAGTATGATGTACATCCATTCATGCACGCATGCAATTCAATGCATATATTTTTATTGTAGCCTACTTATGGCCCTATTTGCATAAAGAGTGTATGAATTAAAAAGATATTGAGAAAAAGATTATAAGAACATGGCAATGAGTGTTTAGCACATTTTATGTATTCTAGTGGGACTGTCACCAGATTGAGCAAATATTATCACATCACAATTTGCGATTGAAAGTAATGTTGGAGACACATAAATTGAATTTCAAGTTCAGTTTGAATGGAATAATGGGCATCGATATGGTTGTTATTAGTAAAAAGCAATAATGAAGCCCCACACCTAAACTAGTTCAAACCAGAGCCGTGAATATCATGAAAAAAACAGGCACTAATTATATACTTTAAACAAAAGTTTATTAATTACATGCCTGAAATGGTTTACCCGATGCACCATTCTCTTCCTCCGAGATGTGGAGTGAAGGATTCTAGGAATCAAAACAAACTTGCATGCATCACACCAGAATAACATTTGAGAGGAACTGTGGTCTCACAGCAGCCATTAAACTAATTAATGAGCAGGTTTTATACTTAAATATGGTTTTATTATGTTCTTTTTTTACAAATTGTTTACATTGTTGTCAAATTCACATTAATTTAACAGAAATTTACACAAATTTAAACATTCATTTCACAAAATGACATCTCTGCCCGCTTGTATGAAACCATGAATTAATACAACAAAAAATATGTCTAATGTCATGCATATAAGCATCAAAATTAAGCATTTTACTGACACCATATCATATTTGACTTCATCGCGCTTTTAGCTATAAGTAAGACTGTAAAAAGGATAAATGCATATGAGCATAATCCACCCTGCACATCTGCAAATTTCCCCCACATTCCCCACTATCAATTTCAGGTCAGAATATCAATTATTTTTATGTGCCGCCCCCTCGTGGTTACATTCACACAATGCAGTTTGCTGAGGGTACATAAGGGAAAAGATTAATCCAGTATGACATATATATTATTATTTATATATATATTTTTTGCCTTCTCGGAGTATATATAGTATATCTTACTATTTTGTTTCGACTGTTTTTGGGATAGTATGCAATTTTGACTTATCATAAGATAAAGTAAAACGTTTATCGTGGAATCTGAAGAGATACAGCACGAATGTGGGATTGGATAATATAATACCTTTAGTTTATCTGGACCAAAATCTCATTTTACTGCTGAGTAGAAAGGGGGAAGGGCAACAGATCTCAGATCTCTGTTTTGTAATTACCTCAACATGTATGTCAAATTTTCCTGTTCCTGAAAGAAGGATTGAGCGCAAAACAAATTTTCCCTATCGCAGCAATAACCATGGCAAAGTCGCGAGGAGTGACAGGAATGCAGTTGTTAGGAGTAACTCAGAATAAGAAAATAAATCGCCATTACTGTTGAAAAGCTGAGAAACCAAAACAATATTATTTTTTATACCAATCAGGAAAAATATAGATTTATTTTTATAACAGATATTATGGTTATTCCAGATAGGTGATTTTCACGAAATCCAGACTTAAGGTGTCCAGCATCAGATTTTTTTTAAAAAGCCCTTGAAGCCATTTTTTTGTACATATAAGATTAAGGTCTGAACTTACTATAACTATTATTTTTAGAGGATTTAAAAAATTATTTTTATTTTATATTTATTTTTTTAGATTATCATTATAAAAAATTCTCATTACCGCAACATGATATTACATTAAATATATGCATTTACAAACTCATGTTTTGGTAATGAGAACTAAAAAGTTGTCTAGGTATTATGACAAACAAAATTTCTACTTTTATCTGTAGAGAAAAAATAAGAACTGCTTACCTGCTAGCCATCTTGAGTGTCACAGTCAATTATATCCCTTACAACAATTTTTTTTGTTAGTTCCCTGAGAGCTTAAACAATGATTGAAAATTGGTGCGGAGGATGAGAAAATTTTTCTTGGACACATTTATATTCCTTATTATTGTCTCTACATTTACCAATGATCACCAAATAACACGTGTCTTTACTGTAAATGCTTATAGTATAACATGCACTGAAGCTTTTTATTTTTTAGATTTTTTAATTTTAAATATTTCCATGTCAAAGAACCAAAATCCAGTCATGGACATGTTGCAGTAATGAACATTTTCCCCTTAAATGTGGAAAAAAAATTGGTTTGTATGATGTCATTTGAAATCATGTGCAAAGTAGTACATGAAGAGATGTTTGTAACTGCATGCTTTTTATTTTGATACTCTTTGCATTTACTTTTTTTTATCAAAATGCTTCATGACACCTCATAAGTCTAATTTCAGGAGAATCACCCAAAAAGCAGACCGATTAGCCTGTGACACAAAGTATTGCGAGAGCGACACAACAGTACTTTTTTTATCGCTATCACGATACTTTGATAGTGGTTTGTGGGCGATGAATGTAGGAAGTTACAGAGGTTAGAAATTGCAATTTTCTATGAATTTAAACTGTTCAATACATTTGGAATAATACACACGTACTGTAGATAGTACACAATTAAACAAATCACTGTCTTGGTGATTTTTTTTCTTGCTTATATTTTTGCATTTTTAATTATGTTTTTAATTCAGTTCATTAATGACAGCTTTCCATCATGACAAAATGACACCCCATCACTCATCCCCCTTTTAAAACCCATCTGATGACTTTCTACCTGCTCTCCATCTTTTTATCCTACATTTTCTCATCAGTACCGCCAGCTGTTTTGCACTCACCAAGTAATCTGGAATGTTGAGGATTATGAAGGCCTTTCCCACCCCTGCCTGACTGTCCCAACTTTCCCTCACACACAGTCTCTCTCTCTCCCTTTCTCTCTATTACTCCTCTATGAGGCTCTGCCAAGTTAAAGCAGTCTTTTGCAATCCAATAAAACAAGAAGTGATTACAATGAGGATGTAAAGTAACATGTGGAGGGAGAGAGAGAGAGAAAATGTACAACAGATGCAAGATGAGAGAATGAGGATTAGTGAATACTGAATAAACAGTTGGCTAAAGGAAGAGGTCTCACTGCTCCAAAAACATCCTGTGCGTTAGACTGTTTTTAGTGGTACCATCACCGCCCCTCACCTATGCTTTAAGCAGCTCCGCCCTCTCATGGGACGAAAATGAGGTTTGTGTGTTGTAAAGTTTATGTAATATGTGAGCGCAGGGACTGTGAGGGAGTGAAGGGGGGGCTGGGGGAGGGACCGAAAAGAGACGAAAGAGTTGAATCAGAAAGAAGCAGAGGAATACAAATGATGGGAGCAAAGCCATCTAAAAGGAGGAGTATGAAGGTAAGACATCTGTTTATATGGCAAATGTGCATATAATAAGAATGAGTCTTATTTTATAGATGTTGTAAACTGATTTACGTAAATAACTGTAAGCTTTTTCCTTGGCTTTTGCAAGGATATGTTAAGCTACTTATGCGCCCTACATTTTGTTTTGACAATAACTTGGATTTATTTTAGCTGTGAATAACTTTTGCTAAACTTTGTTTACCTGTGCATGCTGTAGTCACAAGTTGAACAAAATGTAATTCATATACTGTGAAAATATTTTGTAAAGTAACCTAAATAGAGACTTTATTTGATGTAAATTAACTAGTTTGGCCAATGAAAGTCACTTTGAGGGTCAGATTTGGTGTAAATTGATCTTATGGTAACAACCAAAATTAGTACCACTTAGATCCATCCAGCCGTTTTGTCTAATGCATAATGCAATGGTTCCACGCAAAGGGAGTCCCACCCGTGGAGGGCAGCGGGGTGCCACTGGGCGCTGCCATGTTAGGGGGCAGTGGTGACGCAGCAGCTGAGGATGAGGATGATGAAGAGTTGGGGGAAAGGCGTCCGTTTGATGGGCCGATATGTGCTTTGGTTCAGAACTGTACCGTTTTGCATAACATCGTGGGCCCTGCCTGCATCTTTCTCCGACAGAGCTTCGCTCAAGCTCAACTAGTATGTACAAGCACTTACAGTACCTCAAAAACAGATTTACCTTCATTAATTGTCTTTCTTGTGCATCTCCAGTCATGTCTGAGTCCATTCCCTTCTCATCCATCACTTCTCCCCTGCCACACTGTTTGTTATTGGAGGATGCTGTGTCATGGTCCACCAATCATCTTTATCAGTGTGAGTCGCCATTATCAATTGAACTTTTGAGAAGTCGTGTAATGTTACACTAACAGTGTTTAGTTTGAATGAGCACTCATAAGAATGTTGGTTATAATATATTGAAAATTATACCTGATGGTGAAGTGTGTTTGGTTGAATTGGAAAATAAGTAGAGAGGTTTTAAAGAGTTAAATCCTGTAGGGGATTGATAAGGTAAAGCCGTGGCTTTGGAGCAAAGTAGGCTAATAGTGACTGTGACATATGATATGAGTGTAATATCTTTCTGCTGTGCCTTTAGTTTAATGTTCTGCTGGACTCATGGGAGTTTTGTTAAAACCACTTTTGCAGGATCACATAAAGACTGTGAGCTTTGTGTTATTCCCTAAATTAAGAGTAGTGCAGGATAATAAAGATGTATATGTTGCATGTTTTAATGCGTGAGTACATAACTGGTTGAGATCCATTCAAGTCCATTTGTTGCCTGGCAACCTGAATCCTTCTAATCTGTTAACCGTAGAAAGCCCACCCTAATGCTGTTGGCATCATGCTTGCCAATTCATGGTAATCAGCCTAAATACTTGCCAGCTGTGTGAATATGACTGGTTGGCCACTGCCAAAACACAAGCTCAGGGAATCAGATCAAACGCCTGCCGTGTGTTCTTATGTCATTTGTAAATTTCATTTTTCAGCCTGTTTACTTGTTCATATTTGGAATCATGCTCTGTTTTGATCATGACTGAATTACTGTTGCCATTAAAGAAAAAAAATTATCTATCAATAAAAACTCATACTATCACAAAACTGTATAATACCCAACATGTTTTGCTTTAATAAGCAGATGCATTTGCCCTCAAGCAGCAACCCACCATATTATAAAAAGGTAATAGTTAGAAAAATGTCTTAAACAATGAAATTTTGTAAATGCATTAAACATAGAAGTGTTATTTATTATGATATGTTCCCATAAACGGTGTTCCTGTAGCTCAGTATAGGTATGGCATTGCATTAGCAACCCGAAGGTCATGTGTCCGATCCCAGGGAACAAACATACTGTACTGATAAAATAATGCATAGATTGAATGCATCACAAGTCACTTTAGATAAAAGTGTCTGCCAAACGCATGAATGTATATGCTCAAAATTGTTATTTTTTAATTTTTTTAGCGAAACTGTACCATCAGATATTTTTCCACCGATAACAATAACCAATTATTCAGATTGATATCTTCCAATTAACTTAATTCTGAAGATTAATTTGTGTAAATGTTAAAGATCATTAATATTGAACATTAAGTGATGTTCTAGTGTGTTTTCTATACACAGAGCTCAAATTACTGCATTTTTCTGCATGGCCGTAACCAGGCTTTGAAAATTAGAGGTCCATAGGTGTTAAGAGTTAACAAATGCTATCACAGGGGGGGAAAGTGCACTAAAATACACTTTTAAGTATACTTAGTAAATGTACTATTTTGTGTACCAATTTAGTTAATATACCAATTGTTTTTATCTGGAGCTTATATATTCTGTCTGAACCTTTTTGCCATTTTACACTTTGGATACACACTCTGTCTATATGTTTTTTGGGGGTGGGGGTTGTTATATTATTTATTAGATAACAATTTGTAATTACTTTACTTTAAGTGTGGATAATTTATTTATTTTCACGCAACAATGCTTATTATTGCATTATATTAATTATTATATTTATAAGCAATATCGGCTATATAAACAAGAACTTTGTTTAGTGCCCTTCTGAATGTTTTCAGCATGACTTTGTTAAATTCTAACTCCTAATCTGAATGAAATAACATAGCCTTCTTCATGGCCATTGTTTACATATTTGGCATATTTCATTTAAACCCAACTGTTCTACATCTTTCTTTGTATTTTCTGATTTTTAGTGTTGAAAGCATTTCTTACATAATCATGATGATTATTGCATGTCTTACCTAAAGCCTGCCCACACCGAATGATGCCATTTGATTACGGTTTAGGTGCTGGTCACCCCGTGTTGCCAGATATTAGTACGAAGATTTTAGAGACATCGCTAACACAAACCTGCACATACTCACTTTTCCCAAAGTGTCACATTAATTGCTAAAACATTAAACATGTCTATGATTTTTCAGAATGGGATCTGGCAATAATGCGAATGCTGCAGCCGCCAGCATCTCATAGCTGCTTGGTCCGAACCTGTTTTCTGTCATCTTTTAATTAACAGGATATATCGCCCATCACTATCAGCTGCTTTTAACAGAGTGATCTCACAGAAAGTTGTGTTATAGTCACGCTACATTTAATACATTTATTCGTGTCTATGGCACGAAATTCATCTTTTTCGTGCCTTGAGCACAAGTGTTTTTCCTGACATTCGCATGAATGTCTATAAATAGTTTTTCGTGTCCATTGCACAATTTTCTTTTTCATTTCATTTTTCTCATTGTTTTTACCTATTTTCTTACCATTGTTGCTTGGGTTGGGGTTAGAATCACTTTCTGTTACATTTTAGACATCCTAATCCAAACTCCAAATGAGAATAGTTTTAAAAGCGGAAGAAAAACATGTAGAAACCAATACATAAAAGTACATCCTAACCCAAACCCCAAATCTAACCCCAACCGCAAGCGACAAATGGATTTATTGGTTTAAAAAAATTTAAACAATACATAAAATGACACGAAAAGAAAGTTTGTGCAGGTGACACGAAAAAGACGCTGTTGTGCTAAGGACACAAATAAATTAATCAAATTTTTCATGACTTTCCATGAGATCATGTTGCTTTTTAAACTATCGACTAATTGCTTCTATCAATTTTAAATTTTTTGGCCAATATTTCAGTACATCTCTACTTTCTAAACATCTCTTGAATTTTAATGGTTTTATGGTCTTGGTTGCTAATAATTTAATGAAAAAACACATAGCACATGTGCTCTGTCTCACATAAATGTCACTCTGGATGCCTCGAGTCATTTGTGGCTCAGATTGATAACTTCCTGTAAAGGAGAAGATACACGCATTAAAGGCTAATTTTACATGTTGGCTGACTGTTTTACAAGTGATGAGCCTGGTGGTGCGATACGTTCATCCGCTCAAATATTCATGTAATGCATGCATTTGGTTGCCCCGGGCAACACAGACAGGTGTGTGAGTGTGTAAGCCTGGCTTTTGAGGCTTGTGACAGCTGGGGAAGCACATGCAAAGCAAAGCATATACAGGAAAGATTATAGTCATTAAGGGATTGTTTGTATGATTTATTTATTTATAATTAATAGCCACAAATTGGGTACACTCTCAGAAAAAAAGGTACAATAAAGTACAAAAGTTGTCACTGGGGCGGTACCTTTTTAAAAAGCACACTTTTTTTAACTAAAAGGTGCACATTGATACCTCAAAGGTATGCACATTGGCGTGTTTTTCATGTGATTTTACAGTGGATATGTACATTTGCAGAATATTTATGTCATTTTACCATTTTAAACTGTATTTAAAAAAAAAAGGAAAATCTATAAAAAATTCTGTAAAATTACAGTGTTTTAAATGGTACATATTTACAGGTCCCAATCAAACATTAGGTACTGTCAAACATTACATTATTTAGTACATAGCTGTAAAAATCAAAACTTTGCATCTACTTTTATTTGTTTTAACAAAGCGAGCTGGACCACCATGACTGTGTGACTGTCGCAACATTCTTGCTCGTTGCATGTTTTCATTCTTTTACATGTATGTGGTATGTATGTTTTTTACATGTATGTGTTCACAATTTGTCTTCGTATGTTTCTTTGAAATCCATAACCATTACAGGACAGAGATCTACGGCCAGAGGAAATTGAAGGTACAGAGATATAGTCAACATCACTCATGTGCTTCGTCACCATTGAATGCTTCCAGTGAAAAACCTTCCCACACACCCAAAATAGCATTTCCCTTACTGACTCCTTTTCCTCATCCCCATTACCTTCCTCTATATATGTGTCAACATATTTATCTCACTACAGTCAACTCCCTTTACATTTAAAGGGACAGTTCACCCAAAAAGGAAATGTTTTATGTGAATTGTTCCTTAAAGAGTGGTCCTTTTATCTTTCACTATCTGATGTGGATCTCTCTCTCTCTCTCTCTCTCTCTCTCTCTCTCTCTCTCTCTCTCTCTCTCTCTCTCTCTCGGCCCCTAGAGCTTAAGGAAGCCTTCAGAGAGTTTGACAAAGATAAGGATGGCTTCATTAGCTGTAAGGATCTGGGCGAGTGTATGAGGACGATGGGATACATGCCCACAGAGATGGAGCTGATTGAACTAAGCCAGCAGATCTGTAAGATCTTATCATTAAACTTCATCATTCAACACTGGCAGTTTCATTAACACAGTTTCAAGATCAAACTCTAGAGAGCATAAACCCAGATATTGCAACCATTAATCTTGAATGTTTGTCCACTAGGTGGTGGTAGAGTCGACTTTGAGGACTTTGTAGACCTGATGGGGCCAAAGATGTTGGCTGAAACAGCAGACATGATTGGGGTGAAAGAATTGAGAGATGCTTTTAGAGAGGTTAGTGTTTTATGCTACTGTAAACAACTTTGTTTACATGTTGTGTCTAGCACATTTTCACTAAACATCCAGTCAGAAAAATTTACAATGACGTCATCGCAAATGTGATCATTTTATAGAAAAATATTTGTATGACATTTTTTGAAAAAAGCTGGTCTAACTGTGTTTAGTTGGACTTAGCTGGTCATGCTGGAAGACCAGCTGACCCACCAGCTTTGCCAGGCTGGGAGGACAACCTTAGACCAGCTACTGCCACCTTAAGCCAGCTAAAACCAGCTAATGCTGTAAAAAAATGCCATAAAAATCGAGCAATAGAGATTCTTAGATAAGGGGCTATGAACGACACAGACACCGAATGTAGTTCAAATCATAGTCAGAGGTTTTTTGGAAGAGGTACACAATTTATAGGGATGAAAAGAGGAAGTATTAATTCCTTGCAGACAAGAGGATGGAAAATGTCTGGACTAACTTGTGATCATCACTCTGATATACATGTCTGGTTAATGGTACATTCTAATAGTTCATTGACATATATATATATATATATATATATATATATATATATATATATATATATATATATATATATATATATATATATATATATATATATATATATATATATATATATATATAGCTGGGAAGTTGACACTAAGAACAAGGAAGTCTGCTCGGGTAGATGTGAACTGAGCTGACCGGATCAAGGTGAGGTTCGGCACGTCCGAAGGAAATTGCTCAATCTTAACATTTGCAAGCCAAGACTTCATAAGTCATATGAGGATAACATAATGAGGAATGTGCAAGGAACGTATAAATGTGGGGTGTGGGGGAACACCCTTTAAATTCTAACAAAAACTTTTATTTATTTAAATATGTTCTCTCACAATCTGTCTCCCAGTTTGACTCTAATGGCGATGGTCAGATCAGTCTGGCCGAACTGAGAGAAGCTATGAAAAAGCTAATGGGAGAGCAGCTTAACCACAGAGAGATTGATGAAATCCTCAGGGATGTTGACCTCAATGGAGATGGTCAGGTTGACTTTGAAGGTGAGAAGTGTCATCTGTGGTGCATAAAACAAAAATCTACTGACCTGAAGGCCAATGATCATTTTTTAATGTTTGTTAGCATAATGAAATAAAATAGTTCAGATTGATCCTATCTGCACAGCACATTTCAGCAGTTTGGTTTACGTTTGTTTTGTGAACATGTCACAGTGAGATGTAAACATTGCCTGAGGTGGTTTTCACAGAATGAGACTGTATAAACTATATCAGTCCCAAAAGTAAACAGCGCAGAGCACTACTCTTTTCGCATGCAAAGACTTATTTATTATTTTGAAATAAAAAGGTGTTAAAATTGACTTTTACATTTTAGGGGTCAAATAGAGGGTGAAAATTATCATGAAAAATGCATACATTAACCTACAAATTGCAATAGTCATTTTTAAATGTTTTCAAAAAAGTTTTAAAATTAATATGGATAATCAAGAATGATTCAGTAAGGGACATCATGGAAAATGCATAGAAAATGATTCAAATATGCAGATCCTTTATTATTGTGGATGCAGATCCTTGTTTCCTAATTTGGATAAAAGCGTCTGCTAAATGCCTAAAAAAATTGTTTACTTTCTCTATAATTTATGCATGTACAGCTTAACCTATTTTTCCTTTTTCTCTCTACAGAGTTTGTGCGAATGATGTCTCGCTAACTTCCAGAACATGCAAAAATAAAGAGTGAAAAATTAAATGTGATGCAGGTCCCATAAAACAACACCCTTGTAATTATATATAATTGTAATTATTTAAACCATAGTACTTCTCCATTCAATATCAATTTTTCTTATGCTTGCTTACACTGTAAATTTAAAAAGTGAAAAGTTGGATCAACTCAAAATATTGGTAACACTTTACAATAAGGTTAATTAGTTAACATTAGTTAATGTATTAACTAACATGAACAAACCATGAGCAATACATTTGTTACAGTATTTCTTAATCTTTGTTAATGTTAGTTAAAGGGGCCATGGCATGAAAATCTGACTTTTTCCATGCTTAAGTGCTATAATAGGTCGTTGAAATTTGGCTCTCCTTATGATGTCATAAGAAGCTCTTATTAGAATAATACCGCCCCTTAATATGCACTATCCAACCACAGCACTGCCATTTAGTGAAGAGAAAAAGAGAGAGAAAAAAAATAATTCACAGCACAATTCAGTTTCAATTTCAACAAACCACTATCATTGTGATCAGTGTTTGCACTTCATCCGCTCATTTGCATTTTAAAGGACACGCCCAAAACACCACATTTTTGCACACACCTACAAAGTATCAATTTTAACATGTTATAATAAATTATCTATTTAGTATTTTGAGCTAAAACTTCACATGTGTACTCTGGCGACACCAAATATTTATTTGACATCTTAAAAAGTCTTGTGCCATGGCCCCTTTAATATAAATAAAGCTGTTCATGTTAGTGCATTAACTAATGTTTACAAGATTTTAATATTAAGTATTCATAATTGCTGAAATTAACATTAACAAAGATAAATAAATGCTGTATAAGTGCAGTTCATTATTAGTTCATGTTACCTAATCTGTTTAACTAATGAACCTTATTGTAAAGTGTTACCAAAATATTACTTTAATTTAAAATTTCACTTTAGTATGGATTGTCTAAACGAAAAAAAATCCATATTTCTACAAGGACACCGTAGCCAACAGCACACATTTTCTCTCAAATCTTCACAGGGAATAAATTTGTCTTAATCAGCGTGTTTAAAAACCACAGATGAACATTTTTTAACTGATATGCATTGCTGGATAGCATGCAGTATTAATAATCAGTTTGTTGGAAAGCATTGGCTTATTGGTCTATACTCAGTAATGCTTTTAAAGCTTTGTTAAGGCTTTCCCAATGGAAGCAGACATATAAGCATTCCTCTTAATGAGTAAATGCATAATAAATAGAATAGAATAGAATAGAATAGATAAAATAGAATATTATCTATGTATCGCCCAACTCCAGAAAAGTCTGAACACAATAGCTTGAAGATCTTATGTAAGGACTTCTTGCCCTAAAACTCATGTGTCCCAGTAGAGTATGTACTCAAATTTCATAAACAAGGTTTTTAATTTTCAAAATATGCCAAGCTCACTACTGCAAAGTAAAAAAAACTTTTGTTTTTTGTAATTTCTGTATTGATAAAGTTTGTAAATACTCAATTATTAATATTCAATCAAATAAATGGTATTAGCCTATATGGCTATCAACTCTTATTTCTGAATATTGTTTTCATATTTATAAAATACAGTGGTGCTAAAAATCCTGTAGTGATTTTGACACAGGCACCAATTGGGTAGTATGCCATACACAGGAGACCAGATATGAGTTTAGCCTTGAGTGTGTGTGCATCCAATGACCCCTCCCTCAGCTCAGGAATTCCACCTAAGCGGTATAAAAATTATCTAAATGGATCATTCAACAAATAGAAAAATATGTAAATTGGAGAGAGTTTGTCTTCTTATTTATCTTCGGGATTTTGTGAACCTCTTGTAGAACCTTTAACTGGATTATCAACACAAGGAAGACACGGTGGTAATAAAATGGAATTTTTATTAACAAAAGATAAACAAGAATAACTAAAAAACTACTAAATAATACTAAAATAAACATAAAAAAATCAGTCATGCAATATTGAAAAATATCTATGGTAAATAGTTACTGACAGAATACACCAATGCCAAGGTTTCAGGAAAGTGATATTTATGTGCAGAAGGTCCTTAAAGTGGGGGTTCAATGGTATTTCATGCATTCTAACGTATTAACAAAGTTTAAGAGTTGGTTTCCTCATGCGTGTTACAGAGTATTTCTGTGCCAAATGCACTTCGCCAGGGTTTGTACAAGTTTCGGAAAGTTTTTTCGATTACGGGTCCAGCTGACATTTCAGGAGTAAGCTATATGTATCACGTTTTTATGGGCACTTCCCCCGAAAAAGCACGCCCACATGTCAATCAGCGCGAGAGCCGAGGACGCCAAGTTACAGGCATCACTTCACGCGAAAGCTTTGTTTTATATCAAACTCAACAATGGCACGAAAGAAAAAGTGTGTTTTTGGATGTAAGGAGAAGAAAGCCAACATTATGGAAAAAATGGATAGTTTGTTTATCCAAAGTTTTGCATATGTGTTTGTTTAACGCTGAATTTCATTGAAAAGTCCCAACCAGGTCATGAGTTGCATGCAGTAAGTATAACTTCTGTGTTATTTTGGAAATAGGTGCGTAAGTGCATATTATATAAACGACACGAACATGTAGTGAATTATAAGTTATCCAGTCAGTGTTATATAGGGCCCTATCTTGCACCCAGCTGTTCATTATGCTATTTTAAGGGCGCATGCTTGACCATAATGTATAGCGTGCACAACGCGCACACACTTTGCTTATCTAATCTACACAGATGCAACAGTTATTTTTGCAAATCATAAATTGTTACAATAAAAAATATTAACACATGAGATAAGGGAAATCATTGTGATGATAGTTTTTATTTATTGTGTGGCTGCGTTAAAAAATGATCATGCAAATAACGATTAAAATATTTTCATAAGTTTGTTGTATGGCTGTATTACGTTTATTTTATGTAAATAATAATTAAAATGTTTTCATAAGAAACCTTAATGTATGTAAACTTGATTTGTAAGTGTACTTTGGGGTTGGACTGCGTTTCTTGGCTTTCAGCGGTGAGGGTGGACGCAGCGATGTCCTCTGCTGGCGTCAGGTCATGTGTAGAGGCAGATCCACCTCCCGTTACACGGCGTGCCCGATTTATGCTGGCAAGCTTGGGATTCCCCCGTCTCCTGACATCATTGTAGCGCTTGGCGCAACGATGGGGATACCAGCTGATGAGACAATTGTGGCTATTTCCTCCCACGCTGATTTGGGCGGGTTTCTCCCATCCCCATGCAAAACAACTTCACTGTCTTTGGCTGCTCTTACAAGAACGTCGGCTGTGAACCGCACCTGGCATGCGTCTGGTAAATTCGTCATAATAATAGCAACCCGCCATGGAACTTGCGCCCTTGTGTTTAAAGGGAATGTTGGATAGCGTTCTGATTGGTTTATTTGACGTAACGCCCAAACCACACCTATGAATAATGAACCTACTTCAGACCAACCCCTTATTGATTTGCGCCTGGCGCAAGAGTTATTTCTCCCGCCGGGAAAATAGCAACAGCGCCCAAGATCCGCCCACAAAGTCCCTTGCGCTTTGCACTTGCATTTCAGATCGTTAAAATAGGGCCCATAAAGTGTTGACTCGCTAAAAGCTGATATTTCTTTTATAAATCTTATAAAAATAAATACTCTTCGGAGATATGAAGGATGTAATACTACTCTATAGGTACTCCAGATTAATATTAGATATGCAGAAACAGCGTGTGTTATGTGAGCTTTAACAATCTGGAACACGCAGATGAAGCTTCAACTTGTTGCAGACATCTGTGATTGCCTTTCTGGATGAGAAGCTCAGAACGTGGTGTGATCTGCTTAGTCTTTGGACGCACAGGACAGAAACTCAGTTGGAGACTGAGATCTTGGGTGCTCTGTGGCAACCTCTAGCACACAGGCTGGAGACTCAGAACGATGGGGGTTGTCCTGTTACAATCTTTGGGGAAGACTCAGAACTTGGGTGCTCTGTTTCAGTCTCTTAGCATAAAGCCGGAGACCGGAACAATGGGGGTCTGAAAAAAGGTACTTTTATAACTTTTCAGATAAGGAGGAGTTTGCATATTTGGGCTTTCCTGATGTAGAGCCGTAATTGGCTGTTGATGTTGATGGAGCCCACAGAATTTGGCCCACCTTCCTACACTGTGAGGAACTCATTTACATAGCATAAAGTACAAAGTTTAACTTTGTCTTTAGAATTTCATCTATGCATTTTTCACTTACCAAACCTGTATATAGTCCTATATAGATATACATAAGCTTATCGTACAAATAAAACCATTCATATTAATACATTGGTGTTTCTCTCATTGAGAACTCTGAAATGTTCTCTCTCTGTTTTGCCAGCTTTCTGCAGTGAAAGAAAACATTAAGAGGATGTATGAAGGCCAGTAGAGTCAGGGCAGTCAACATGATGTTCACCTAAATGAAACAAAGACACAGATAAAGTCTGAATCACTGATAACAGTGGAAAGCAATGAATCTGGATATCTTAAAAATATTGCACATATATTTTAACACTTTAACCCAGCTAAAATGATCTGGTGACTGTGGGGCCATTTTAGTACAGTGAACTCATTGTCATGTTCAAGAAAACAAATTTGAAATGATTCAAGCTTTGTGACATGGTGCATTATCCTGCTGGAAGTAGCCATTAGAGGATGGTTACATGGTGATCATAGAGGGATGGACATGGTCAGAAACAATGCTCATGTAGGCCGTGGCATTTAAACGATACCCAATTGGCACTAAGGGGCCTAAAGTGTCCCAAGAAAACATCCTCCACACCATTACACCACTATCACCAGCCTGCACAGTGGTAACAAGGCATGATGGATCCATGTTCTTATTCTGTTTACACAAAATTCTGAGACTCATCAGACCAGGCAACATTTTTCAACAATTTTGGTGAGCTTGTGCAAATTGTAGCATCTTTTTCCTATTTGTAGTGGAGATGAGTGGTACCCGGTGGGGTCTTCTGCCGTTGTAGCCCATCCGCCTCAAGGTTGTGCGTGTTGTGGCTTCACAAATGCTTTGCTGCATACCTCGGTTGTAAAGAGTGGGTATTTCAGTCAAAGATGTTCTTCTATCAGCTTGAATCAGTCGGCTCATTCTCCTCTGACCTCTAGCAGCAACAAGGCATTTTCGCACACAGGACTGTCGCATACTGGGTGTTTTTCCCTTTTCACACCATTTTTCGTAAACCCTAGAAATGGTTGTGCGTGAAAATCCCAGTAACTGAGCAGATAACCCAGTAACTTTCTTTCCCATTCTGACATTCAGTTTGGAGTTCAGGAGATTGTCTTGACCTAAATGCATTGATGCAACTGCCATGTGATTGGTTGATTAGATAATTGCATAATGAGAAATTGAACAGGTGTTCTAATAATCCTTTAGGTGAGTGTATACATTATTCTGTTTGTCAATGGTGTGTGAATAGACTTACATAGAAGGGGTCCCCTCCAAGAACTTTGCTGAGGGCAAAGCAGGGATACTGTAGCAAAGATACCAAACCAGATAGAGACATCACTAGACCAAAAAGCTTTCCAAAATGATGAGCAGGAAACCTGTAACAAATTCAGATTCATTGCACTCAATTAAGTGAAAAGGATTTCACACAAATTGGCAATGAAGATACGCACTCCCTGTGTTCATCTTCTGTTAACTTACGCTATACTGATAAACGCAGCATTGCCTCCATACAGAAAAGAGCGATTGAGGACCTGAAGGATGAAGGTGAGGTACTGGAGTGAGAGGTAGGGAACGCTTGCACAGATGGAGAACAGAAGACACTGGAGGGAGGTGAGGAAGAGAGACAGAATGGAGGAACGTAGGTCTGCTTCTCGTTGTGACAGGCCTGCAAAATGATGAAGATGAAGAAACCAGGATCTGGTAAATACCCTTGTAAATAATGTGCCAGCAACTGACCTGGATTCAAGGGTTTTCTTCTGTGTCTGTCCATTAGAAGACCATTCCAGGGAGCACAGAGAAATCCACACAGTTGGGTAAAGGCAAACGCATTGGTGTATTTACTGACTGAAAAAGACAAATTGGGGATAGGGTTAGCTTGCTATTGGTTTGTATCAAAAAGAGGTTTTGATGCTTTACCCTGTGACTTTAAAGGGATAGTCCACCCAAAAATGAAAATTGTGGAATAATTTATTCACCCTCGTGTAGTTAAAAACCTGTATAAATTTATTTGTTTTGCTGAACACAAAGGAAGATATTCTGAGCAATGTTTGTAGCCAAATCGTTTTTGAGCATCGTTGGCCTTCAATAGTATTTTTCTTTCCTCCTATGGAAGTCAGTGGTGCTCATGTTTTCTGCATGATTACAAATATCTTCCTTTGTGATCAGCAAAACAATAGTAGACAATAGTATCTAATGGACAGAACACAACTCGCTGAGGGTTGAAACTATGGTGTTGCAGGACTGTAAGTGGGCGGGGCTTTATCAATGTCATCTCACATTGATAAGAGAATCAAAACGGCATGTCTAAGGAGACTGCTTTGGTTTAATGGGGATTAAAAAACAAGGAGCGGGTGGACTTTTTTATCGTAGGGTGGTTGTGTTCACACACATTTATGTCCAAAGTGCCCTTTAAAGTTGTCCAAATTAAGGGTCCTACCATATACCCGGCACAATGCGTGACGCAAGTATCTTTTGCTAGTTTCAACCCGGCGCAATTATCATTTTCATGTTTATAGCAAATCCATTTGTTCCCTATTTTGATACTATGGGTTTTTCTGGTCTGAAGGGGACATTCCACTTTTTTGAGGGTGTGCTCATTTTCCAGCTCCCCTAGAGTTAAACATTTGATTCTTACAGTTTTGGAATCCATTCGGCTGATCTCCGGGTCTGGCGGTACCACTTTTGGCGTGGCTTGGCATAATCCATTGAATCTGATTGGACCATTAGTATCACACTCATAAATAACCAAAGAGTTTCGATATTTTTCCTATTTGAAGCTTGACTCTTCTGTGGTTACATCGTGTACTAAGACCGACGGAAAATTAAAAGTTGTGATTTTCTAGGCAGATATGGCTAGGAACTATACCAACTGGCATAATAATCAGTGACTTTGCTGATGTAACTGCAGCAGGTGTAGTGATATTACGCAGCAGCCGAAAATAGTCCCCTTGGTTACTTTCAATGCGGACTACCGGCGCATCCGGGAGCTTGACTGTGGATTTCGTCACCGCCCCTTTTTGGGGGATAAAAAGGCGGACCTTCCGTTGGCTTCCATTCAAAATAGCGGAACAAAGCAACGTTTTTACACAGCCGGCAGGTGTAAATAACTTATGAAATCACTCAGATTAAACATATAGAGTATTTATCTGCCCACCCTGCCTGCCATAGAGCCCGAAAGATATATTAACACATTTAATTTGGTCAATATAAAAACATGTCCCTTTCATTCTCACAGCGTCAAATTTACGCCTGCCGGCTGTGTACAAAGGTTGCTTTGTTCCGCTATTTTGAATGGAAGCCTATAGAAGGTGTAGTCTGATTTCCCCCAAAAGTGGGCGTGAACCTGTTCAGAGACATTCTATGACGTTGCAAATCGCAAATTTTCCGTCAGTCTTAGTACACGAAAAAAGGTTAAAAAAGTTTTAATAGAAGTTTTAATACAGGTATGTACCATTATTAAATACCTTTGAGGTACCAAACACCTTTGAGGTACCAGTATGTCCTTAAAAAAGTGATATTTGCCTGGCACAAGTGCACTTAAAAACATGAAAAGTTAAAGAAATACTTCAATTGGTAATGCCAAAAAAGTAAGTTTATTTAAAGTTTAAGTTGATATAACTTGCATTTTTATGTGTTACCAATTTAAGCATTTTTTTTTTAAGTTGATGCAACTTTTCACCTTTTTTACAGTGTGACATTTTGACAGCCCACAAAAAACAGGGGATGAATGCAATATAAGAGACATTTTGAACGAGCAATGCTGTGCACGGCAGCATATGCCAGATCGCTGTAGTCTGCAAATAATTCAGTCCTATCAGCAAATCATTCTTGGTCAAATCCCTGTCGTGCTTACCAACAGCAGGGTCTTGGTTGGCCAGTCTGTTCAGCATTGGATTCAGAGCTCCAATAAAGAAATAGTGACGAAGTTGCATGACTGACAGCCAAACCAGATGCCACAGAAAGAACCAGGACAAAACACAGCTCTTTAAGCTGGCTATAAAAAAGAGGATAAATGTTATTTCAAGTTTCAGTATTGATAATTTAGTCCAGTATGGCCAAATAGTACCTTTCTCAGAGTTGTCTGTAACCTGTAGTGAGCCTGCAGTCTCCGTTGTCTTATCTTCTTTACCTCTGTCTCTATTTAAACCCTGTTCTTGCTCTGCCTCGGATTGTTCTACATTGTAGCTATTTGATTTAGCACAGCTAATCCTGTATAAAGAAACAACTTCGCATTGTCATTTCGGGGCATTATAATAGTATGATTTATCTATGTGTTAAAGGATATATTTATTTACTAAAATAATGCATTTACCAAAATGTATCATGGTACTCCAATATATACCATGGTACCAAAATGTACCATCATATTTACATACTGTCAGAAATAAAGGTACCCTTTAAAAATATTTACCTGTTATGTACTAATATACACTCATCGGGCCCTATCTTGCACCCAGCGCAATTGACTTTGTCAGTGACGCATGTATCATTCGTATTTTGCACCGGCGCACAGCGGGTGTTTTCCCTCCACAGACGCACGTCTGCAAACTAGGGAATGAACTTGCGCTCCCTGGGCGGTTCAGTGCAAAGAAGGAGGCGTGTTCCGGCGCAAACCATCCCTGATGCTATTTTGCAGTTTCAAAAAACAATTGCACCACTGACCAAAAAAAACTGGTCTAAAGTCAGTGGCGCGTTGCGCGTGGTTCATTATGCTATTTTAAGGGCGCATGCTTGACCATAATGTATATAACGCGCACACACTTTGCTTATCTAATCTACACAGATGCAACAGTTATTTTTGCAAATCATAAATTGTTACAATAAAAAATATTAACACATGAGATAAGGGAAATCATAGTGGTGAGCATTGTGGTGATAGTTTTTATTTATTGTGTGACTGCGTTAAAAAATGATCATGCAAATAACGATTAAAATATTTTCATACGTTTGTTGTGTGGCTGTTTTACGTTTATTTTATGTAAATAATAATTAAAATGTTTTCATAAGAAACCTTGATTTGTAAGTGTACTTTGGGGTTGGACCTTGCTTGCGTTTCTTGGTTCCGATTTCAAAGCCCCCAAACCCTTTCAGCGGTGAGGGTGGACACAGCGATGTCCTCTGCTGGCGGCAGGTCATGTGTAGAGGCAGATCCACCTCCCGTTACACGGCGTGCCCGATTTATGCTGGCAAGCTTGGGATTCCCCCGTCTCCTGACATCATTGTAGCGCTTGCCGCAACGTCCAGGGAATGCCAGCTGATGAGACAATTGTGGCTATTTCCTCTCACGCCCGTTTAACCGACGCTGATTTGGCCGAGTTTCTCCCATCCCCATACAAAACAACTTCTCTGTCTTTGACTGCTCTTACAAGAACGACGTGGGTCTCCTCGGCTGTGAACCGCTCCTGGCGTGCGCCTGGTAAATCCGTCATAATAATAGCAACCCGCCATGGAACTTGCGCCCTTGCGTTTAAAGGGAATGTTGGACGTTCTGATTGGTTTATTTGATGTTACGCCCAAACCACACCTATGAAAAATGAACCTACTTCAGACCAACCCCTTATTGGTTTGCGCCTGGCGCAAGAGTTATTTCTCCCGCCGGGAAAATAGCAACAGCGCCCAAGATCCGCCCACAAAGACACTTGCGCTTTGCGCTTCGCACTTGCGTTTCAGATCGTTAAAATAGGGCCCATTAGCTTTTGTATCTTTTTTCTTAAAATGCAAAGTGGTCCAAGTTACGTTTAGGGTACCATGATACCACGAGCAACAACAAAGACATGTTAGTTATCATGCACTTGGTACTCTCTTTATAGTTGTTTATTTGCTATGTCTGATGCATAAATCAATACAATATTAACAATATAATATGACAAAACACCACTTGTACTTTAAATAAATTCACTGACCCATATGTGTAGTTTTCTGGGACTGGATAGGGAATGTGTGACTTTGGCATGAGAGTGGTAGTCCGGAGAAGATGAATGATATTACAGGCTGAGAGAAAAAGAAATGAGGAGCGAAGAGAGATTCCTCTCTCGTACAGCACCTTCAGAAATAATGATGTTTATATTTAGCGTGGATTTTAAAACTGAAATTGCTTTGAAAGCACATTGTGCAGGTACGATAGAGACAGAGCGCAACGCGTCATAACCTAAAAACCACGCCCACCAGGGGGAAAACAATCCATCAGTCTCCATTGACTTTGTATTGTGAGAGGCTGCCTCCTTGTCATTTCTGGCTTATAAAAAAAAACAGAAAAATGCCCAAACGCTGCTGCGTGACAGGATGTACAGACAACAAGCAAAAAAAAAACAGAAATACGTTTTTATAAGCTGTAAACGAGCGTTTAAAGACACAAACATGCAACTTTTCATAGTACTACTATTAGTAAAATTGCACCCACTAGAGGGAAACGAAGTCAGCGGTCCACTTTTTCTCCTTAAATGCTGGGTTTTACGGCTCGACGGCTTATAAGAACTTATTTATGGGTTTTTTTTGGCCTGTTAGTTGCATACACTGTCACACAGCAGCTCTTAGGCACTACCCCGTTTCCTGTTAAAAGCCAAAAATGACAAGGAGGCGGCCTCCCGCAATACAAAGTCAATGGAGACGGCCGGATTGGTTTCCCCCAGGCGGGCGTGGCCCTCAAATTAGCATAACTGCGCTCTGTCTCTATGCAAATGTGTTTTGTGGTTAGCTTTTACACTTAGTTCCTTTTACCTTCATGATGAGAAATATAACTGATGAAGAGTCAAAGGCTCCATTGTAGATGGTTATAATGGTTGATCTGTGAGAACCAAAAAGGTTTCCTACCTGTGACATAGACACGGTAAGTGCTAGATTACATGTGCTCACTCAATAGAAATCAATCAAATCAATCCTATGTTATCGTTCATGGACATACCTGCATATTCGTCATTAAAAACAAAACACCCCCCACAGCAATGCAGGACATAGCAGGGAAAAGCAGGAGAGAAAGAGCTGGTTAAAGGAAAACAAATAAAACATTAGTCATAACAAGATCTCCAATCCGTTAAAATTTTATTTTCCAAATATAGTCCCAGGCTGTCACTGGGGAAGTACCTTTTAAAAAGCTCCTTATATTTAGGTACAGATATGTACACATTTAGCACCAATGTGTACCTCTGAGCTACTAGTATAACTCTTTAGGTGCAAAGGTTACCTTTTTGAGAAGGTACCAGCCCAGTTACAACAAGGACCATTTTTTACCATTTTTTTCTGACAATGAATAAATATTGATTAGAAATATTATTAAAAGGGCAATGAATCTGTCAATTTTATTGTTTTATACTGTTGTCTGAGGTCTACTTATGATGTTCGCGTGGTTTTTACATCCAAAAGCAATAAGTAATAGGCTATTTTGTAACATGGATTAGTGGCTCTCTGGAAAAATGGTTCGTTTGAAGGGGAGGGCCGCATTGAAGACCTGGACATAAACGCCCACTGCTATGATTGGATAGCTTCATTCCCCGTCATTACATGTGGGGAAATGTTTTAAAAACATTAATGTGTAAAAATAGCAGCCGAACACACAAAACATTCTGGGTGCTAAAGATGATACACATAAATGACAATACGTATATTAAAGTAGAAACAAAACTTTAAACTCAACGTGATTAAATTACCGTATACAACACAATAAGCGTGCATCAGAAACTACACCGCGGCTGATAAGTCCTTATAAATAACTTTGTATATTTCTTTTGTGCTTTAGACACGGATGTTACAAGAGGACATAAGCGATCTCTTAAGCAATAGTGAAACGCAGTAACATTAGCATAAAAAAAGTACATGTACTTACTGTGTATACTGCTGTCATTTTTGTCAGATTCAATAGTGGTGCTTTTAATCACTCTCTGCAAATCCAGCATCGACTTGTGGCACTTTACAAATGAATCCGCGGTACACAAAATAAACAAACACTCCCCACGCGAGCTGAAACTTCTTAAAAAAACAAACTTTAACCCCGCATTCCTAATGTTATGTTCCGAGCCTCCGAGTTAAGGTTATACAACGTCTGTGTTCTTCCCAGATGGTTCTTCCACAACCGAACACTTCGTTTCCGGGTGATTCTCACAAAAACTTGGTTTTAAAAATGTCAAGCATGAAAATGTAAAAATTGCTTAAATTTACTTTTTTCCCACCAGACATTGAAAAACAAAGTCTGGAGTAAATGGGAACATTAATTTAAAAACTTTTACTTATCATTTAACACTTGTTGTAACATAATTTTAAAAATTAGTCCTAAAAAATCTCATTACCGCAACAGTCAGAAAACATCAACACTGACATATTTTCAAAATGACATGACAAACCTGAAAGAACATAATTTGGAGATTCTGCACATGCATTTAAAATCAAAGTATTATGCTTCTATTAATTAAATTAACATTTAATAAGCATCTACGGTAATGATAATCAAAATGTCGTGTAAGCATTCTGACAAGACAATATTTCAAATTAACTGTAAAAAATTATCTTACCTGGTAGCCATCTTGAAGTAACTGGTCCATGTGCTTGGTCACTCAAAATCAAACTTTATTAAAATTCTGTATGTGTGCTTAAACTGTTCTCAAAAAGTGTTGCGTAGGATGAGAACATCCGGCATGGTCACATCATTTTCCTATTTTTTCTTCATTATTATTATACATGAATATTCAGTAAATATTTTTTCTGTCATCTAAAGTAGTCTAGCAAAACATCCATTATTTTTTTTCTTAATATTTTTGTGTTAATTTGATGAAATCACAACATAACGCATGTTCAAACACAGCCGGACACATTGCGGTAATGAGAATTTCAGCAGAAAATTGGATAAAATTTCCAATTATAAATTCTTATGTTGAAATCACACATTGTGCAAGGCAGAACACAGTATTGTGTTAATTCTGATGCTTTTTAATGTTACTATATTAAACATTTTAAAGCTAAAATCATTAGTGCCGTGGTGTTTCAATGGTTTCGTGAGAATCACCCTTCCATAAGTACTCATAACAGATCACCGCGTCAAAATAAATCAAAATAAATAAAATAAGTCTCAGGAAAAATGTATTTAAAAGTAATTTTGGTTACATTCGGCAATCTTTAAAGACCTGTTTACTGATTGTTGAGACACTGCATGGTTTGCTTTGCCCCTGGCCCACACGTTTGTCACGCGAAGCTGTGGACGGGGCTACAAAAGTAGTCGTTATATTTTGGGTTTGGGGAGGTGTTTTAATTCTAATCTGACAATATATTTCAGCACATTCCTGAATCGACTGTTTTAATGGCTTGGTTCCAAAAACTGTTATATTTGCATAAAGAGGACGTTTTCAGTTCTCAAGCTTGCAAGATATTCATTTAAGTATGATGACCTCTTATATAACAGAATATCAAGTTAAAATTCATTTTATTGATTCACTGCCCCTTTAATTATTGTTTTATTAACATGAAGAAATTTGATATTAAAAATAAGTAATAACTATAAATATGAATTATTAGTATCTGCCCATACCTTTATTGGATAATGCCATTAGCAAGGTTCCTGTGATATAAAAAAATCTAAAAAAGTAAGAATACATGAGATTGGTATATAAAGTGGTGAGGTTGTTAATAATGCTTTAGCTAACAAGAACTGACTAAACAATAATTTGTTGATTTTAGACTATGTTAATTTTATCATTTACTTATACATTTTTTAAATCAAAGCTAACCATAGTTAGTGCACCGTGAACTAATATGAAAAATTGCAATTATTGACATTAACTAACATTAACAAAAATTAATAAATGCTGAAAATATTGCTCATTGTTAGTTTGTGTTATCTAATGCATTTACTAATGTTAACAAATACTAACTGACAAATGTATACATGCTGCTAACTTTAGAAACATAAAGTCTTTAAAATCATGAAGGGGGCCTAAAGTGACTTTCATTATTTCATTATTCAAAAGGCAACATTTTTGTGGTGGTTCAATTTCTATTTGAACAGCCCTGAGTCCATTTTCTATTTGAACAGCCCTGAATGAGTCCAGTTAAAACGGTTGACTGACGATTTCTACTATCTGCTTAAAGCACACCCCCTCACAATCAGATAAACTCGTTGCCTCCATTGCAGAGAGATACAGTTGTGCAGTTAATTCTTGTTTACATCTTATGGCGGACCAACTCACATAGCCAGAAACCGTGTTGCCATTGTGCCAAAGTGGTCGTAAAAGAATCCATTGGGAAGAGAAGAAAAGTTATGCATGAAGGAAGCAATAGTGAAAACCAGTGAGAAATTCTCATCCTGCAGACTGCAATCTAATGAAAAACACACAGTGAAAAACACACCAAGATTGTAAAAAAATGAAAAGCATAACTATGTAAAAAATAATAACCCACATTGTAAATAGTCTTACCTGAGCTTTTTCCATTCGAGTCTGTAACATTAACGCACAGTTCACTGAAGTATTCATCTGACTTCAACACAAACATGAGAGACGCCCAACCAAACACAATTCCAGCAAAACACAAACACTCCAGCAGTCCGGTAGCCAGAGTCAGAAAGTATCTCAACCCCATTTCAGATGTTCGCATATATCCACAGTCAGGAACTACTCTTGAACTGGCAACTATGTTGTTCCACAATATTTCTCTTTAATGTAAACTAATCTCTCATTTTTTTTGACCAGAACAGAAGTCTAGCTGGCTCTGAATGTTACTGGCCATGTGGTAGCGATAAACAATTCTGTTTCAAGTGTTAACAAAAGTTTAGCATGTTCCCCCAATGGGAGGGACCTAAATTACAACATATCGTAAGAATGTATTCACTCTCAAACTAGTGTGTGTAAAACTGTAACAAGACAAACTAAATGTATAGTCAAAATGTAACAATAATATGCCTTCATTTAAGAATATTGTCGAATTAAACAATATTTTATCAATACATATACACATATAATTGTGGAGTTTTTTTGTTAAAAAGTAATGTTTGTTTGGATAACACTTAATTTGTTCGGTGTTGAAGCGGATGCGCGCGCACTGTGTGGACAGTTACTAATCCGGATTATGACTTCTGCACGCTCTAATCTCTCACAAGCAACAGTTTTCCTTGTCCAGCCTTATATGAGATCTACTTATAACCTATAAATAAGGGTAATATAGTAGATACAGATATAGACAATATCCAATTTAAGAAAAATAGCGTTAATTTAAATTTAAAATGAAGCTCCTTTATGATTTAAATAATACATACCAGGCGATAATACTGTTGAATGCTATATCGAGTAATCTAACGTTAACGTTAAAACTTGTCTAAATTCCATCGTAAAATGCCTTGGTTTTCCCTTAAAGTTATGTTTGGGTTGATGTAGCCTACGCAGCTAAGCCGTTTTGATGTAAAACACGGTCATACGAATGACGGCTAGTCATTGACCCGTGCACGTGCATGCGCGAACGAGCCGGGCAATTCGTTTGTTCAATGCTCAGTTAACTTAAATAAACCAGGCTTGATGACGTATGCAGCCTGCATATGCGACCTCCGCAGGCTTCAGCCTTCAGATTGAGAAAGGCCTTCAACTGAGCATGAACAGGCATGCTGACTTTTACATGACTAGAATCATTTAAACCCACATTGAACATAGTTTATATTTTTAAAATGAATTTTAATTTAGGGGAAGCCCGAATTTGTTTAGCCAAGATCCAATAAACAAATGTCCTAAAAATAAAAATGTATAAACAAATGGGATGTTTTTTTCTTCCGTATGAAGAACTAAAATTGTGATATGGCAACATCATATGAACATTTCAGTCGTTTCTCTAGATATTTAACCATTACATCTCACCTCTTTGATGTGCACGTGTCTGTGAGAGAAATAAAATACGCACGTTAGATAGTTCCTAACTTGAATTTGTCTTTCATGTATTATAATAAAATCGTTTGGCTCCCTCTTGTGGATTGGCACGTGTGCTAAAAGTTTCACAAAATAATAACAAAAATGCATGTATTATTTGTTTAAGGAAAATATGCTGCACACAGTATGGGAGCAATTATGTTTTAATATTGCAAAGAGAGATTTTGTTATAATATTTTGGTGAATGGCTAACAACATTGATAATATCTGCAAATATGAAGGAGATTGTGAGAGAAGGTACAATGTACAATAATGATAAACTAGAAAGCAATGCACCAGCTAAATTCAGACTTGCTTTACTGCATTTTACATCAGAAACAATCTGAAGTCCTAAATCCCTTTAGATTTTCTGGAGTTTCCTATAGAAGACACTAGATGGCGCCATGAGCTTATTATGTCTCATATGCTTTGCTTAACATAATGTGACAGAGCCATAGTGCATACTACAGAGTTTATCCATTTCTTTATTTTATACTGCAATAACTCAGTAAACCAGAGTATGATTACATACACTGTATAAATGCTTTAAAAGATCCTAATCCCCCTGCAGCCCCTTGATGAGAAAGGCCAGCTTGGTTAGAAGCTATTTATCTGCTCCTTTATCTCGAGTATTACTTAAATATAATATATATATATATATATATATATATATATATATATATATATATATATATAAATTTGAACAAACTGTCGACAGTAAATAACATAAATTTAAATCTACGGTAAATTACCGGCAACCCAGCTGCAATAACATTGTAATTTCTACAGAATTTTTTTACAGTGTAATATATATATATATATATATATATATATATATATATATATATTTTTTTTTTTTTTTTTTTTTTTTTTGATGCATGAAGTATTAATCTATTTGAAATGTGGCAACCAAAATGATCCTTAAAATAAAAAGAAGATACCAGTTAAGAAGCTTAACTGTACAAAGTCCTACATCTTGAAATCTTTGATAAAATGATAATAAGGAGCTGGGTGGGGTGGAAGTCACTTCAATGATGGTAATCCTTCTTTGACCGCTAGTGAAACTGCACCCTATAAACTTGCTGAGGCTAGTTTTGGCAACAAAATGCCTGATGGCTAACAATCCACCATGTGACCTTTAACCAAACCATTATGCAATGTCACATGGACAATCGCAGAGAGACATTATAGTTTCTGCATGCTTTTGTGTGCCCTGGAGCCAAATGACTGACCTTTGATCCTAAAGGGAGTTCCATGAAGGTCCTGGGCACTAGAAGGCATGTAACTTTTGTCGAGCGCTACTCTGAGTCACCTGCTAAGCACATTTGTCCAAAAACTCCCTTCCTGGGGGTAGTTTGTTAGCAACATTAATGCGTGCTAAATTCTTTGGGTGGAGTCATGTGTGTCACACATTCAGAAGGTTCAGATAACTATCACCAGATATGCCTTATCTAGTTTTATAAAAATCACAGGTAGCTAAAGAACTGTTAACTGTTTAACTCAGAAAGTGGATGGATGTGTTTTTAATGGAACTCTCCTACAGATACCATTTAAACTGTGTCAGCACTGAGTATCAAAAACAAGTAATGAATCAGCATTTATCAATTTTGCAATTATTTAAGCACTTGTTGGATTTGTTGAAATGGTCTTTAATTATAGTTATGTAATTTATTAGTGTAAACTTAAGGTTATGTAAATGATGTCATTTGTTGTCTGTTGGACCTCTGTTCTAGGGTAATTGATATAACCAGTAGGACTTGACTTTACAATTGAGACTTGAACTGGACATGACTGGCAAACCATAATGCAAACCATCTGGAACAAAGAGTAAATATTAACATGGTGGGTTAAAATTTAAACATTTTATCTATTTTCTATTAATGACAGGAACTTATACTGAATTGGTTGAAAATTGAGAAGGTTGAAAGGTGAATTTGAATGAAAATGATTTAAAATCAAATGAAATTGAACAAGTAATGGCATTCTAAAAAAATTAATAAAAATGTATTAAATAAATTTCAATTTGAATGAATAAAAGCCTTTATTGTGATTGTTAATTATATATTTTTTTATTTCTATTTATTTATATTTCTTAAATGGGATGCAGAATTTAATTTAAATTCATCACAATAATAATAATAATAGTAATAATTCAAAAATTGAATTTAATAAGAATTCTCAATTAAATTCTTATGAATGATGCACAAGCATGAACTTTAATAACTACTAGAGATTTTTGTGAAAATCTGGAGCTTTATTTTACCAACAATATGATGATTAAAAGCATGTTACAACTTTTATAAACATATTTGCATTCAACTCACATTTGCAGCTGCATTCAAGGCCTATATGTGGATTTGTTTAAAGGGATAGCTCACCCCAAAATGAAAATTCTGTCATCATTTAGTCACTTTCATGTTGTTACAAACCTGTATAAATTTTTATGTTCTAATGAACACAAAAGGAAGATTTTTAAGAAATGTTTGTAACCAAACCTTACGTGGAGCCCATTTACTCCCATAGTATTATTTTTTCCTATTATAGACAGTTTCAGCAGTAACAACATAAACAAGCGGCTTTCGTGGTCATCACGTAACTGCCGGTAAATTCCGCTAAGAATAAATAACAACAAAGCACTTTAAATGTATTTTATTTATATAACAAACAAAATAAACAACACGTACTACCTAGAAAACCAAAACATTTGTTATTTTCGACGAGGTACTTGTTCAAGAGTTCAGTTTTGCAACTAGTCAGACCATTAAAAAAACCTGAAACCGGAAGTAAAGTTCGGACCAGACGGGTATCGCGTCACCGGATGTGCGTCAGATGAAACAGTCTATAGAAGTGAATGGGGTCCACGAACGGTTTGGATACAAACATTTCTCAAAATATCTTCCTTTGTGTTCATCAAAACAAAGAAATTTATACAGATTTGTAACAACATGAGGGGGAAGTAAATGATGACAGATTTTTCATTTTTGGGTGAACTATCCCTTTAAGACTGTAAATTTGGCTCACATATTTCTATTAAAACTCTAAGCAAGCACATCTACATTCATATTTAGTGATTTCATATTTAAAAGATTTATATAAGCTTTCTCTTCACAACTGCGATTTAAAAATAGTTAAATTCAACATTTGACCGACACATGAAATCAACCAAATAATATGCATCGCTTTTTAGCCAGGTGTTCTCTACACAAAAGGACAAGTGTTTAGGTAATTTATTCTTTTAACACCTTTAACTATCACTGCTAGATCAAATACTTTATAAATCCATGTCAATTTACGCAATAGCATTCAAGCATGAAATATCACAAGTTCACAGGTGTAGCAGCAAAGGGCGTTGAATCCCGTCACGTGAGGAACCTAATCGACAACACAAAACGGTCACGCAACGAAACATTTATTTTAAAGCGCGTTTTCAACACGCGTTACTATATAAACAGCCAAATTTGCAATGTAATATCGTGTATTTTTATTTTCGCGTACATTAAAACCCACTCCTGTCCCCGCCCAGCTGGAAAGCTAAACTCTACTTTCTCAGGGGAGGGGCCAGACGCTTCACGGTGGGACGACGAGCTAGAGGAGTGAACAAGGGGAGCGCGATAGATTGGTGGGTTTTTGAAAAGAGTGCTTAAATTTGTTCATCTCAAGCCAATTCTTTGTTTTATTTCATCCAAGGAGCCGCGTTTGTTACAGGCCGCGCAATAGAAAACGAGCTCACAAAATAGGGCAAATGCGTGTGGTGTAGCGCGGGGCTGGAACGCCCAAATATAGAGCAGCAAACGTTTGGAATTACAATCACTTCCTACCGCTTGGAAAATCTGAAACTGAAGCCCGTTTCGATAGGCCACGACCTCACATCAAGACTTTAACAAAGCCCAAACCAAAGGTAGACTCTACGGAAACACTTCTGTTTGTTCTGATCTCTCTTGACTTTCTTTGTTGTCCTTCGGTTTTCCCTGTTTGGCCTCGTTATTTGGGAGCGGAACAAAGTTAGCCAGCTCTCCATGTTAGCAGGCTAGTGGAGTTAGCCGCCGTGCTAAGCGAGACGGCGTGAGTTTTATTTTGGAGGTGAGGATCATGGAAACTGAGGAAGACTTCGTTTTCTCCTGAAACCTCAAAGTTAATGTACTCAGATGGACAGCACGGTCTTTTAATTATCTTGTGATAGAAGCGTGGGGAATAATCATTGGGAGCGTTGCGGTCGGTGTTTTTTCCAGTCTGGTTGTAGTCCTGTGATTTTCAGGTTATGTGGAAGATAAAAGTTGTTGGTTTACTTCAGTGCGTTTCTCTGTTTTGTGTATGCATATCAGTATGGTAGTTGTTGGATATATATGTCCTGTTGGTTAAGTCACCGTTTCTGTTATTGAATTCGGAGACAGTAGCGTTCCGTTTACTTTAGGATTAGTGGTCTTGGTTCATACGTAAGTTAATTTTTTCATTATATCTTTTTATGCATTTTGCACTTTTAAAGTCTGTATAGTAATTTGATATTTGGTGTAAGTGTTGTCACGGTGGCTTTTAGCAAATACATTGTAATGAGGGAGATTTTTACTGCAGTGAAGTAAAGCAGGTCAAGGCCCGCGAACGCACCTGAGTTTGCGGAAGTTACTGAGCCATTAAAAGTCAATTGTTTCGGAAAAATACGCGTTGTAAATTGTAACATTCTGTGTATGGTGTGGACTTTTCAATCTAATCTTACGTCTTAATGGATAATGGTTGGCAGTGATATTTTTCTGTTACGTACATCTATACGTTTATACTACCGTTATTGGGTTTACCTGAATCTATCCGCTTCACAGGTGCAGCGAGACACGTTGTGTCTCCGGTGTGCATGACTTTGACTCAAACCAGCGGGTGTTTTTTCCAGAAGAGGGCGAAATTTTGTCAGATAACGTTAACTCTCTTGGGATATGCAATAATCATTAGGAAAAAAGTTTAGAAACCTGTTGAGTGGGTATTTTGGTCCAAGGGTGTGTGTTGTGGGGGAAGGGAAAGGCGCGGTTCAGTCACGGTAACTCTCATTTACACACAGCCTGTGTGAAACACTGTATATTCACCCCACCGGTCGATTGAGACACTCAGCGTGAGTCAGTGTCACTCCGACTCTGATGCTTATCAGGAACAATAAGCCTCAAAGCAGGAATGTTTGGGAATTTACACTAACCTGAGAAGGTAGATAAAGGGGCATGCGTACACTCGCCCAGATTTTGAAACGCAGAAGAATTTTATTCCCCCATTTGATTACTGGAATTGGTGAATAGTTACTCTGAACTGTACGAAGGCTATAAGTTAAATGTGCTTTGAAGTTGACTCTTCAGTGGAGAGTAACCAAATCGCTTGACCGCAGTAATGACCGGCTCTAGTTTTAACAGCAGGGTGTGTCTTTCAAACGCGGAAGGACACGGCGCTGTTATTTAAAAAATAAAACCACGACCGAGTTTTTTATGAGCAGTTAAGTCACTGTACTTTGGATTTTCAAATCCTATGCAGAGTCATTATAGGAAGAAGACAAGGAATCGGTCCCTCCTTGTTACCTTTTGCCTGGAGTAACGGCCACAGGTTGATGTTTGAAATGGATTACGTCACCTGCGCTCCCACTTCCGGGTATGCAGCTTGAATGAGCAATAATGGGTGTAATGTTGAGCGGCTGAGTGATGCGTCCAGGCAGAAAGGTCAATAGACGCTTTCTCCAAGCTTGAAGGCTTTAACGACTGGACACACACACACACACACACACACACACACACACACACACACAGTGTATTAGAGCTCTAGCATTGTATATTAGGCTAAAAAAGATTGTAGATCAGTTTGCTGTGTGCGTGTACCAAAGTTCACCGAGCATTAGTTTGGAGGCAAGCCAGTGCTGATGGTGGGGTGCTTTACTTTCAGTGTCAACTGAGTCAGCAGTAACAGAGAAATGCATGCATCATGTGTGATTATATAGATCTACAAATGCCATGGCTGTAGGAAAAAAAAGAAGCTGCATGTCTAACTCAGACACCTGTATTGACTTTGTCTCCAGGTCTGTCCATATAAAGGCACATTATAGCCCCTTAGTGTTTTTCTTCCCATAATCCACATATTTGGAGCAGAAGTCAGCAGCTGTTGTCTGAATCGCCTCCCACATGCGTTTGATGGTCATATCATATGATATTCGGCTGCCAGCTGCACTCAAGTTATGTGGTGATCTTTTTGTTTGCTTGTCCTTAATAATGTGTTGTTTAAAGCCACATTTAGGTCCGGTGATCTTGTCAGTATCTCAATGTAAGTGTTAGCTACTAAGCATGCAAGCTCTAAACAACTAGCGTTAAGCTGTCTAATACTTCTGCTATCCCATTAGAGGACACACACGATTAAGCACCTGACAAATTGAATTACTTGTGTCTAGTGTGGCTTATGCATAATACGATCTCCATCTTTGATTTATCTTTCATAGAGGATGTTTGGGCTTTAATGATGTCAAATGGCCTCGATGAGGCATTGATGATGTCACACAGGGCATTTCTCTGTTATCGTGTTAGTGCTCGGGGCAGTCAGTGTCTGTGGGGTGAATCACAGATTCTTAATAAAGACTGGCTTTCAATCATATGTTATTTTATGCCAGGGATGCTAAAGAAAGCAGAGTTGTGTCTGGTGTGACGCATAGTTCAGCAAGCATTTGGGACTTTACATATATAGTTTACCCGTGGTGTTAAGTCATGTTTTATGTGATTATTTTTTGCCAAAGTTTTAGGGTGTTCTAGGTCAGGCCTATTTAGAGAGTCATCTAATGACAGTTTTCGTCTTTGGAGAGGAGATCTTTTGCAGCTGGTAGTGTCCTGTGGAGTCCCATTTGTTACGCATGGGTTGTATTACGAAAGCTGTGAGATGACGCCGTCGCCTTTTTCCGATTTATGTTTCTCTCGTCATGGTAGTCATCAAATATTTGCTTAGCTCCTAAAGCTCATTTAAATTAGTTCTGTATCATTATTTGACAAGTCAGTCTAAAACCTTAGGGTATATCTTCATACAAAAACATGGAGTTTAATAGGACTGTCACGGTTATGAAATTTGGCTGACGGTTAATGGTCTAATAAATTGAGACGATTGTGACTATTAATTGCCTGTTTTAGGGCTTTTTTATCGGATTGACATTTAATTCTCATTTTTTTTCTTTGTTTATAAAATAATTTTCACACATTGTTGTGATTATTAAAATAAATATTTTGAAAGGTAACCTGCAAGTACACACATTTAAAAGTAATCTGATACGGTCTCTTTTATACGGGCACTGCAGCACCCCCTTGTGTTTTTTAGAGAGCTGTGCAATCATTGCGGTGATCTGAAATCATCACGATGAGGTCAAACAATCGGGATGAGACGATTATTTAATCATTGTGACAGCCGTAGAGTCGAAGTCATTGACTGAAGGCAAAGTCCTTTTTTATGTTTATGCGAGGGTTCGTGTATAGTGCGCGCGATGCAATTTTCGTCATCAGAGTGCGTACTGTACATGCGCCGCCAGATTTATTAAAATTTGGTCATAAAATAATTTTGTTCAGTTTCTTCCATCAACCTTAATGGGGTTTGTTTTGCAATAATGACTATCCATTAGCTTGTGTATTACTTGGCTACTTACTACACAAGTGGTAGTAAAATATTAATTGATTGAAGTTATTGTACAGGATAAGAAGACACCACAGAGTGATATGAGGTGAATCTAGAACAGTTATCTTAAAAAATCTATACGATAAATTATACAAGTTTATGGTCACTATAAGCAAGTATTTGATTGCATAATGCTGTGATTCAGGGTTTAAAAGGACTGCTTTGTAAACTTACAGTAAATATTGCGTGAATCATATGTTGCACAGTCTTTAGTCAGATGCTAAGATAAGCAATGAACACAAAAATGTCACAAGTAACGCAAAGAAAGAGGGACATATAAGGAAAAAGGAAGTGAAGTGTTTTCTAGGTATTTTCAAACTGATTGACCAATCATAAGCGAGCATTCTGAAGAGGACCCTCCCTCCTTTGTTCAATAGTTTGGCTTCGTGTTATTACTGTGAAAAATGTATCACTAGTCTTTGTTGTCTGGCTGGTACTTGTATCAGTGTTAAACAGTCTGAAATCTCAGTGACTCATTATAGACTCTTCAATCTGACCCAAAAGGAAGGAATGAGGACATATGCATGTCGTAGGTAATGCAAAGAAAGAGCGACATATAAGGGAAAAGGAAGAGAAGTGTTTTCCAGTTATTTTCACGCTGAGACAGGATCTGACATGCCACAATACAAGCTGGAATGTGTGTGTGTGTGTGTGTGTGTGTGTGTGTGTTTTTGCTCATTCCTGAATATCTGCGAGAGTCTGTTTGCTTTATAGGGAGGAAAGTCAAAGGGAGGTGGCAAACAGTTTCAGTCATAGATGAAACTGACTGCTGCGTCTGTGTTTTCAAGGACAATACGATCATCACACCCACCCGCACCCCCCATCAGACCAAAGTCACTACCGCATGTGCACACCCTACTGTCCCTCTCCCGGCCGATTCACTGTAGTGGACACACTTTCTAGTGGTCTGTTAACCACTAGGCAGACAGACAGCTGCAAATATTCGTTTCTCTCTCGCTCGGTCTCTCTCGCTCTCTGTGGCTCTCTCTCATATACACAGTCATGTGTGCTCGTTGTGGGTTGAATTAGTGGCTTTTCACAAAGGGGGGGAGAAGCTTCTATGCTGCTGTTTTGTACATTTGGCCTTGGCTTCTGCCTGCTTCCATTTGAATCATGCGTTCATGATAGGGAGCCACTGTTTGTTTTGGAGATTTTCACTTTTGGATCCTTAAAATAGTTTGACATGCACTGTAGTTTTGCTGCGCTTGCACTTTAGGAGCGGAAAGGTCTAGAAATTCTCCATCGAGAATTTTTTCTGTGGCTCTGTTGCAGATGTTTGGATAAGGTCGACCCATTAAGATATTTTTGGTTTTGTTTACACGTGGTATTAAGATGCTTTCTGGTCGATTGGATAAAGTGGATGATGTTAAATACAGGTGTAAACGGGGGATAAGCTGTTTTGGGCTCATCCACTTTCAACCACATTAAGAGGTAGTCGAAACGCATTCAACTGGATTGCTTTTGTTGTGTAAAAGCTCATATGGTTGAATGTGTATACTGCATACTGTAGGGCCCTATGATTTCCGCGATGTGGAAAATGAGGACAGAATCACGGACTTTAAGCATAAAGTGGAACTTAATATACAGGGCGTAATGTCACGGAATTTGGCAAATTTTGCATTGTCGTTTTTTAAATCTCATTTTCAAATGCTATTTATTTTGTTTTATTAATCAGTGAATTACAGAAATACGCGGAAACATTTTCGTTTTGTGTAATGTAAAGAAAGATGCGTTCGTTTCTCGTTATGCATTGTAAGCTATGACAAGCGTTGCCCCAACGGAGCGCAAGCAGGTTTTTGTCAAAGCCTTTAAGATAGCAGACTAAAAGCACAGTATACTTTTCCCCCCTGTTCGCCTAGCTCGCGTACATGTCCGCACAACGCAACACTTATGGTTTTAGTACATTGCGGTTACTGTGACAGCCGAAATGCATCGACCACCTATTTGTGATTTTAATTAAAACTTTCAATAAATTGTTGTTAAATTTTATTTGTTTGTTTTCAGTTGATAAGATGATAATTTAAATTAACCATTAAAACCAGAATCCAGAAAAATGAAAACGGAAAACACAGAATTTTACACAGTAAATAAAACGGAATTCGGGCCCTAATACTCTCTGCCTAGGGCTGGGCGATATGGCCAAAAATAATTCACGAAAATGGTTTCGATACCAGTTGATATCGATAATTATCATAAATGACAAATCTTTATTCCTGTCAAATTTAAAGGCAGATTTTTGCTCCTGAATGAAAGTTGTAAAAACCAAACAGTCAATTATGGTTTTAAACTACTTTTTATTATGAAATTGACAAAGACAAATACTTGTTTTAGTCTTCAGGCATCTGTATTAAATTTAAATATATTTGTTATGAAATGAAAATTTCTGACACAGAAAGCAGCAGGCTACTGTCACTTTAAGTCCCAAGATGGACTGCTTTAAGTTTAAAGATACTGGTAAACATCCAGCTGTTCATGTTCACCTAAACAAGAAAGAAAACGTAGTTCACTGATCACGCGTTATACATATACAAGCTTTACACGCTGATAAGTACATTACACAAAAGGAAAATGTTTATGCGCATTTGTATTCTGTAATTCCGTCCGCGTTATCTGCATCGCGTAAATCATAGGGCCCTACTAACAAAATTAATAATTTGCCTCCTCTTACTCCACTCCCTCAAGTCTAACGTAACTGACACTGTGATTGTAAACAAAGACCACGTGCGGCATTCGGAAGTGCTTGCGCAGCGTTACGCACAGAGTGTAAATGCTATTGAGCACTTATCGAACGTTTTATCGAAATTATATCTGTAAAATTATCACTGTCAAATTATCGCCTTGCACTATTTCCGCGTAATGGTTTTATTTGTAATGTACTGAGCACAGTGTTTTTTCATTTGGCCCTGAGCGTGAACCCACAGTGTTTGGCGCTGTTTTTAGGCTATCTTTCTAAAATGAATGTGGCTGCTCTCCACATCTTTGATTTTTGGACCAATTTTGTGAGCGTGTGAAAGTTGCGTGAGCTTATTTGATCAATTGCTCTGAAATGTCCTTACATGTTCAAAACTTTGTGCAGCACGTTTACCCTAACCTAACCCATCAACTTAAATGCCATTTCTCCTTTCTTGAAAAAGAAAGCGAGGGACTATCCTCTCAAAGTAAAGGACAGAAGAGGTCAAAAGTTGACACCAAAATTGAATGAAAATGCAGCGTGAACAGGAATGCGTCTTTGTTATCCACTTGTGATCCGATTGACCCAAACACGTCTTATACCAGGTATAAACGGGACCTTTGGAGTCAAAATAAATACAGTGTTTTTCGATGGGATCGATATCCGGATCCTAGTGTTTGGGTCTTTTGAGTTTTGGACCTCATACATTGCCAAATTTAAAGAATAGTTGACATAAAATTGACAGTTTTTTTTCTGCTTGCTGTTTGCAACAAAGTTTAATGACTCAAGTTTTCATGGATGAGTTAAGTGCTAATTAAGCTTTTACTTTTTGTGTTGAACTGTTTCTTTAAACAGTTATATGGCATGCAGGAGATAATAGGGGGAATTTGGTTGCCAAAACAGTCGCAGTTGGTTGCACGCATGGAATTTTGTTTTTATATTTCGTGCATTGTGTTAGTTATTTTTTAACTTTTTTTAGTTATTATCTTTCCGCAACAAATCATAGTAATGGTTGGTGGATCATTACTCTAAGAAATTGTTTTTCTTTCACTTTTGATTGACCGCAATAACCTTCCAAGGATAAAGTTCAGTTGATAGTCACGTCCGGAAATGGCTAGAAAGATTTCTCAATTAGTTTCCTTTATTGTTACTGTTATTGTAAGTCCGTGTATCTCCTTAACAACATCATCATGCCCTGTCTTGCCAAGCAGTTCTTCAAAAAGTCCTCTCAACCTGCATCTTCGATTTGACTCGGCTTCCCGTGCGTGACGTCAGTCTTGTTTCACTGCACTCTGATCAGCCCTCCGAGGCATGCAGGTTTTTTTTCACCTGCTGTTCACACGCTCCGTTTGCATCCCACCCAGATAACTGGTGCTAATGAGCAAATGCTGCTCGAAGTCGAAAAAGTGGTTATTTATACACTATGCCGCTGATACACTAAGTTAAGAAGTCGATATGGTGCACAATAGAGCTCCGTTTAAGAATGAATTATAAAACGTCCTCTGGCTTTTTCACAAAAGCTTTCACTGCATTAAAAGGGAGTAAACGGATGTGTTTTATTGAAGCCAAAGTGTAGTGAGATGTCACGTGTCCAGGTTGTTTTGATATTGTACATTTAGTAGTATCTACATAACATGATATATGAACATAGCAATCATTTAGTGGTGGAGTGTAAATAGCAAAGTACTATAGGATTACCCAATACCATCCGGCGTACTATAGACCTTGGTGTCTGTTTCAAGCATGAAAACATCAAGCGTTTCATTACTCCTGCAAAACGGCCTTCAAAGAGTCCAGCAGAGAGAACAGGACAGATTGTGGTTTTTCTTAAGCCGTGATATGATTGTGTGGAGCCACTCTTGGGTTGAATAGACCATGGCTCATTCCTTGTTGTGTCTGCACTTGTTATTCCTGCCTCTACACGATCTCTTCGCACAAACGCACACTTTTCTCTCTGTAAGCTTAAAACCGGTCTGGTTTCCTCCGTGTGCTGCCACTCAGCAGTGACAGCGTGATCACGCCTGTGTCTGAAGAGCTTTGTTAGCACCCGTCCCGCTCTCTTTTCGCAGCTCAGGAGCTCTGGTTTTATTTTCTGTCTGTCATGTTCTCTCCGTCTCTCTCACATTTTCTTTTTCATTTCTGTCTGTTACTGATGCTTGATTTGACTTGCTGCACCGTCTTGCACAGGGCTCAACAAGAAGATATTTTAAGTTGGTTTTGATGTTTACCACACTGACAATCTTTTTCTTTACATGAAGTTAACCCTTGCATTTAATTTACAGCAAGGGTTTTCAAACTGTGTGTCGCACAGTGGGATAACGTGGGTCTCGCAAAGTCGTTTGGCTGTAGCAATGACACACATACACTTGACAATAATTTTGATATGATTTACCATAAGGTATTTTGATATTGCAATTAAACTTACATTTCAACAATAAAATAAGGAAAATGTCAATTATAAAAGAGAAAATAATTATTCCCATTTAAAAATGTTATGTTTATGTTGGTGGGTCCCGGCAAAGATTATACCTATTTAGGCGAGTTGTGAAATTAAACGTTTGGTAACCAATGATTTACAGTAATAGCTGGTGTAATATAAGGTCTTGGCATTCAATGAAATCTCATGGCAATTCGTAGGTATTTTATGAAGTGACTGAATCGTATTAATTCATACGACCACATTCATATACTTTTGTACAATTCACTTTATACGATTTAATTTGATTTGGCCAACTCATAAAACGTCTTTATTCCTGTGAGATCAAGTTTTTTTTATTGTATTAATATTAGGGGTGTAACAATACATTGATTAAATTTCTAACGATACGATATGACAAATTGAGGTACCTTTATTTTGACACTCTCCTAATTCCTTGATGTAACATCCATCAACGCATTTCCGGCAAAACATCCATTTTCGTTTATTTTCGTCTGCTAGCATCATTAAGTGAATGCGATGCAGCAACAAAGCAGTTGTAGCAGCTAAAACACAGCGAAAGAGGCAGAAGACGTTGTGACCGCTATCCGACGCAAATCGTGGGTTTGGAAATATCTTTTATTTGGAAAAACTGATTGCAGAAAACCTTTGCCAGCACCAGCTGAAATACTAAAGTCTTTTAAAGACTTTTTTCATCTTAAGCTTGATTTTATGTGACATTTTTTCCCTCATTTAATTTTATTTAAAAAAAAATCTTAGTTTGTGTTGTATATGTCCCAATTGAGACCGATTGTGCCCCCCCCTTTTTTTAAGAGTATCATTAAACGTTCATGTTATACATTTTGGTTACATTTGTAAGTTATAAAAAATGTAACTGCTTAACTAGGCTCGCAATATAAAAGTATAAATTTATCGAATCAAATCTTAATTGCATTGAAGAAATGTTCAATGTATCGGCAAACATTGCATCGCTGGCAGAGATAATCGATACTGTATTGTATAGCAACTAGGGATGCACCGATATTGGCATTGGGGATCGGCCTCTGTACTACATTTTCTAAAGTGCTTGTTAAAAGTCCCCCGATACCCATGATCGATACCACGGTCTGAGAAATGTCTATGTTTGAGCGGCATGTAAGGGGTTAATGCCTCTTGTGTTGTCCAAAGAGGCAGAGTTTACAACAAACTGGAAAACTAGTCCCTTGTTTTTTGTTAAATTATATGACTAAAGCTGTTACCTGTAAATTTAAATCATGTTTTTTTAAATTAAGTACTCTGTATCGTATCGGCAAGTACTGAAATGCAAGTACTCGTATTCCAAAAAAGTGGTATCGGTGCATCCCTAATAGCAACGAACGGTCCGATTTACACCCCTAATTAATATTAGACTTTAGTTTCATTAATTTAATAAATCTGTGTACGACCACAAATAAATAAAATAATCCAACTTTTTTTAAGTAAACACATTAAAATGAATGAAAATAAAACAAACTAGGCTAAATATTTGTCATTTAGTTATATGCAACAGAATCAAATTAAACAACTTTTTATCCAAGTAATGTAACGTTCTTGAAAACCATTACGTGCATAACAGTAGTAAAGTAACGCAGCCTTGTTAATACTGTTTAATTAAGATACACAATAATTTTAATGAAAACAACAGGCAAGACACAATTGTCGGTGGCTAAAATTTAGGTGCATCCCCAGCTAGCCTGGTAAATAACTTCATTTTGGTGACATTTAAAACCTTCCAAATAAAAAATATTAAAAATATCACGGAGACCAAAAAATGTTTTCATAAAACGTAATTTGCGAACATAAGTATTGACAAGGCAATACTGGCGCGATCAAGTCGTCTGACCCCAAATTCTGTTACATTCTTATTGTTGAGCTCTGTTAGATTTGTAATACTCGGTCTTAAATGTCTTTTGGACTGCGTGGACATGCATACATGTTTCTTTCTGTTTTCAGGGTGCGTGTGGAGTGCACAGGCACTAGATCTCACCGTTCGTTTGTGTGCGAGTGTAACCCTGTCCTCTTTCTCTCAGTGTGTATGGAGCAGTGTGAGAATGCCGCATCTCTCCTGGCCTCCGTGCGAGAGCAGGAGATGCAGTTTGAGCGTCTGACTCGAGCTCTGGAGGAGGAGAGGAGGAGTGTGGGGCCCTCCGGTACCCTACCCCGCCCCCTCCCTACCCTGCAGGTAACACTCTCCAAGCCATTTACCAAGCAGCAGGGTACCCCGCATCATCACCCTGCAATATCTCACCCATGTTCATCATCCTGTCCTTATCTCCCAGCCACGTCATTCCGAGCCCTTGCATCCATTATAGTCTGCATTCCAAGGAGCATGACGATTAACTCATCCTTCACCATTGCGTTCATTGTCACCCTCACGACCACATTGTTTTCATTTGCATTCCTTCTTCTGTGATGAAATGCAACCATCTGCATTATTTTTCTGATTGCTGAACGTGCTACAAAGCCACATTTCGTTTCTCTGCATGGTCCTTCGTTCTCCCAGTTTGTGCTGCAATCACACAAGCACTATTGTTATTTGTTCTCCCTTAAATTCTTTAGTTTATTTGTCTTTGTCATTCCTCACAAATGCATGTTTGTTCATCGTACGTGCTATTAACCCACTGTTTGTTGGATTAAGTGGAATGAATGTCTTTAATGAAGAGGAATTTTGTTTACTTTTTGTTCCCTCACTGGCCTCATGGTCAATGTCTCACTTATCACAGAAACTTACTCAACACTGAAACCTCCTTCCGCTGATATCCGTGAATAGAGATAACAAACCGGTTCAGTAAGTTGAGTCTCCCTTGTGTTTGGAGGAGGATTTCGGAAGGCTCTATTTTTTTTGTGGAAGTTGCTCAAGATGAATATATGGAGTATAGTCTTAATCTCTACTTTCTCAGAAATGGATCTCATTGGTTATACGATCAACTCGGATACATACAACGACATTGACTGCGTGTGAAGTCGTTCGTAATAAGATTATCGCTTACACAAACTTCTTTTGATGTATTCGAATAACACTTGTCTCTCAAACTATACTATAGGAATACTTTACTTTTTTACTTTTTAGGTACTCACCCATAGGTCACTCCAAACATGTATGACTTTCTTACATGGAGCACAAAAGATTGATATTAAACCACGCAGATGTTGTTTAGAAACTGTGGTGTGGGGTAGAAATATCAACAGACATGGTTCACGTAAGAAAGGAAATGCTATGCGTTTTGGAGACATGACGGTGAGATTATTTATCATTTTTAGGATAGCTGGTCCTTCACTACTCTCTTCGTTGTTCCCGTCAGGTCTAAGCCCTCTTGGATGCTTAGATAAGCTGGTCAGCGTTGTTCGGAATGCCACGATCAGTCGTATCTGTTCTCTGTTGACATAGTTTTGTGCATATTAACATGCAGAGCAGGCTCAGATCCTACCTGCTGACAGGTTCCCACAAGCCCGCCTGTCAGATAAGATTACCGTCTACCATCGGGGCTCCCTCTGCGGATGAGGAACAGTACAGCAGTCCCCGTTCTTTACGTTGTGTGTGAGGAGAATTTGTGTTATAGGTTGTAAGTGCTGCTGCATGCCATTGTCGTGTAAATGCATGCGTTAAATTCTTTAGGTATCCATCAGTCAACCCCCTTCTTTCATTCCTGCCATTTTTGTCGTCATTCATTTTTGCAACACTCACGTTTCCTGCAATGGTGTTATTAACTTCTCTTTTTTTACCCCCGTTGTTCAGTAAGGGTTTCCTATGTGCACCTTTTGCATGGATGCATTGTTTAATTCGATTCAGGGTTTTGTTGTAGAGTGTTTCACAATGTTGTACACTATGATTACTGTGAATGTGTGGCATTGTTTAGCCATTGTCCACTTTAACGCCTTTCTCATTATCTGTGTTGTGCATGGTTTTGTTGTAATCTCTGTCTCTCTCTTTCTCGGTGTAGAACGGGCGTGTCACTGGTGATGCGGAGTTAGAACGACTTAAATTAAGTGAGGGATATATAAACGGGACACAGGTTAGTATATTTTTTCCCCTCAATGCTATAATAGTGATACAGCGGTGTTTGGGTCAAGGTCAGCCTATGGCTTTCATATAGGAAAATATGAAACTAGAATTGTACAAAGGTATCGCACAAATATACAAAAAATTGGGTTGTGTTAAAAGCTTTTACAGAGCTTCCCACAGATTGGTCAGTAGTAAATAAAAAGGTCTACATGTGACAAATCCAACCCCTCCAACATTTGGCATCCCCATTTATTAAATGGACACTCCACTTCTTTTAAAAATATGCACATTTTCCAGCTCCCCTGGAGTTAAATATTAGATTTTTACAATTTTAGGAGCCGATCTCCGGGTCTGGTGGTACTGCTTTTAGCATAGCTTAGCATAATCCATTGAATCTGATTAGACCATTAGCATCGCGCAAAAATAATTACCAAAGAGTTTCGATATTTTTCCTATTTAAAACTTGACTCTTCTGTAGTTACATCTTGTACTAAGACCAACAGAAAATTTAAAGTTGCGGTTTTCTAAGCCGCTGTGGCTAGGAACTATACTCTCATTCTGGAGTAATAATCAAGGACTTTGCTGCCGTAACATGGCTGCAGGAAGAGCAATGATATTACGCACCTCCCGAAAATAGTCGCCTTAGTAACTTTCAATAGCAGGGGACTATTTTCAGTGCGTAATATCATTGCACTCCTGCAGCCATGTTACGGCAGCAAAGTCCTTGATTATTACGCCAGATTGAGAGTATAGTTCCTACCCTAGAAAATCGCAACTTTTAATTTTCCGTCAGCCTCAGTATACGATGTAACTACAGAACAGTCAAGTTTTAAAAAGAAAAAAATCGAAACTCTGTTTATTTTTAGCGCGATGCTAATGGTCTAATCAGATTCTATGGATTATGCTAAGCTATGCTAAAAGTGGTACCGCCAGACCCAGAGATCAGCTGAATGGATTCCAAAATAGTAAAAATCAATTGTTTTACTCTAGGGGAGCTGGAATACGAGCATACTTTCAAAAAAATTGGCGTGTCTTTAAATTTGTGGGAGACTTGTAGAAAGACTCGATTATCGATAATCAATCACAGATATTGTTGTTATCACAGATAGTTAAAACAATTACACATAGTGAAGCCAAATATACGTATTTTTTTTGTTCCGACACGTGTGACAATAAACATATGTGAAGATAAGTGCTCTGAATGATCTCATGCTGACCCCAGGCCATCTCCGTTGTTGAGCTATGTGTGTCCACATGTCTAACGCATACTTGTACACTTATTTCATTCCTCTGTTGTCATCATACACCTGCGAAAGCTCTGTAACCAGATGGCTTGTTTGTGTGAGTGGACGCACTTCCTGTTCTTGGCTGCTGCTCACTATTGTTCTTTGTTTGCGTGTCCACACTACAGTACAGGATGTTGGACCCTGGTCATATGGAGTCGGTCACAGTGGAGGAGGACCCTCATGAGTCAATGCCGATTATTTCTGTCGAAATGAATGACGATGGATCCACACGTCGCACTGAGACTACAGTTAAGTTTGTGCACGGATACCACTTCCCGAATGGCACTTGTGGTCCAAATCATAAACTACAAGACCGTAAGATGTCAATTTTCTCCTTTTATGGTTCACAAGAGTACTCTTGGAGTCGCTGCAATGTACCCTTAATATGCTGACAAAACCTTCTGCTCCAGACAGTGTTGTAAAGCACCAAAGAGAATCACAATACTTTTGTCATATCAGGTTAAGAAGATCACAAAGACGACCACTACACGAACAGTCATTCCCTCCATCTCCGACAACCTCTCTTTGGACGGTGGCTCAGTTACCGGGATGAGTTATAATACTCCAATGGAGCGTGTGTATAGGCCACCGGAGTACCCGACTGCTACTGTCCCACGTAACTACCACTATGGTCCACAAGGGGGCTATGACGATTACCGGAGCGGACCACCTTCTGAAGCCTACGCCAGTCTCAGCCGAGGGACTCGTATGGATGACCGCTACAGGTGAGGTTTTTTTTTAAAACCCAATAATTTCGGAGTAATGACTTGTCAATCTAAAACCCTGACCGTCCTCCCATTGTTTCTTTATCCATAGGCCCGTAGATGGGTACCGCACGCTGGACTCCGGCTTCCGTACTCACAGCCGACCCCAGTTGGACCCATACATGGCCCAGCCGCAGGTAGGCCGTTTGGGCAGTGCTCTCGAGATCACCGGAGCCCTTCAGCGTTTTGTCCCAGATTCCTACGGCCTTGAGGATGACCAGAGGAGCCTGGGATACGACGAACCTGATTACGGCATGGGGCCGCCGTCCATGCATTACAGCACAATGCCCCGGTTACCACATGGACACCATCCGCCTCCCCCACGCAGGACAGGGTTAGTGTGTTTTTGTTATATATATTAACCATATTATGTATCAATATATATTTTGAGTTAATGTCACTGAGGAACATTTACAAATGAGCCATTTTCTGTTCAGGTCATATGAGGGCTTTCTTGACGGTGATATGTCTGGAGCTGGTGATATGTATTTGTGGGATAGAGGAGCACCGTTGGCTCAGGGCGAAAGAGGCAGCATGGCATCACTGGACAGTACGCTCCGCAAGGGCCCCGCCCCCACCACATGGAGGCAGCCTGAACTTCCTGAAGTCATTGCTATGCTCAACTACCGCCTGGACCCTGTCAAAAGCAATGCTGCGGCCTACCTGCAGCATCTCACTTTTAAGAACGATAAGGTTGGTGTGCTTGGAAGCCCCGCCCATAGTAAAATGTTGTATATTAGGCATATTGGACCTCTGTTCTGAATGGCTGTATTGACATTTTGTCACTTACTCTCTTCTTTTTTGATCTGTGCAGGTAAAGTCAGATGTAAGACGACTAAAGGGAATCCCGGCACTGGTATCCATGCTTGATAACCCAAAGAAGGAAGTGCATTATGCAGCATGCGGAGCTCTCAAGAACATCTCATATGGACGGGATCCAGATAACAAGATAGCCATCAAGAACTGTGACGGGATCCCCGCTCTGGTGCGGCTACTGAGGAAGACGCGAGATCAGGACCTTACCGATTCTATAACAGGTAACTTATTGTTACATCCACTATGTACTGTCTGCTGAATCCACAAGCACAGAGAACGAGAGACTTCAGCTCAGGATTTCCACAGGTCCTTGAAATCCTTGAAAGTTTGTGAATCTGGGGGAAACAATTCAAGGCCCTGGGAAGATTTTGAAAAAATACATACATAGATACAGGTCATTGAAAGTGCTTAAATCTATTTTATGCCAGAAGTTTTCTGGAAAAAAATCCATATTATTCCCTGTGTAGTGTAGGATAATATCATAACATTTTTAGCCTTTTAAGCACACGTGCTAAACTGTTCGCTTTAAATGCTTATATCTTCTGTATGCAAATTCATACCAAAATGCTTTTTTGCATAGTTGTGTTTGACACATGAAAACGTCTCTGGTTACGTCGCCATACTTCCTGCGTCCCTGTAATGTCGTCTTTGGCAATATTTCAGATACCGATATTCTTCCTGGCTCCCGCGTCACCCTGTCTTTGTCGTTAAGCCTCACCATTGGTTGAATTTAATATACCCATTCAGACACACTTACCCCTGGAAGCGTCCCCAAAGTGTCACCGCAGTGACACAGCGCAAGTTCCCTTAAAAGGGAACTGTAACAATGTATCTTAAAAGCTAACACGATGTAACCTTGCTCTCACTTGAAATGTGTTCCCACATTTAGTGCTTGAATTTTAGGGTATTGGACCTGGAAAGTCCTTAAAAGGTCCTTGAATTTGAAGTTAACTAAGGTGTGGGAACCCTGTAGCTCTTCATCTCATGTCATAGAATGACTAAAACCAGTACTACCAGTCCTACAATAACAAGCACGCTTGTATTAAATGAGAAATAAAACGTTAATTAACAATAAGCTTTCTCTTAGACCACTTTGTTGAAAGGTTTTTCTTCTGTCGTCTTTTGTCAATCTTGCCGCCGTCTCCATATCTCTCTGTGCTCTTGCTTGGCCGTGCACGCAGGCGTGCACCTGCTGCTCAACATACAGTGCTATATAAGCGTTGTTGCAAGTTTCTTAAGGCAGAGTAATTAATAGGTTATTTGCATTTTGCGGAGGAATAGAAGATCGGATAAATATCCGTTTATCCAAGACTCATTTATGTGGTTGAATATAAATGGAAAAGTTTTAACAAGTCATTCTATAGCTATCTGATCAGAGAAGTAATAAGGTGTAAAAGGCCCTATAATGCCTGTTGGAATGTTAAAAAATGTTTATTGTTAAATAATGTGAAATAAATGTAGTAAAAAGGACATTTTGAAAATGTAACTTGTGCAATGCTGAGAAAATTGACAAAATATTTTTTTTTTCGGTATACGACCTTCAGCTTAGTTTTTCATTTTATTCAGCTTCGGCCAAGAATTTTCCTTTCTGTGCATCTCTACTTGACGTGCATTTGTTAACTGGTATCCTTTTTGCCAGGCACGTTGTGGAACCTTTCCTCTCACGACTCCGTGAAAATGGAGATTGTTGACCACGCGCTGAATGCTCTGACCAGTGAGGTCATGGTGCCGCACTCGGGCTGGGAAAGAGGGAATGAGGGGGGCGAGGAGAGCTGCAAACCCAGACACCTGGAGTGGGAGACCGCGCTCACCAACACCACTGGCTGTTTAAGGTACAATACATTTGTGTTTTATCAAACCTATGATCTTTTGCATTGCTCATGGTTTGCTTAAGCAATTCCTGAACATAGATCTAGAGAGAGGGTGGGAATAAGGATTAGGATAACGAAGGGTTCAGATGAGGAAATACATTAAAATAAATAGTATTTTACCCTAGTGCTGCCTCACGACGTTTGCAGAATAAAAGCTTTTGTTTATATAATATATGTGCGTGTACTTTGTTAAATAATTTTTTATATAAATACACACACATAAATGTATAATTTTAAGAAAAATATATATTTATATAATAAATATTTATATTTATATATATATAATGTAGATTATATATAAATATGAACATCTATATAATCAAGAAACATTTGCATGTGTATATACATGCGTGTGCGTATGTGTATTTATACTGGACACCCACATATATTAATGAAACAAAAACTTTTATTCTGCAAATGATAGTCGCAACTAATTTACTAATATTTTACCCAAATAGAGCATTTTGCAAGATGTAAACAACACTGGTCCAGAAACACTTCCTGTTTCAGTTTGTATCCGTTTTCTTTTTTTCCACATATATCTTAAATATGTTTGTTTAACTTTTTGATTCAGTTCTATATATTCTGTTGTTTGCATTTAACCCCTAACGCTTATGTAGTGTTAAAAACCTGAAACATGAAGTGCTTCTGGACCAGTGTTGTTTACATCTTGCAAAATTTACTCGCCCTCATGCCATCCCGGATGCATATGCATTCTGTCCCTTAGTTGAATATACGTACATAATTTTAAATTAAGATGTTTTCTTATATGAACGTCAACATGGTAAAGCTTCATAAAGCACATACATTCATTTTTAGCTGGTGTGGTTCTCCTTGGAGTAATCTAATGGTGCTTTTCCATTGCATGTATCCCACGGTTTGGTTTGGGTCGGGTCAGCTTACTTTTGGGAGCTTTCCACTGGGTGCAGTACGTATTACCCAATACTTTTTTTTTTTTAGTACCACCTCGGTTGGGGTTCCAAGCGAGTTGAGCTGATACCAAAACGTGATGGGAAAACACTGTAGATCACTGATTGGTCTGAGAGAATCGTCACTACCAGCGTCATCGCTATAATGTAAAACATGACTGACGCCACAGGTGTTTGTACTGAAACTGTCATGTGAGACAGAGGTAGTGATAAACACGATGTGCAAACATCTTTGTGGTGGTCAATTTTAATTTTGCGGGGGACTGAGAAATAAATAAATGTATGGGAATTTACAACGAGGCTCTCACTTGTATGATGTCACAGCGGTAGGCAGCGCAAATAAACGACACGCCTATAATGCCTCCCACTCCGAAGTGTTACTCGAGGGAAATGCTAACAAAGCCAAAGTGAGGTGAGCTGACACGAACAGACCCAAACCAAACCATGGGGTACTATGCAATGGAAAGCGCAAAAAATCCAGTGGGTAAATAAATGTCTTTAGGAGCGAAACCATACATTTGTGAAAGAAAACAAAATAGATTTAGAGATTAATACGTCGCATAGAAACATATAGATCTGCTCTGTAATTTCTAATTTAACTAGTCAGGAGATCAAATTCATGTTTTGAGAAATATTCATATTGGGTGAGTTACTACTTTAAATGTTGTTCCTTAGTGCTGCTAAAGAATTCCTGTCAAGAACGACTGTGTATGTGTGTGTAAGGAAACCACATTTTTGTGTTGAATAAAAGAGGGAAGTGCGAAGGAAATGCTTGTATGTGTGTGTGTGTGAGACCAAGAACCTTTGAGACTGAATAAAGCAGGACAAAGTTTGGACAAAAGCGAGAAATGCGATCTTTGAATCCACTTATTTCCCATGAGTGCTTCCCTTTTAAAACTGTCCCTCACATCTCCCACTCGCCTATTAGGCTTTTAGAAAGCACTCTATTCAGCGAGAAGGCTGATTTTACACCATGATTACATTTAAATGGAACTAACAGTGTCCTGCCTTTTAACCCTCACTTTCTCAGCAAGCGCGCCCTTCGCTGTTTTCCAGATGCCGACTGTACAACGCTCCGTTGCGTGTTTTAGCCAACGACCCGAGGCTAAAACTTTCTTTGCCCGTTTAATGTTTGGCAACCATTGATATGCAGCGTCCTAATTAGTCGCATGACGTTTCTTTCTCAGGAATGTGAGCTCGGAGCGTAGCGAGGCCAGGAGGAAGCTGAGGGAGTGCTTCGGATTGGTCGATTCTCTCATGTATATCGTCCAATCGCAGATCAACTGTAAAGATGTGGATAACAAGGTAAGAGCTTGGAGCACACTCCCTTGTTATTGTGAAATCTTTCAAGCTGTTTTGAGTACACGGCTTTCATTCAAAGAGGAAATGCAATAATAGAGAATTTATGATAAGAGTGAATGGGAACAAAGTATTGTCTGGAAACATGCATTATGCAGTCATAAAGATACTAATCATATTTAGTTCACTGTTAAAATCGGGAATGGGAAACAAATATTCAGAACCAGTTCCTTTTACCAGACCTAAATGAAATAAATTATATCAGTGGCTCATTATATGCTGACTAGGAATGCAATAACCATGCAGGTGCACCCCGTCGTTTCATTTTTAAAGATATTTGCCAGTGTTACTTTATGTTTCTTTTACCATTTTAATTAGTGGTCAACTGATATTGATCTTGTTTATGGCCCGTGCCAATATTGTGAAAGCAGTGTGGTCGATTGGCAAATAAAACGCATGTAGTTATAGTAAATGAGAAATTAGAAATTGGTGAAAGTAAATGACCATTTGAACAGCTCAGATGCAAAACATTCAAGAGACTGTCACTTTGTGTCCCTCGTCTCTTTCAAAGAGAGCACAAGGAGGCGTTTCTAAATCTGGTTGTCATAAACAAATGACGGTCCAATCCAGTAACAGATGAAAGACGGATGATGTGAACTCTCATTATTGGTTCACTCATTATTTGCATAGTTAAACTTTGTCACCCGACCGGACACACCCCATTCGGGTCACCGTCGCTCGTGTCACCGGAAGTTGCCAAGTATTGAAATTAATGAGATTGCATCACTCTCCTACTGCTAGTCGCTGGTAGTCTGAATGGCCCGTAGGTACGTCCAACATGTTTTGTCACGACTAATCGTTTGCAGAATAAAAGTTTTTGTTTACATAATATATGTGGGTGTAATGTGTTTAATAATTATGTATAAATATACACACACACACACACGCACGCATGTATATAATTAAGAAACATTTGCATGTGTATATATGTTTATATTTATATATAATTTATATTATATATAAATATTTATTATAAAAAAAAATTCTTAAAATTATACATGTATGTATGTGTGTGTGTTTATTTATATATACATAATTATTATACACACTACACACACATATATTGTAAACAAAAACTTTTATTCTGCAAACAATTAGTCACGACTATTCGTGAGGCAGCCCTACTTAAATTTGCCTTTTTTATCAGATTCTTGGATTGTGCCAACAAGCAGGTATTTTAACCTGTGGCTGGGATTAAGGTTTTTTAAGTAAAAGTATTTAATGGACGTATAATACGTGTCGAGAGCATTAGGTAGCGTTTAGCTCAGTGGTCTCCATCATGGTACTCGCGGGCACCAGGTTGCCACACAGTCTATGAGGGTCTCAATTGTAATATTTATTTTTCACATCTTTTTTTATATTAGCTTAGATGCTTATATGTTAACATTTTAAACAATAATAAAACACATCAACAAGTTAAATGAAATAAAATTAAAGTAAAACAAAAAGTTTTGACTAAACTATATCAAAAGTAGCCCTCCTGTTTTATCCATTGTGGTAGCTCTTGCTTACAAAAAGGTTGTTTAGCTGCTTTTGCATTTTGCTCCTCATTTATTGTGCATATATTCATAAATATATCATTTTTAGTACTACAGAAATATTTACAAGACATTTGTATAAATAAAAAAATTATAAATAAATAAAATGTAAAACATGCGTTATATTTATCTAATTATTATAGCTAGTAATCCATGTTCCAAATATAGGTCAATAAATTGGCCTACTGCCATTTATAAGCAAGTGTTGATGGTTTTTTAGCTGATAGAGAACAGTGTGTGTCTGCTGAGAAATCTGTCCTACCAAGTGCATCGGGAGATCCCAGGCTGCGAACGCTACCAGGAAACGATGCCCGTCAACCAAGGCCCCGCCCCTGCTACCCAAAAAGGCGGCTGCTTCAGCTCCAAAAAGGGCAAAGGTGCGTGTCTGGTTCAGTTGTTGTAAAACTCATGCACTGGCTGTGGGGAGAAACCAATTATAATGAACTTCTTATCTGTGTGGTGTGTAAACAAAGCTTAGAGGCCATGTTTGTTCTGTGCCTTTAAATCATAGCACATACATTTTATTGGGTTAAGCGTGTGGGTTTGATACGTGCCAGATCATGTTTGTTTAGACATTGAGATGGGGCATGCATGTATTTCACACATGTGCTTTGTGGGTTTGTTGCCTGATGATTTTGTGGTGGCTGGGGCACTATTGCGATCATTTTTTGTTTTATTACCAAAATTGGTCCTGTCCTTTCTTCTGCATTTCTCATCTGCTTTTTTTCTGCTTTTCTTGCTTTTTATCCCATAACAGACGAGTGGTTTTCCAAAGGTATGTTTTTTTTCTCTCTCTCTCTCTTGTTTTTTTATAGAGCTTTGCTTGCCTTCATGAAAATCATATCATTATTATTATCCACTGTTAACAATGTTATAGGTTAAAGTTCAGGAAGTGGATCTGAAATGGGAAATTTGTATGAAATAATAATGTATTTCTCATCCCGTTTCACATTAATTTATGAGCTGCACTACTTAAGGAGGCAGATAAGGGCACCAGTCACACAAACAAGGTTTCTATTGATTGGAGGAAAATAGATGTTAAAGCAGTAACGTGTATCAGATTATGTCACTGGACACTGAAAGCTATAACTCTGTTTAAAAACTAGTGAGCTGCCTGCTTAGACTTTATTTGAGGGAAGTGTAAGTTGTCCCAAATAGTGACAGTGAAGTAATGCTGCTTTCCAAGTTTTGAGGTACAATTGTCAGAATGCATTGGGACCACAATGTCATAGAGACTTGTGTATGCCGCCCTGCAACATCTTATCCTAAAACTTGATGATAGAAAATCACATGGTGGTTACACAAGCATTAATGCAGAGTTGCTGCATGTGTAATGCTTTTGAATTCAGTCATTGTGAGGTTCGATTTCAGTTAAGTTTATGTCCTAGAAAGTCAGCTGACAGCTTGATGTGGAACACAGCCTTTTCTACAGGTTAATCCTAAAGGGATAGTTCACCAAACTTGCGTTTACTTAACCCTCAAGTTGTTCCAAATCAGTATAAAAAGTCTTTGTTCTGCTGAACACCAATGATGATTTATTGAAAATAGTTGAAGGGATAGTTCACCCAAAGATAATGTCATTAATGACTCTCATGTCGTTGAAAACTCTTGAGACCTCCGTTTAAGATGTTTTATATTTGGTCCAGGGGCTTGTTGACCCTTCATTGAAATTATATGTGCGGTATACTGTCCATGTCCAGATAGGTGGTGAAGCGTCATCGGGGTGGTCCATGTGACATCGGTGGGTCGGTTGGAATGTGTTGGGGCATTGAAGGTGCATTTTGGTCCAAAAATAACGGAAATTGCGACTTTGTTCAGCGTTGTCTTCTCTTCCGCGTCTGTTGTGGGGTGCATGTGTTAGACTAAAGTCACATGACACGGCTGATGTGTTATCTGGTGCACCCAAGCTGTTTTTTTTGTGTGTCACAAAAAAAGTCACAAACATGGCTGAGGATAACACGTCATCCGCGTCACTGCAGTCACGTGGCTTTGGTCTCATGCATGCGCTTCACGGCAGACGCAGTAGAGAAGAAAATGCTGAATAAAGTGTAATTTTGTTGTTTTTGGACCGAAATGTATTCTCGATGCTTCGGCACGTTCTGGCTGGCCAGCTGATGTCGCATGGACTACTTTGATGATGTTTTTGTTGCCTTTCTGGTAGGGATGTAACGATTTAATCGCGGTCCTCATTAAAAATGCCTGTCTGAAATCGATTCTGAATCGCAAGGCTGCGATTCTTTGTTTTATGCACAGCTTGTGCCTGTATTACGGCATTTGGTCAGTAGGAAGTCCTTATCAATCTAAAATCATTATGAGTCGGAGTCGTTTATAATGTGCATTTAAAAAAGTAACACTCAAAATCATTCAAAATATTCTTTATTATCATGAAAATACCTGAAACAATTTGAAGAACAGCGTATAAATACTCCTGTGTAGACATTTCCTGGGATAGCGTTTGTAATGCTACTTCTTGTGTGGCACAAAGGGAGTTTCTGCATGAGAGCGCCCCCTGGCGTTCGGATGTGCAGGGATTTCACCGTAATTCATTCATTGAGAAAACGCGCATTTGCACGATTAATCGTTACACCCCTACTTTCTGGACATGGACAGTATATCAAAAATTATATACCGTACATAGATTTTCAGTGGGGGGTCGGCAGGCCCTTGGAGTAAATGTGGAGCATCTTGGGCTGTGTTCTGGAGATGAACGGAGGTCTTACAGGTTTGGAACGACGTGAGGGTTAGTCATTAGTGACAGCGTTTTCATTTTTGGGTGGACTATCCCTTTAACAACCAAACACATCTGGGGCACCATTCACTTTTATAGTATTATTTTTTCCAACTACGAAAGTCAATGGTGCCCCAGATCTGCTTGTTAGAAAAATTCTTCAAAATATCTTCATTTTTATTCACCAGAACAAAGAAATTAACACAACTATAGGTTGAGTACAACTATAGGTTGAGTAAATGACACAATTTTTATTTTTAGTAAACTGTCTCTTTATTTTTCCAAATTGGTATCCAATCTATTTTAATATTTATTCCAACATGGTTTTAAGGCCTCAAAAACTACAATATTTAATATGAAATAATTCAAATATGATGTAATTTATTTTTCTTGACTCTGTGACTGTGGCCCTTATAAGCTATCCTGATGATTTACGTGATGTAACCAGCAGAGAGCACCAGAGCACCTCACATCATATAGATCCACACTTCACTTTACACTTCCCCATTTAAAATTGTAACCTCACAGACCCATTTATAGACATTTTCACCAACTAGTTGCACTTTGTTCCGATTCTGTGTTGTCATATATTTATGTAAGAGGTCGTCCATACTGCAGGGATATTCTTCATGTGGAATAAATGTGGCCTCTGTCTCGATTCTGTCTGAAGAAAACCTCCTTTGTCCGAAGACTTTTATCTAGTAAATCTTAACATGCGCTCTTTAAATGAGATGTAAGCAATTGCCATTCTGTGGTACAAAGGATGTTTCATTCAGACTTCTGTTTTCAAATTATCTAACAGCTTCAATCCCATTAAATCACTGTTTAATTGGTCCCTCTATCACTTTATTTCCTTTTTTCTTTCTCTCTATGTCACTTGCTCCTTATTTCCTCTGATATGTTCAGGCAAGAAAGAGGACGACGGGACCTCAGATACGATTGACATTCCAAAGAGAACCACACCAGCCAAAGGTACATAAGAATTCCTATTGGCTCTGCACACTTATTTTGATAGTTGACTTTCTCAGCATTTGGGTTAGTTGGGTAACATGTTAAAATGTAACTATATTGTGTCTTTCTTAAGGTTTTGAGTTGCTGTTCCAGCCAGAAGTGGTGCGCGTGTACACTTCACTCCTAAAAGAGAGCAAGAACCCGTCGGTTCTAGAAGCAGCTGCTGGAGCCGTGCAGAATCTTTGCGCAGGCCGCTGGAGTGTGAGTATACGTGCAAACATTTAGAAGGGTTTAATACCGCCCCTTAATCTGCACTATCCAACCACAGCACTGCCATTTAGTGCAGAGATCAGCTCTCCATTTAATTTTTTCTTTCAGTATGGGCGGTACATCCGAGCAACGATGAGACAGGAGCACGGCCTGCCAATGATGACGGAGCTGTTGTCTCATGGGAACGATCGAGTGGTCAGAGCAATGTCTGGAGCTCTAAGGAACCTGGCCATTGACGCTCGCAATCGTGAGCTGCTAGGTGTGTACACGGCAGAACTTAATCTTGCATAAATGAATATACCAAATATATAAATTTGACACATTTTTTTATTTATGATAAGTGTTTAATTCCCCATTTTTCCATGCGTAGGGAAACATGCAGTGCCTAACCTGGTGGCTAATCTACCTGGTGGTGGTCAGAGTCAACCCGCGCGTGCGCTCTCGGAGGAAACCATAGTATCCGTTCTTAGCACTATGGTGGAGGTGATCGGGTCCAGCGTAGATGCTGCCAAAACCCTGCGCAGCTCCCAGGGCATCGAGAGACTGGTGCTTATTAACAAAGACAGGTATGTCTCCATCTCAGATTAGTAAGGCTTGTGCATTTTTTACATTTTTTTCGCGCATTCCTATTATGGGACTGTGATGATCTACTGTTTAAAGATCTGTTTCGTATGGTGCATTATGTGCGGTTCAATACGAATTTATCATCAATACTGACTGCTATTTAACTCAATATGTTATTTTTACACTTTTATGTTTACTATGCTTCATAACCACCCATGTGCTCCTCATATAGCAACCGCTCGGATAGGGAAGTACGTGGCGCTGGGCTTGTCCTGCAGATCGTTTGGGGCTTTAAAGAGCTTCGCCGCACACTGGAGAAAGACGGCTGGAAGAAAACAGACTTCATGGTCAACCTCAACCCTCCCAACAACACGCGCACCAACGGGGGATATGAGGACAGCACCCTGCCACTAATAGACAGGGGTGAGGACGCATCCTATAAATGTTTACACAACAAACAGAAGTGTTTATTAGGTGTTTAGGACATACAGTAAACCAAATTTCTTTGGATTTGTTTGTAAGGAGGCAAACAGGACAGAGATCGAGATATGATTCCTATGAATGACATGGGACCAGGTAACACCCTGCAGATGCATTTATTTATTTGATTCTGGTTATGCTTTTAGCCTCGTGCATTTGCTCGGTTCACACCCCCGTGCTATTTCGGGCATAAACCACTGTGCTAATGTAAAATGTGTGATCAGTAGAGAGTTGAATTTTGTTGTGTCTGTGATACCAGATGCTTATTCTACGATAGACCAGAGAGGACGGAGGAACACTTTAGACGACACTTTGGACCGAGACCGAGATGCACCTCAGGTGATACAGACGTTCGAGAGAACATCCGCCCTTTGCACGTTTACACATGACCAACAAATTTGTTCTTACTTCCTCCTAGCGTTTCAGCACACTACACTTACTGACAGCTTTTTTTCACTAGGAGAGACTTAACTAACACCAACTCCTTTCTTTTATTACTCACCTATTGTTCAATGGCTTTTCACTTTCTCTTACTCTGTCGATCTCTCTTTCTTTCACTCTCAGGGAGGAATGTATGGGGAGAGGCGGGGCTCTATGCCTCTGTTGGACACTTATGATGGTTAGGCCACTCCCCCTCCCCCCACTCAGTGCATGAGCACGCATGGTATGTGTGTCCACCTTCTGCATGGGCTTCGTGTGTATATATATATATGTGTGTATGTGTGCTAGTCTTTGTGGTTCTAACCCTCATTTATGGTATCTTTGTTGTGTTGCTCTTTGGCGTATGTGGGTACAGATGTTTGTATCGCTACCAGTGTTGGGGAAGCCACTGAACTGTGAATCCTGAAGTTTTTAAACTGTAGTTGAGTTTTAACACATTTTTAAAGTGAACTACTTTTCCAATAAAGTAAACAGCGCTTTATACAGTTTGTAGTGCAACAAATTTGGTCACACATGTGACCTAAATTCTCAATGGTGCGCATCGGTTCGGCCAGCCGTTCATGGTATCTCTAAACCATTCAAAGATAGGGCGGACCCCTCCTTCTGATTGGCCGTGGTTCAGATATTGTGCGTGTGTGTGCGTTTTAAAATGCATGTGCGCTGCAGTCAGACAAAGAGAGGTGAGTAGCCTCGGCCCATCAGATAAACAGTGGATGTAGCCGCGGATGATTATAACCAATGCTCTGACACGGAGCCATCAACCTCCCAAGGTTATGTCAAGCCCTGGTTCGGATACCGCATTGGTAATGAGCCACGTAATCGAGTCCGAGCATAATTCTTATGAAGAAAAATGGCTTAAGCGTAAACCCGATGTACAGCAATGATGTTGCAGCGCTTGTAAAACTGCTGTGTTAAATGCAATGTGGTCAAAAATTTGGGTGCAACTAACTTTTGTGCTGGTGCACCTAAGAAAAAGGCACACCAGTGCAAAAAGTTAGTTTAGAGCCCAAATATAGGTCAATGTATTTTGCAGTAACTGCAATATACTATATCCATGCTACTGACAATAAACCAAATGTTTAGTTTTTTTTCTTTTATTCATAAGACTATACTCGCTTTGACTAAACCTGTTTGCGCTCTGAGATAGAGGTCTTCCTGCATCCAAAGATATGTACCCGACCCGAAATGACCCGAATCACTTTATACCCGAACCCGACGTGCATAAACAATTTTTTTTTTAAGAAAGACTCGACCCGAGACAAACCCGAGAAAATTAGACCCGAGTCCGACCCGAACTAGTGGCAATTTTTTAACCTGACTGGACCCGAATGTAAATGCCTCTGACGTGTGTGCATTCTGCAGATCCACACGCAGCAGTCAGACAGAAAGAAACTCCGGTGCCCTCGCAAGCAATTTGGCGAGCTGCTCCAGTTGTTTTTACTTTGTTATCTGATGACGACACCAAGGTAACCAAAAATGTACATTTAAAATTGACTGACAACGAAAATTAACCTACCGCCAGCCACACAATGTCGCAAGCGCTCTTGGCAAACAGAGGAGAGGTTTGAAAAGCTGAGACCTGATGCCGCTATTATTGTACCTGACCTGTGGCCGAGGCACATGTGAAACTTTTGGACCCGAACCCGATCGGGTCTCAGGTTGGACCTCAGGTTTTCTGATCTAAGTGGACCCGTCAAGACCTCTACCCTGAAGCAACGCTTGTCATTATTTGCAGTGCATGACGAGAAACAGACGTTCCTTTTTTGACATCCAACATTACACAAAAGGAAAATGTTTTTCATTTGCTGAATAATAAAACTATAAAAACTAGGGGTGTAACGCTACACAATAAAATCACGGTTCGGTGCGTATCTCTGTTTTGAAGCCACGGTTCGGTTCATTTTTGGTACAGTAAGGGGAAAATGCAAATATTAAACTGCAGGTTTACAATTTGTTTACACTTTTTTTTTAAACACTTTTTATTAAAATATAATGTATAAAATAAAAAAAGAATAAATAAAATACTAATGCAAAGTTCTCCACTAAATAACATACTTTTTTACATTATTTTATAACAGTAGGTAACTCTTTTCTTAACCTTTTCTTACTAAAACCTTGCACTAAACTAACAAATTCAATTCCTGAATACCTCTCACGCACTTTTGAAAGAACAAAACAGCGCGTTGACACCCATTTAACACGCGCTTTTAGACGCGACACGTAAGCGGCCCCGTAAACGTTTACATCAATAATCAAACGAATATACAACTAAGTAAATCAAAATCTTTCTGCAGGCCGAATTATGTTATATGTTTGACAGAAGACTTGCGCTGAACACGGAGACTTCCGCCACTTAAAGGCATTCCATGCAGTTTGACGTTTTTGTCAAACAGCGACCCCTAGAGTCACTGGGGAAAACTTGCAACTGTCGTAATTTCGCACCCCCACTCTGTACGTACCTGTAAGGATAGTGTTGGGCATGAATATGCAGAGATGGACTCCGAAGATAATGACCAGGGAATGTTACTCAATTTCATACAAATATTAGGCTACTGCATGTCTACTAAACAACAGATGATGGTAATAGGATAATAAGAAGTTTATGCCAAGTGTAGAGTAGGCATATAATAATAAAGTAGCCTACCGCGTTTGCTGACTTATTACGTTTTTACAAGATTGCAGCTTAATCACAAGTAAACAGTCATTAGTCTAACGTTATGTCTACTGTATAATTTCATTTGTTATTTAATTGTAAACATTACAAAATGCATTGACAAAGTTAATTGTAATGTATACGTTGCATTATTTCATAACATTGGCCGTTATTCGTTGGCCATAAGAAATCGAAATTAGACAAATGACTACGTACACATCACAACACAACATTTGAGTTTAGATGGCAAAAAAAAAACATGTAAGAGAAACGAGTGTTAGTTAGCAAGTCTGCTAAATGCTCTTATGATCGTAAGCTAGCTAGACCCATGTTGAAGTTATTTTACTGGTCTAATTATCAACACTGGATGAATGAACAGCAAAAAAATACGCAAGCAAGCGCAACCACATACAACATAGACCGCAAACAAATTTACAAATAAGAGATTTACTTACTTGTCCATCAACAAGATCGCCAGATCAGCATCCGTTTTGCATCCAGTGCTGTCTATTAGCTCACCCCAACGAGTAAAAACCTGACCGAGTGGGACTCTTGTCCGGTTCCTAACTCGGTCAGATTCTCTTTTTCGCTTTCTACTCTCTTCCGAACGAGTTTTCTTAGCTGTTTCCCTCATCGAGCATCACGTCTCAAATGCGCGTGCAGTTGTTGTCACAGGCTTGTTTGACTTCATGCAGCGCTGCAGGAACCGACAGCCGGATGACGTCAAAGTGCCGTCTCGGATCATTCTCGCGGTTCTTTTACGTCATCCGACTGCCGGTTCTTGCAGCGCTGCACGAAGTCGAACAAGCCTAACGTGTGTGACGTCGTTGCCGTAAAGCAAGTTGTGATTCTCGCGAGATTTGTCAGGGGCGGTTCTCTCAAGCTTGCATTGGTGGTTTTGCTAGCGGCGTCCTCCCCGAGCTTCAACAGGAGAATGATTCGCCATACTATGACTTCGTTTACCATCGAAATGACTTTGAAGCTGTTATATTAAGGTAAAATAACTGCATAGTGTGTCTTTAATATGTTCGTGTGGAAACGCACACAACATATTATGTTCCACCTATGCACACAAAAGATTGCATCTGGTCATTCGGTGCACATGTGCACCGTGCCGAAAGCCCTGTACCGAAACGGTCCGGTACAAATACACGTACCATTACACCCCCTAATAAAAACTAGTATTTGATAATGAGTTTTAAAAATGACTGAATGCAAAAATTCTGTAACATTCCACGTTCCATTTTTATGCTTTGATTCTATGATTCCGTCCGTGTTTAACCAGGGCCCTATGGTTAAGCCAGTGTTATATCACCCAGGCAGATCACTCCAAAAATAAAATTAATGATAATGCCACATTATATCTGGTTGTGTTGTATAGCAAGGTTTTTATTTATTTATTAAACGGAGTGTTTTATCACACTATGGGGCAGTTTCCCAGAAAGGGTTTGGATTAATCCAGGACTAGCCCTTATTTATATAAGGATATTTAAGTTGTTTTTACAAACGTACCTCATGAAGGTATGTCTGGGACTAGAATGAGCCCTGTATGGGAAACTGCTTCCATATTATTGGAAAAAATTTAAATAACAGTATTAAAGTTATGTCAATAGTTGATCTGGTGTTAAGTTATTTACTCCCCAACACTGCTTTCCTCACCCCATGTGTCCATTTTTGGTCACATGACTGATACGTGGATATATCTGTCAGCAAAGCAGGCATTTTGTTTTGTGCACAAATGCTTATTGCAGTTCCATGATGAAGCACTGAATCATTTCTTGTTTTTGAACTGTATGTGAGCGAACACTAATACTTGATCTTTACTTTTCTCTCCCCTCAGAAAATCTGATAGTGTGCATCACCCGCCGTGAGTTTTCCACTCCTGCCTACTGTCCCTGCTGAGCCTCTGATCTCATCACTTATGGGACCATAGCCACTAATTGCAACGACCCTTCTGCAATTTACACCATTCTGATGTCGCCACTCTTCTCTTACTCTTCAGATTAATGTGATTGAGAACAGCCACTACTTACAATGGACACTACAGAATTCCTTTCTTGAAATGGGTCCATACTACTTTTCTGTGAAATTATGGACTTGGAGAAACCTTAGGGACTAAAACTTTATCGTCACACACTCGGCTTATAAACCATTGACCTTTATTTCTGGATTGCTTATGCATCTATTAGAACACTAGTGTAGAGCGCCGTTCTTTTTGCTTCATGTTGCTTTTTTGGGTTTGCGGTGATAAGATGCGAAATTGCATCGTCGTCACATCCGACCTGCAGAAATTATTGTACATAGAATGTCTCATCGACGCATTGTGACGGTCATAAGGCCGAATTTTTTGGTCACTTTTTCCAAAAGCACTAGATGACCACTCGATATTCATTTTTTCCTTAGGTTGTCCATGTGTGCGGTTTTTGTAAAGTGTGCTGTCTCTAGGGAGAGGTTGTTGTTGAAAGTGTTAATGGAGGCAGAGGGATCATTAAATTGGGAGATTTTAAACCTGTAGCGTTCTCTAGTGGTTGCGGAGGACAGTCGTGATCTTTAGAACATAGCCATGTGGTTCAGGATCCTCCTTATCTGTTGCTCCTTAAAGCAGGTAGTAGATCTGGTGGTAAATTCTCAAAGCATTCCAGAGTGGGAGAACCGTTTGGGATAAATTTTCCAATGGGTTTGTAACTGGCACTGACTAGCATACGTGTATACTGAGTGGTAACCAAGGACCATATGCAAATTTTTCAAGAGTTGTGTAATTTATCTACGTCATTTCCCCTGAATACATGATTGATTGATTGATTGAATGACCTGGTCTGATGACTCAGTCAAATTTAAGCCCTGATCTTAGATCAGTACTGCTACTTTTCCAAACTTTGTGAAATGAGGCCCTGCTGGTGGACCTAGTTTGCTTTGAATATAAATGAATGTGTAAATATGACCGTGTCTCACAAATCCACTCTGCATATTTGGAGTGCCTCGCTTGTTGAATGGTCATAAGAGGTTGTGTGTCGTGCGAATGTTTTCGTTTATAGGGTTCCAAGAGTTCACCCCTCTGCCTCTTGGATCTAGTGCCTGTCTGTGTAGAGAATGAATGAGTGTACATTTAAGATGTATATGCATTGTTTTTCTTCTGCAAACCATAAGTAAAGTGCTTGTTCCATAGACTGCATATTTAAAATGCACAGTAAGTCTGCTGTAGATATTTACTGAATGGAAACTCTAGCACTAGGGGTCTTTTTTATTTTTTTAAGAATTTATTGGTTTACCCAATGCATTTTTAATCCCCCATTTGCCAATTTTAATCCTTTACAACACTACAATTACTAAAGGAAACTCGGCTAAGTGGATGCGAGTTGAGAAGTTGGAGTCCTGTTTGTTCATACATTTGAGTAACCAATAGATCGCTCGGTGTTGAGGGACGCAGAAAACGGAGTCTTTTAATTACAAACAAATGCATCGCATCGAGTTCAGATTTTGATTCTAGCTTGGTAAGAAAAGATGATAAAAGCACATTTAACTATATATACCAGAGAATATTTGTTAATTTTAATTATTTTTTTCCTTCTTGGTTTTGTCTTTGCTTTTCCTTTTCTATATTTTATGATTGGGGCTGATTTTGTTTGTTTTTCTGGGGTTGTTGTGGGTGAATGCATATGCAATCAGTTTTATTTTTTAAATAAATGCATTTACGGTTTATATCTTTTAATTAAAGACAAAAGGAAAAAATCTCTGTGTCGTGCTGTCAGTTGACATGCTTGTTTTCTGCAACACTAAAAAGTGGAAATAATTCATTATCCCGTATTTCAACACTATACCTTTGGTCTTCAACATTGCACCTTTCTCTCATGAATTGAACGTGTAACTTAGCAATACATTTTTTAAATAAAAGTGATTTTTTTCAAGGTTCTGATAGTGAATTTATTTTTACAGTTTTCACCTGGTTTTTAATTTGTAAAGCTTTTAAAAAAATGCATGATCTATGAAAGCTTTAAAATTACCTTAATAAACACACCCCACCCCAATAGAATCTGGACCTTCTTTTGATAGACCCACCCAACACACACACAACCCAGGCAACGGTTAGTAGATGGTTGGTTTCGGCCCGACTTTTCAAAAATCATGCACCCTGCCTTTAAACACCCCAGGGGCAGTTTCCCAGACAGGGTTGAAATTAATTCAGTATTAGGTCTTAGTTGTATTAGGATATTGAAGTAGTTTTTACAAACATATCTTACAAAAAACATACTGGTGTGCATCTTGAGACAAAACAATGGCACTGATATATGTTAAGATGTGTAATTCCAAGGTGTTTTAAAATGATGGCAGCTCAAACATGAATTTTAGTCTGGGACTGGGATAAGCCCTGTCTGGGAAACAGCCCCCTAATGTTTAAACCTAATCTATGGAGGAGAGTAAGCTGTTTCACTTTCTAAGTTGCCCTACTACGGAAATATAAAGGATATATGTAGTTATTCTCTGGTTTTCAGAGGCACAACATTGACCAAGCAAGCTGTTGCTCATAAATTGGTGAAGTGTGTGACCCAATGACCAGTGTATGATAACCTATACCTGGAATGTGACCTCTGCATGTAACCCATCCAGTGAGAAATGAACACACACACGGAGAAGTGGGCGGCTTTCAATGCAGCGCCTGGGGAGCAATGGAGGACATGTGCCGTGTTTAAAGAGATAGTTCACACAAAAAATAAAATTCTGTCATCATTTACTGTCTCTAATGTTGTTATGAACCTATATACATTTCTTTGTTATTATGAACACAAAGGAAGATATTTTGAGGGATGTTTGTAACCAAACCGTTTGTGAGCCCCATTCACCTCCATAGTATTCCTTTTTCCTACTATTGAAGTAAATGGGGCTCATGAACAGTTTGGTTACAAACATTCCTCAAAATATCTTCCTTTGTGTTCATCAGATCAAATGTATACAGGTTCGTAACAACATGAGAGTCAGTAAATGATGACAGAATTGTATTTTGGTAGAACTCTCCTTTTAAGGTAATTATACATAAAAACTAGGGCTGGGCATAGATTAATCTAGATTTTATACAAAATAAAAGTATTTTTTGCATAATATATAAGTTTGTGATGTGTGTAAATATTATGTATATTTAAACACACACACACACACACACACACACACACACACACACACACACACACATACACATATATATATATATATATATATATATATATATATATATATATATATACACTTAAGAAATGTGTTATTTAAATATCGTTTTTTATTTATATATATATAATTTAGAATATATACAAATATAAATAAATATATACACCCATATGTAAATGTTTCTTAAATACATCCATGAATGTGTGAGTGTGTATTTATAGATACATCATAATTCAACCCACAGCACAAACTCATATGTTATGCAAAAATTACTTTTATTTTGTATGAGATTAATCTAGATTAATCTATTGTAAAAACAAACAAACAAGCAAAACATTTTCTTTTATAAAACTACCAAACAAAGGCAGAAGAATTATTCTGCACGTCATCTTTCCGGTTGTCTTGTGAATCTCTTGTAGCTTCTTTACCTTTATTCCGTTTTTGTTTTTCTACATGAATATCTGTAGGACATTTTCTTAATATATTGCCACGTGACAAACACTACGCATTTTTATAAATAATTATTTTTAAATAGAAACATGCAAATGTTCCTCTCTTAAAGCTATAATTTGTTCAAAATTGCTATTCTCAGTAGTTGTAAGAGGAATAGGTGATCAAACATGTTTAATACATGTCATTTTGCATTTTATAATACAAACGCGTTAAACACGCGCACATCTACACCTAACAGCAGCAATATTCAACTTCATGCCGTGCTGCGCAGATCTATCGGATTATTACTTCAAAGTACCACGTGAGAGAGCTTTCGAATCACTCTCGCGCTACTTTGACGTCATACGCCGTATGGTCTGCGCAGCACCAGATAAACACGAACGGCTACCTTTACGTTAAACCTGTGTTTTTGATAACAATCTTAACTCTAAATCGAAGTGCTTTAAATTTGTTCAGGTCTTTGGATGTCTCAGGAAAGTAAGTGTAATTCTTTAAAAAAATATATTGAGTATGAAATGACTTTTATGCTATTTGTGGAGGCTTTTACGCAAACGTTTATTTTAAGTTACGTGGTCTCACAGGTTTCCCGTGTTTGGGTTTTCGGGATTTTTTTTGACTTTGAAGATTGATGTAAATGCGCTGCAAGGGATGAACGTTGACCACGTGCACTTTGAATAAAACCAGTAAGTTTATAATATTTGTAACGTTAATCACTCGCGTGTATGGACGGTACTTTTTATTGCTATTAAATAAACAACAATAGTGCCATTTAAGTCAAACTATAGTCACTGTTCTCTGTGTTCACAAGTCTGAATTGTAGACATATGTAAATTATAATGTGAAATTTCCTGAGTATCAAAATAATGCAATTTAAAAAACAGCCTTAACTTTGTTTAAAAAAGTTTCTACATTTGTTAAGCTCGCAGCATGTGGAAGTATCAGCAGCCTGACTTTGCATCATTTTTACTTGGCGAACTCCAGAAACAGCAGCAGGGAAGCATTTTCTGTGACACACTTCTACAGACAGAAGGTAATAGCTGAGACTTACTTAAAAAAGGAGATGTTTATGTTAAAAGTCTGACTGTATCATTAGACAAGGCATACAGTCAGTTTGGATCATGTGCACCTTGTAGACCAATCATATTTACGTCACCAAAACACTTCCTAGTTAATACTCATTCACTTAGACCAGAAAACTTTTTGAATTCTACTATAAAGAACACAACATCTGAGACTAGAACTAGAAGCTATCTACTGAGTCTGTATTGGGATGACCTTTTCCCAAAAGCTATGAAAGTGTAAAATTCCTTTTTACTTCACATCTCCAGGTGTCTGTGTTCCAGCTCACAGCTGCGTGTTAGCAGCTTTAAGTCCCATCTTCTCAGCAGTCCTATCCACATCCCCTGCTCCACCTGCAGGAAAGAACCGGCTTCTAAGCCTTAAAGCTGTAGGATCTCATGCCTTACTGAAGCTAGTTGGATTCGTTTACACGGGGGAGATGAAAATAGAAAGTCAGAGCGAACATGAGGATGTAATGGCTGCTGCCCACAAGCTTGGCCTTCGAAACCTCATTGGGAAAAAAAGAGTGTGGGTGGAACGAAGCGTTGAAGACGTTGGGAGATATCAGAAGGAGGCTGGTGTACAGACCGAAGAGAACGTGAAGGTCAAGAAAAGTGTGAGCGTGCCCTTGCCTTTGGGGGGACAGAGTAGTACTTTTTATAATGCAAATAATAGTGGTGCTCCAGTGAGTCCAATGTTGGATTTGTCATTTGACAAACATAGTCCAACTAGAAAACTTAATGTCACTGTTCCTTCCCTTACTGACACGACCGAAGCATCGATATCAAACCAGCATAAAACAAATGCTAAACAGAGATGCAAAATAAGAGATGGCAAGTTAAAAAGTCCAACTTTGCAACTAAACCAGATGAAGCTTCTGAACGTTGAAGGAACCGAACCGATCCGAGATGGAGTGATGGAAAGAAGTAGAAATGTTTCGGGCAAAGACTTTCGAAAACTTTTAGAGGATGTTACTTTGCAAAAAAAAATGCCAATGCTGAACAAAAAGAGACCAAAGTAGACCAGTTCAACATAAAGGTCAAACTGAGAAGGAGAGGAACCTGCTGGGATAGCAGACTCCTGGTCTCTGTCGAGGGGGAGAGCGAATCAGATGAAGTGAAGGAGTTTGGACCTTCAGCCCTGGTAAGACATGTTGGGGGGATTTTTTTATTTAACCGAGTAATTGGTTGTGAGATGCCCATTCATAAAATAATTCAGTCATATTAGAAGCATAGTTTATGTAGTTAATATCATGCATCCCCATGTTATTCAATGTTTAATGATTTGTTTTAACTTGATATTTGATTAAAGGGCTGCCCATCTGGTGTGCTTCTTGGTCAAAGCCTTGGAACTCTCACCCCACCGATGGATCTGCCCGTTTTACCCTCTATTTCCTCCACGGGTCTGTCTTCAGATAAACAGTGTCTTCATCCTCCAAATCACAGTTCTGTTTCTGCTCTTTTGGATCTACCAACTTTATCTTCAAGCGCTCCCCAAGCAGAAGAATCTGACGAACAGATCGCAATGCTCTTGGAGGATATGTTCATGATGGGATTAAACATCCTGCCCTTGATGCCATTAGACAGAAATCTGGATGAGCATCAGCTGAACCAGCTTGATCCTCTTCAGGAACAAACAGGGGGGACGGAGTCCTCTGCTCTAAATTCCAGTTGTTTTTTGCAAGGCTTTGAGCCAGAAAACAGAGAATCCGGTTTTAGTGAGACGGCAACCTCGGTTAGATTTAAGCGCCAAAGACGTGGAGGTAATTTCTTCATATATTGTTATGTTGCATATGTGCATTATGAATGGTGCTTTCTATTACTGTTGGTTATTCATGGGGTTAAGGAATTAACCCTTATAGGTTATTGAGGCCATTTTTGGGTTTTGAGTCTTTATTTGGCCACAACTTTCTCTGTGTTTCAGCACATGGAATGATTTTTGGAGACAAATCTTATATCAACACGTTTTGAGGAAATAAAATAAAACTCAACAATATACAGTGGGCAAATTCACTACCCTTTTAGGTTGTTTGTGGCAAAAAAAGCCACTAAACTAAACGGCTGTAAAAATTTATCAGATGATTTTTTTTCTCACTTTTTTGCATAAATCTGTTAGTCACACTCAGTACTGATCAAACTACCAAATGTTTACAAACTCTTTAATTGCCAAGTTTATAAGTGTTGTCACTGATTTGGGAAAAAAACACACACAAAATGACCAATTTTCAATATTAAAAGTGATGGTGGACTGGATTTTTTATTTACCTTTTTCACACTCTTGGGCATGTAAAAGATTAGTAAAAACATTGGCTTTGATGCATTTTTAGTTTTTGTGCAGCATCGGATTTTTATTTTATTCTCCCTCATTTATTGTTCGTGGCCATTTTTGCCCCATTGACTTCCATTAAAACAACACTTTTTCATTGCAGAGCCATGACACCTTATTATCATTCATTCTTGATTGTTGGTGGTTTTTCCTTTTGCAAAGAGGTAAAATCTGACATTTTTACTGTTGATCACCATGTGGCACCATTAACCCTTTAGTAGGCATGTACAAAAAAACAGAGCTTAATTTCTGGCATGTACATTGAATTATATGGAGTATAACAGCATATTAGAGCGTGTGTGTGTGTGGTAATTTGATACTGCACAAAAACTAAAAATGCATCAAAGCCAATGTTTTTACTAATCTTTGACAAGCCCAAGACTGAAAAGGTAAAAAAATCCAGTCCACAATCACTTTTTATATTGAAAATGTGTAATTTTGTGTGTTTTTCCCCCAAATCAGTGACATCAATTATGAAATTGGCAATTAAAGAGTTAAAATTATGGATTGTTTTGTAAACATTTAGACGTTTTGATCAGTACTGAGGTTGATTAACAGATTTATGCAAAGAAATTTGGAAAAATGAATCTGACACATTTATACAGCCATTTAATTTAGTGTCTTTTGATGGCCACGGACAACCTGAAAGGGTAGTAAATTTAACTCTTTCCCCGCCATTGACAAGTTATCTCGTCAATCCGCAATACCGCTATTATCCACCAGGTGCTCTTCCACAACTTATAAAACCCGGAAGTATCGCCCTAGAGCAAACAGCGGTATGTCCGTCTAAGTTTTAAGGATCGCTTTGATCTGTTCTCTATCAAAAATCCCTCACACAAATGGAATTATCTCAAAATTTGGTGTTTTTGAAGAAACCTACCCATATTTGAGAGGTCATAAAAAAAGACCTAATGAAGGTAGGATGAAACACTTTTTTTTAAAGCAGAGGGTCTTTTCTTTCATTTAATATTTTCTATGTTTATATATTTAAAGAACAGCATTTTCTGGGAGGCATTACACTTTTTGTGAAAATCATAAAAAATGCTGGTGGGGAAAGAGTTACAACAACTCAATTTTACAATTTTATGCATAACTTGTCCAGCGCCATCAAGTTGTGTAAGATTTTTCTCTGATAGCAGCCATTTTAAATTCCTTTGCAACTGCATATAGTAATGCCCTGCCACTCACATTTGACCACATTGATTTCATTCCCTGACTTAACTTTGTGTTTTGCAGAGCTTGAGTACTCCAGCTTTCAAAAACAAGACAGACTCCAAACACTCGAGCCTTCAACTCAGTCAGCCGGACAAGGACTTTATGCTTCACTTTCCCACATAAACAAAGATACAAATCTGAAAACCGTGCCGGGAGACTCAGTCGCCCCACTTGTAGAAGACCTGTTGTTAACCACAAAAGCCACACCTGACCCCGAATGCCACCTTTCTGAAACGGATGAAATGTCAGACTTCGATGTGACCACCGCCGGTTTCAAACTGAGATGCCTTTCCCCTCTTGATGACAGTGATGTTCCTGCACAGGAGCCATCAGGACCATCACAACACAAGACAACAAATGACTTGCATGCTGAGCAAACTAATATCATTCGTGAGCTTCCTAAGCAGAGAAGGACCAGAAGACGTAAAGCAACTCAAAGGCTTAGACGGAACGCAACCAGGAAATGTCAAAAATTACCCAATGAGTCTCAGGCTCAGTCAAGGCTATCCAAGAATAAATCTGATTATATGGTCGTAGAGACAAACTATGAAAACATTAAGCCAACTACCTCCAACTCACGTGGAGCTGATACCCAAATGACTTCTACTGCAAACCAAAAAACAGTTGCTGGAGTGAAGCGAAGACATGAGATTTCTTTACCAGTCTGTAAGAAAATGACTCGGAGTGCTACCAGTAAACAATGTGAACATGAAGATGATGTACCTAAAGCACAGGTCACTATGGGTCCTGTAAAACGAGGTCGTGGCAGACCTCCAAAAAAGAGAAAAATCATGCAAACATGTAATGATGTTAATAAATTAGAAAAACCATCTACAAGCATGCCTGCTTGTTTGAATCAGGGAAATTGTGAAGTGTACACAATCAAGACGGCCAATGTGCTAAAAGAGGTTGACAAACAAGAATCAAATACTCAAAAGAAAAACTCGACAGAAATTGGGAAGGCAGATGTAAATAGCAATTTTGAACTGACAAAGCAAAATTCAAGTAAAAAGATACCAAGTATCACAGATCAAGTTTTCCATCAGACTTGCCCAAGTGACAGTTCTGTGCCGATTGGTCAGCGGTTAACATCAAACACACAAGACGGAGATAGTGAGAGTAATTTTGGAGAGAACGAAATGGGGATGTTTGTGCTGATAAATGATAAGGACGATAAGGAAGAGAAGGATGCAACGGATAACCAGGTAAGGTTACAGATGTCACACAGCAATACGCCAGATACTGTGAAATGTTCAGTAAAAGAGAACGAAAGGCCAACCATCAAGAAGAACTCAAGAAATCAGTGCGATTTTCAAAATGAGATGGAAAAAAACATCCGAGACCAACCCACTAAACTTTATGTCAACCCTTTAGAATCTGAGGACATAATGATAATATTAATGGATGGTGATGTTAATCATGCTATGTCACCCACAGAGACAGACAACATGGCTATTACCAACGAACCAACAGTAATGGAGAGAAACAATCAGAAGACAACAGTGCACACCAGTGTTTGTAAAAATTCCAATGGTACGGAAGCAGGAAATTTGGAAAACATCAATTTGGAAGCTGCGGTTTTTAATGAGCTTTCATCTGTGGTGACAGGACACAGAGATGGAGACTTTCAAACATGCGATGATAATTATCTTGAGAATAATGAGAATTTAGGTAGATGCAAATTGGTTCAACTGGTGAAAGAAACTATTGAAGATGAAGAAACTGAAGGTCAGAGGACGAATGATGAAATAGTTATGGAAAATGCTGTTAAGGATGGGCGGGAAAGTTGTGTTATTGGTGTGGAGGGGGACAAATACACTCCTGAGATGATTAATACACAGACCCTTCTGGAAGAAGAGGATTTGAGTACAGTACACATCGCAAATGCTAAAACTACAGGCGATTCACCGAATTCAGGTAAAATCTTTAAGCGTACAACTTTTTATGGTTTTTCAATGCTATCATATGGCAATTCGTACATATGTTACGTGGTGGCTTGTTCGTATTAATTTGTACGACCACATTCGTACATTTTTGTACGATTTGCCTTGACCCCAGTGATGTTGGGATTAGTGGCAGGGTTTCTTTATTGTTTTTTCGTTATAATATTGTACGTTTTTGCACGAATACCTTCGTACAAATTCATACGAATTAGCCAACATGTAAAATATGTACAAATTATTTGAATAAAAATCCATGTAGCCTCTGTAACTCAAATATTTGTTTAATCTTCATAGAGAGCAGCGCGCGAGTAATAAGCAGAAATGCTTCCAGTGTCCGAACTCATGATGAGGTATCTAATCGGTCAAACTCTCACATCAGTGAAGACCACTCAACAGTGCAGACCACTCTGGCCAGCTCGGTATTAAAAGATGACAACTACTTGGATGAAGAAGAGATTGAAGTAGATGTTCTGGACGATCCTGAAGATGCTTCGTTATTGCCGTTTGCAGCTGGGCAGATCATCACCCTGCCCATTGAGAATGTACAGGACCAAGATGTTGAAATGAGTGTTACTGAAGAAGAAGAGGTAGATGTCACGGGAGAGGAGACGGACTGAAATAATTTAGTGCTTTGAAGTTACATAACAACGTGATGTAAAGAATTGTTTTTGTCATTTTTACATTTATTTTTTGCTTGTCTTATACTTGTGTTAGGGTTAAAGTTAATATGTTAATAATAAAGTTCATGTGTATATGTATATAGTTCATACATATTATACTTTTGGATGGGTGGTTAATTATTTAGGTCAGGCTATTATTGTATAATTTAGAATTGTTTATTTTGAGTTATATTTTTTATTCAAGAAATTGGATGTAAATATACAGAGTTGTGAGTATTTGTATAATAGAGTACTGCAAGGATGACGCATTTTTGTAGGCTAAGTAACCCGGAAGTTCGCTGGTTCGCTTTAAAAAGCTCATTAATTTGGAATAGCGCAAAAAATAAGTTCTGTGTTTAACAAAAGATGGTGACACCTGGACGTTTTGTCCAGCACGTTAGTCCTCACAGATGAATTCAAATGTTTTGAAGTGTAAATGCGTTTACTATAAATATAAAAAGACACATTTTGACTCCAAAAGTCATAATTCAAGTTGCGTTCATATGTAAAGACTAACTTGTTGGACAAAACGTGTAAGTGTCATATAAACTTTTATTAAACACAGAGCTTATTTTTTTGCGATCATCCAAAAGTGTGAAAAATGAATAGGTCGCTAACTTCCGGTTTGGCATACAAAAATGCGTCATCTCTGTGGCACCTGTTTATTCTTTTGTTTTTTGTTTTTTTGAGGGGGGGTGAAATATTATATAATTTAATAATATAATTTGTATATCTGTTAATATAACGGTCCACAATGGGGCCACCAAAGACTTTTATTATTAAACAAGAAAAATAACCTAAGTCGGTTCTTAACAATTGAGTTTTTAATCCTTATGACAATAATATTACATGTCTAACTATTATATTAAATTCAAGTAACTGGAGACGAAATGTTTTCGTACTCAACGTAGATCGTAAAGCCATTAAATCAGTTTAAAAAAATGTAAATGTAATTGCGTCTATATTCATCAATACGCGTCATTGCCCTTCCCAATATGGCGTCGATTGTGACCCAAATGCGCGGTCAACATGGTTTTTGAATAGAGAACTTTATTGTCAGCGGAAGTGACAATTTCAACACCGACTGGATAGGATCCACGTGGGTTCTTTCTCCGGTCAGGTACAGACGCTGAAGGTTAAGCAGTGCTGTCAGGGTGTTTTGTTTGTTTAGTGGATCTGTTGGTATTGTTTGAGGGTGAAAAGAAAGGTTTATTTGAAAACATGGACCCCATGAAAGCGCAGCAGCTCGCCGCGGAGCTGGAGGTTGAAATGATGGCTGACATGTATAACCGGTATGAAAAATATAATTGCCTTTATGAATGTGCAACACCATGCTATCATCCATACTTCTTTACATTTGCATATCAGATGTGTATTTGAACTCGGTATATAATGTTGTGATTAGATTTTACTGGACTCGGTGGCTTAAGGACGAGAGCTACTGCTTATAGCATCTCATTATAATTTAAACACCAGGGTGGGCCTTGATCAAAATTGGTGAATTGGTTAAAATAGTTCGAGTTTTAGCATGAAATTCATGCATTTTGCAACGAACCGCGTGTAGTGTACCATTTGGTTATCCATTACGTTAGTCATGACTTGCACTTGTGTCCTTGTCGTCCCTACCACTTACAATAATACCCTCACATTACTTATTTTTTACCCGTACATGTCTCAAAACTATTGTACCTCTACCTTGATAACAAATTTTGACAGCAACAGAATTTAATTCGGACACTGGGTACCAGATTAATAATTGAATTAAAAATGACATTATTATAAAGCAGATTTTTTTCTTTGGACACCAAATTATATCATCACCCACCCACATACTACTAATATTCTAATGTATTATTTATTTTATATTTGATAAAACCTATAAACAGTCATGACCATCTCTTCTAACCTTTACATGTTTTATGCCCCCCCCCCCCCAGCATGACCAATGCATGTCACAGGAAATGCGTTCCACCACACTACAAGGAAGCAGAACTTTCAAAGGGGGAGGCTGTATGTTTGGACCGCTGTGTCGCCAAATACTTGGACTTGCATGAGAGACTTGGCCGGAAACTTACTGAGCTCTCGGTGCAAGATGAGGAGTCGATGAGAAAGGCCGCTGCTGGCACCAGTTAAGCACTGTATAGTCCAGTAGTGAATATTGAAGGCATGGATGCTCTGGGGTTTTTGGGGGAGGAAACACTGTGGACATGTACCTGGCAATGTGTATTATAATATTAATAACATTCAAACAACTGATTCACCGGGAGGCATACTGGTGAAAGTTTCAGACTTTATGCAAGAACCCGAGATGACTTCTGGAAGAACCCTAAAATCTGCAATGGAGTCTGCATAAACATTATTAAAATGTTTATCACAGGAATCAAACTTTATCTGTGTGGGGTGATTTATGAGGATTTGTGAACTTGTGTGTCCATGTCATTGCTGTTTTTGTGAATGTTTTTTATGTTGATATTGTATTTCTAATATTCTAAATCATTTTGCAAAAACATACCTTGACTGGTTTACAAAATTAAATTCTTTTTAGTATATGTTATTGAAGACAATGTAGAGAATAGGTTACCCCAAAATAAAAAGTCTGTCATTATTTACTTCTTTGGCTAATGCTTCACCACTTGCTGTTTTATCAGTGTTTTGTGCTTCAATCATTTCTACAAGGTGTTGTCAAGATAAAAATAGTTGAATTTTAAAAATACATCTTGAGACTCTTGCCGTCTGTTCCTGTTCCCTCAAATTCCTTGAAATCCTAGAAGTTTGTGAGTCCGTCGGGGAAAAAAATTCAAGGCCCTGGGAAGTTTTTGAAAATATACATAGATACAGGTCATTGAAAGTGCTTGAATCTATTTTATGAAAGAAGTTTTCTGAAAAAGAAACATATTATTCCCTGTGTAGTGTAGGATAATATCATAAAAATTCTAAACTTTTTAAGCACACATGCTAAACTATTCGCTTTAAATGCTTATATCGTCTGTATGCAAATGTTAATTCATATCCAAATGCTTTTTTGCATAGCTGTGTTTGACACATGAAAACGTCTCGGGTTACGTATGTAACTGTTGTTGTTCCATGAGAAGGGAACGAGACGCTGCGTCTCCCTTGCCATACTTCCTGCGTCCCAGTAACGCCGTCATTGGCCATTTTTTTAGATAGCGATATACTTCCTGGCTCCCGTGTCACCCTGTCTTTGTCGTTAAGCCTCACCATTGGTTGAATTTGATATACACATTCAGACGCACTTACCCCTTGAAGCGTCCCCCAAGTGTCACCGCAGTGACACAGCGCGAGTTCCCCTTAAAAAGGGAACTGTAACAATGTATCTTAAAGGGTAGCACGATGTTACCTTGCTCTGACTTGAAATGTATTCCCACATTTAGTGCTTGAATTTGGGGGTATTGGAAAGTCCTTGAAAGGTCCTTGAATATGAAGTTAACTAAGGTGTGAGAACCCTAAAACCTGTTTTCCATACAGTTTCATTTGTTTAAAAGAGTCATCTGATTTTGTCTTCAACAGAAGTTTGCATATCAGATGTTTATTTTGACTAATGTGTAGTATGCTATGATGTACATGAAATATTAAACTGCATTCAGTGATTTACATGAATTGCTTCTAGCATCTTATAAAATAAATACAATATTTAAACAAGAGTATTACAACAGAAATACTTGCAGTACTGTTACCTGCACTTCAGCCGTTGCATTGCATTTGTGAGATATCTTCTATTCTAAACTTTATTTGAACTATTTTAAAGGTTGTTGGTCATATCAATTAAGAAGAACTACTGTACTTGCTAATGGTACATGCTCTACTTTCCAAAGAGGTGATTTTCTATGGTTTTAAGTCTATTCCAAGATAAAATTCTTGTTTGAGCTGTCTTAAAAGGGGGGTGCATGATCTCTGAAAGCCAATGTTGCCATTTGAAATCACCTAAACAAACACGCCTGTACGCCAATAGAATCTGGACCTTCTTTTGATAGACCCGCCCCACACATATGCAACCCAGGCACTGATGTCGGTTAGTAGACACGCCTCTTACTGCTGATTGGCTACAAGTGTGTTTTGGTAGTCGGCCCGACTCCCTTTTCCAAAGTGTTTTTCAAAAACCATGCACCCCGCCTTTAACTGCAAACAGTTTGCATATATCATTGCCATACATCAGTGCCATTGTTTTTGTCTCAAGATGCACACTAGGAATGTTTTTTGTGAGATATTTGAAAACTACTTAAAGGGATAGTTCACCCAAAAATGAAAATTCTGTTTACTCAATCATGTTGTTACAAACCCGTATACATTTCTTTATTCTGATAAACACAAAGAAAGATGTTTTTTTTTTTAAGGAATGTTTGTAACCAAACATCAGAGGCCGCATTGACTTACATAGTAGGAGAAAAGAATACTATGGAAGTCAATGGGACTCTGATCAGTTTGGTAAACAAAAAACAAAGAAAGTACAGGTTTGTAACAACATGAGATTGAGTAAATGATGACAATTTTTTATTTTTGGAAGAACTACCCCCTTTAAATGTCCTAATCACAAGGTACAGCCATAAAAAACGATAACTGTTTAGTTACCATGATCTATTAAGCTTATAAGATTTAATGTAAACACATTGAGCAAGCAATGATTCAAGCAGACTCTTCTGGGCTCGTGTCATATGAACTACATTTTTGCGGTGATATCTCTTTAAGAAAAAAGGAACTAAGATATTTTCATTTCCTTATTTGTATTCTTACACGCACTATTAGAAGATCAGTGTTTCATTAGTAACTCGATTTAAGCTCGTGTTTCAAACTTTTTCGCAGCGTTTGGCGGGTTCATCGTTTCTCTCTGTTTAGGTGAGTGGCCTATATTTGCTCTTAGTCAATGTTTAATGTTTTACAGGCTTCATTCGTCATATTTTATTACACGGACACATCTTTAATTACGACTGCAATCACTTCCGAACACCTGCAGTATTTTCTTTTTGGGGAAGCACATTAAAATGCAGTAGTCGTCTGTACTTTAATATACTAAACGGTAGTAAAGTGTTTACTGATGTGTACCCATTGATTATGTATACTTAAGTATTCTATAGTATTAACCATAGTGCATTTATAAGCTGTTTTAAATGTTGAAGTATGGTATGGTAGCTGACGTTACATTATTGTTTTCGTTCGCGTGAAACTGCAGTATTGTAATATAATATTGTAACATTAAATTAAAGCATTACAGCCAAAGCTTAGCTTTCTCTGCTTTATCTAGAGTTTTATCAACTTACTTGTACAAGTTCGATGTTTGTATTTTATGAGTGATTTGCCTGCATTACTGCTGTGGTTGTACAGCAGCGCGGTCACCAGATGGCAGCAGTGATCACTGAAGATAACGTGTACAGTGATGCGGAGGTGAACGGCGCGCCCCCTGCTGCTGCGGACGATCAACTGCAGCTACCCGGACCTGATGGAAACATACAGGGACAGGTAACCCAAAAAGTCTACTGGATCTCAAACGTTTTGACATCAAGACCCCTCATCGCTCACAAAAGCATTTAAAGTCTGTTTCTACCTTATATTCTAGAGTTTGACATAACTAGAAAGAGTATTTGTTATTAAATAAGCAAACACTTAAAAATGTGATATGACTTGATGTGACTTATTTCGGCATATTTTATATAATTTTAAGTCATCTTGAGCCCCTCTTGGAAGTTTGTTGAGACCCCCTACCGGCCCTCAGTCCCTTGTTGGTTGAGAAACATTGTATAGCAAATATTTATATAGCATAGTGTGATGGATGGTGCTGTGACAGACAGCATTAGTTACCTTGCTTTAATGTATTTGCTTAACTAAACATTTAAATTATTTAATCAATCTGTTGTTTAAATGTCATTATTCTTTGGGATATATACGGTTTGATCCAAGGTAGATCATTGGTGGGAATTACCTGTGTTTTTTTTATTTATTTTATAGACCGTTCCAACCATAGATATGTATAAAGGCTAGATGGCTCGTCCGCGCTGCTGGCCAATTGAGTGCAACGTCCGCATTTTGGCGGCCATCTTACGACAGGGCGCTCGCTCACTCGTAGCATTGAGTTTTAATGATGCAGGTACTTTTAAATGACCATAACTTGCTTAATTTTTTACCGATTTTCAAACGGTTTGGTTTGTTATAAACGTCAAAGATGTACCTATGACACCGCATACCTATACTAAAAATAAAAAATAAATTCATGAAACATGTTAAAGCATCCAGAATTATAGCCACGTTAATAACGTTTGTAAAAACCCAAACCGTTTGAAAATCGGTAGAAAATTGAGCAAGTTATGGTCATTTAAAAGTACCTGCACTATTAAACTCAATGCTACGAGTGAGCGAGCGCCCTGTCGTAAGATGGCCGCCAGGGGATGCCGTTAGGGACTCCGCCTTGAGCCATCTAGCCTTTATACATATCTATGTTTATACATATCTATGGTTCCAACGGACGCACGCACGTGCGATGACGCGATACGCGTCTGGTCCGAAATTTACTTCCGGTTTCAGTTTTTTTAATGGTCTGACTAACTTAGTTGCTCAACTGAACTCTTGAACAAATACCTCGTCGAAAATAACAAAGGTTTTGTTTTCCTAGGTAATATACGTGTTGTTCATTTTGCTTGTTATATAAATAAACTACGTTTAAATTACTTTGTTGTTATTTATAGAGGGTATGCATTGATGTCACTTTTCCACGTGACCACGCCGTAACTCGCTCTGTTGAGTGGCAAACGTTCAACAAAATGGCTGGTTTTCATAGCGACTGCTGCGAAAATGCCAGTAAAACGCCAGTAAATTATCAGCTTAAATTGAATTTAGTTTGACTTGATAGCAGAGGTGGACAATACTTAGTTACATTAGTTACATTTTCCAAGCATCTGTGCTTTATTAGGTTGTTTGTATTGGGAAAAATTGTACTTCACTACATTCTAAAGCATAGAATACTGTGTATTCTTTAATATTGCATATTAAAATGTATTTAATACGTAATTACATTTAAATTGTGTACTTTTACTTGAGTAAAAGTATGTTAATGTACTTAAAAATTAAATGTAAAACAAAAACGTATTATTTATAAAATGTAATTGAGTAAAAATTATGATAATATGCTTTGGAATGTATGTTTGTTTATGTTGTTACTGCTGAAACCTTCTTTTCGTTGCAAAATATATTTTGAGCACAGCAATTTTATTGAAAAATATACATGTATTTCTTAGTGTTCTGGTGAGTCTCCCCTTACTTATTTTGAGTTTTTAAAGAAATCCCAGATGTCAGTGTGGTCCGAGACATTTGGTTTAAACTGCTCTTTATTCCTGTGGCAGGTGGAGGAGTTTCTCGGCCCACATCCTGACTATGATGAGGAGGAAGAGGAGCGCAAGTACTACAGACGAAAGAGGCTGGGTGTAGTGAAGAATGTCTTTGGGGCCAGTTGCGGAGGAATGATCATTTACAGTGTTTACATGGGTCAGCGGCACTGTTACGCATTACACGTGTGATTCAGTCCTCCGATGACCTCATCATACTTTTCAAAGTCTGCGTGCTGTTTTATTAAAAGATCCCACCGTAAATGCGACACAGTGTGGGACTACTCATGACGTGCTGTCGTAATACAGCGATCTCGGTAACGCTGTCTGCTTCTGTGCCGCGCCAGCGAGTATGACAGGCATTGTGGATGGCATTCTTGACTGGTGCTGGTAATTTTAGCAGGTTCATTGGCACGCTCAGACACAAAGATGTCTCATTTGCGAATGCGAGGAACAGATGACAAATGTGGGGCATCTCACAACATGCCAGAAACAAAAGGAGGTTTGAGAAATGTTGTGTCTGTTTTTTATGAGGTGTTGTTTTCTGCAGGTCTGTTGCAGATGCAGTTGATTTTGCACTATGATGAGACCTACAGAGAGGTGAAGTATGGTACGCTGGGGCTGGAGGATATAGACAGCAAAATGCTGATGGGCATCAACGTCACGCCTATTGTCGGCCTGCTGTACACACCTGTGCTCATCAGGTAACACACTGATCATTTGTTACTTTTCTTTTGTATTACATTCATATATTTATTTTGAAAGTATTTGCAGCACTATTTCACTTACTGCCTACTTTTCATTATGCAAATAACAACTGATGAGCATTTGTGGCACCAAAGGTCATCTCACACTTATGGTGTTAACTACTGCCAATTGTTACATTTTTAATACAGTTGTAAAGCTTATTTGCAATTTCTTCCTCAGATTTCTGGGTACCAAATGGATGATGTTCCTAGCATCCGGAATCTATGCGCTCTTTGTTTCGACTAATTACTGGGAGCGATACTACACTTTGGTACCATCCGCTGTCGCCATCGGTGTCGTCATAGTGCCTCTTTGGGCATCCTTGGGAAACTACATAACTAGGTGAGAATGCAGTGTAGAGATCATTATAGATACAAAACTAAATTAAATGAATATAACAATCCCTTAAAGGGGACATTTTACTAGACTTTTTAAAATGTAAAATAAATATTTGGTGTCCCCAGAGTACGTATGTGAAGTTTTATCTTAAAATACCCCACAGATAATTTATTATAGCATGTTAAAATTGCCACTTTGTAGGTGCAAGCAAAAATGTGCCGTTTTTTGGGTGTGTCCTTTTAACTGTTTCACCGCCATCGACAAGTTAACTCGTCAATTAAGAGAAAACGCTCGCCTTTTTCTCTCCGCCGCTATTATCCACTAGGTGGCAGATTAAGAGGCAGGATTATTATAATAAGACCCCCTTCTGACATCACAAGGAGAGCAAAATTTCTATTTTTCACATGCTTACAGAGAATGGTTTACCAAAACTGGATTACTGGATTAATCTTTTTAACATTTGCTAGTTGATAGAAGCACTGGGGACACAATTATTTACATGATATGTCCCCTTTAAATTTAAATGCTTTATTTCAGGTCCGTTACAACAGTAGATTATTGGGTGTTTGTTATAATATATATAATTATATTGATAAATATATATGGTAACATTTTTGCATTGTAAAAAATATATAACTGCTGTCATCATTTATCAGCTGTTATTAAACAGGTCTGACAATTGAGGCGATGCTCCAGCCACATATCAGAGTTGCCTCATGATTTACTCATCCTTGAGCAAACTGTGATACATATGTCGGTTATTTTTTTAGACGGACACATTTGGAGTTATTTTTGGGAATGTCCTTGCTTTTCCAAGCTTCGTAATTGTAGAAAACCCATTTAAAAACCCCAAGAATTGCATCCATCCTTTATAGAAGTAATCCACATGGCTTCAAATGTTTAATAAAGGTCTTCTGCGGGTAATCAATGTGATTTTGTAAGAAAAATATCCATATTTTATAAACTACAATAACTAGCTTCTGGTAACAACGTCGTCTTGGACTCTTCACGAGAGTCACCGCGCAACGTAACCATGGCAACCAACGCTCACTACGCTAAACCTCTCTTGTGAATCGCTTTCAAGATGGCGTCAATAGTTCCTTTCACACATACAGTCTTTACTGGTAATTTACTGGTAAATTGCAGTTTATATGTCATGTGTGAACAGAACCTTTCCGGTAAATCAGTGCTCCCAATTTACCAGTAAGACAGGTTGTAAGATTACCAGTAATTTACCGGTAAGCGCTATGTGTGAACGAAAAATAAAGGATTACCGGCATTTAGAACGGACGACGTCAGACCGCACTGACAGATCGGGCCAATCAGAAAGTTTTTTATACAGGTGACGCGTTTACCTCCGAACTGTTTACGGACGTTTCCACACACATGCTGCTAAAAGTCGAGCACAACTGAAGTTAACATCCACATTTCTTCACCAAAGTTGTTTAAAACAGCTTACCGTCTATTTGCAATATTGCCAACGTCCTTAGCACACCATCTGTGAAGCCTAATGTGCACACGCAGGTTGACGCCGCCTCACGCAATTTGTTTGGTCACGAGCAACTTCGCGACCGTTTGCCACAGATGTGAAAACAACAAAATATGGATCGACGATATTAAGTCATAACCCGCCATTGTTTACAAATACGACACGGAGCTCGCGGCCGCACGCCACAGGTAACTTCTGCTTTCTATCCGAGTTTACCGGTATTTTGATACTGATGTGTGAATGATGTCTTGCTGGTAAAAAGACGGAACGTCAGTGCATGTGTGAACAGCACATTTTTGTATTTACTGGTAAATTCATTCTGGTAAATTCATGGTAATTTACCAGAATTACTGTGTGAAAGAGGCTATTGACGGAAGCAAGTTATTTTACCTTTATTAACCCCTTGAAGCCTTGTGGATTACTTCTATGAAGGATGAATGCACTTTTTTGGGGTTTAAAGTAAGAAGTTGTTCCCTGAACCCTGTTTTCTGCTGTTGTGAAGCTGGGAAGAGAGAGGACATTTGCTAGAGTAGCTCGAAATGTGTTTGTTTGAAAGATGATTGACATGTGTATTGTTTGAGGTTGAGTGAATTATGGGGTAGTTTTGATATTTGGCTGCAGTATCCCTTTAACACACATAATATGTGAGTTTCAGATAGGCCGAATTGTTTGTGGCTGTCTGCAGATGAGTCAGTCATAAGATTTAACAAAATAAAATGTGTCATGTAAAACGATGATATATTTTTGTAAACATGGACTGACAAAACTGTTCTTGCTGTCTCAACCAATTAGCATGTAAACATATTTAATGGCAGGACACTCAGAAACCACTTAATGTAGATTTACATTTAGGCATTTAGCAGATGCTTTTATCCAAAGTGATCGTGCGCATGTGCGTGTGTGTGCGTGTGTGTGTGTGTGTGTGTGTCAGAATGGCCCAGCAGTACTATGAGTATGTGAACTATAAAGAAGAACATGTCCAGGAACAGAAGAAGCCCCCTAAAGGAGCCTTTCATTCTTACATCATCGTTTTTCAGTCCGTCTTCTACATCTTTTTCCATGTAAGTTATAATGAGTAAGTATATGCGATGTCTCAAGGCTATAATAATGAATTACCAGTGCAATCAAATAATAGCTCATGTAAGTTTTTACATTTACTACAACAGAAGTATTTTTATATATTCACAGCTGCGTATGTGTTTGTGGCAAATGCATATGGTACTGTATGTGGGTTCATACACACATATGAACCCATAACACACATAGTTATTTATAGATTAGTTTCTTTCTCTTACTCTCTGTCTCTCTCTCTCTCTGCAGCTGAGTTTTGTGTTTGCAGAGTTCCCCATGGTGATGTTCCTCAATAACTATCTGAGTGATTACAACCACACTCTCTCCAAAGTCACACATTGTGGTAAAATACACACATATATCATTCTTATTCTCATTTCAACACTTGACTCTGATATTCACTGGCGTGTAAGCAGGTGACAGGTGTTCGGTATAATATTATCATAGCGTTAGTTCTTTTATTCGTTTTGGTTGTGATTCTGTCGGTTTTTGTGCATGCAGCACCTATAACAGAAGTGAGAACAGTCAAAAAAGTGACAAATTACCCCCAGACTTTCAAAGCTGAAGTGATGCACTTGTTTGTGCCGATTGTAGTTGAGAAAAACGATTTGTATATATTTATATCAGATTTAGATGTAAAGTGTTTATATGAAGGGTTCCAAAACCCAAAATACATTTTGACTAATTTTGGTAAAAATTAGTTTTCTATACCAAAAAAGTGACAAGATAAAAAAACACTATTTTCTGTTACAAACTTTCACATAGCATCTTTAGGTTATAAAAACATAAAAAATTAAAATCCATAATTGGATTTTCAATGATTTATTATAGAAACTGATAAACGCAATAAATCCATGACAAGTTTTTATTCAAAATGCTATAAGTCTATCGAATCGGTATATAAATGTGCATTCATCTTTGCCATGTTATATTCATTTAGTTGACTAGTGGTATACACTGATTAAAAAAAAACAAAAAACATTAATGGCATTAATCAAAACACTTACTTTGTCATATTAATAACACTGTCATTGCTGCTGACATCCTTGGGACGTCGTCGCTGAACGTTTTTGACAGCGATCAACTGTAAAATGTTTTGGTCCTGCTCGATTTTTGTTGACTTCGAGTAAAATAATGGAAAGTTTTTCATAAAATCCCCCAGGGGTCAATGTGTTAGCATGACAGAAGCTTCATGCTGTCGGGAGAACAAGCAACTCTCTCGAGTGCTTCTTACATAAATTATTAGATTTTGATGGCTTACGTTTCTTCCCTGTTATAGACCAACACAATTTTTGTTTTGTTTTGTTTGTTTGTTGATCACGAAGTTCAAAGTAGATGAGGAAAACTAGGATTCTGTGTATATTCAATGCGCTACCATTGTTGTTTACAGTGTGTGAAATTTGTGCGCTGTGATTTGTTGAGCAGATTTATTGCATTCTGTAGAGAAGGAGGACTGGCATTTATCTAGTTTTGGGAAAAGATGACAGAATAACACGGCGGATATTGGATTTGCGTAAAATTAAGAATTTACTTTTTAATACTGACCTGATACAATACTGATTTTGGCGGTAACTCTTTTTTTTTAATGCCGTTTATCACGTTTTGGAACCAAACTCTTCATATGCAAAAGTCTTAGGCCACCATGCCACCGATTTGCTGTTTGTGCAATGGTATAGTAACCATATATAATTATTTCTCAGTGTCTTTATTAGAATACAACCAGAAAATACAGGAAATTTGCATGCAAAAAGTGTCAAGTATTTAGTGTGAGCTCCCCTCACACTTGAACAATGGCAGAAACCTGTCTCTCAGTTTTTGTTTTTATGTTGTGTAGCTCTCTTTCTCTCCCTCTCTTCAAACAGTATATATATATATTTATATATTTATGTCAGTATTACAATTAGAAATTTCTTTTAGGTTTAAGAGAGGCGCATTAATTTAATGAAATTAAACTCAATTTCTAATTTCTAATTATTCTAATAATGAGCTTAGTACCAAGAGAGGTCACACTAATACTGACATTTGCTTAAAGAAGTCATTTTGTTATGAAAAATTTTGATTTTACATTTTGTGAACATAATTTCTTTATTTTCTTTTTTGTATTTTAATAAAGAGACTGAAAAATAAATGTGACCCTTGACCATAAAACCAGTCATTAGGGTAAATTTAGATTTTTGGACAGTATGTATATGTAGAAGTGAAACCTTTGCACAGTGTAAATGTATACAGTGGGTACGGAAAGTATTCAGACCCATTTACATTTTTTACTCATTTTTGATATTTCAGTTTTTCTTTTTTAATAAATTTACAAAAATTTCAACATGTCTGTTTTTTCTGTCAAGATAGGGTGCTGAGTGTTCATTAATGAGAAATAAAAGTAACTTTTTTGATTTTAGCAAATGGGTGCAATGAAACAATGAGTGAAACATTTAAAGGGGTCTGAATACATTCCATATTATATATACTGTATAAAAATAGAGAGAGAGAGAAAGAGTGAGCAACATAACATACAAACAAAAGCTGAGAGACTGTAAAGAAACAATATAACACATCAACAGCTGTTGCTCCATAAGATGTGTTAGACAAAGAGGAATTGGTATGACGTACGCTTGTTATTTTTACAGTTTTTACAGTTTAAGTAATGTCTGTAAAAATGACAGAGATCAGTGTGCCTGCTGTCTTTAAGCATTGCCTTTACACCCAACTAACCTATCTAATATATTAATAAATCCTAATGGATTATGAACAATATGATGAATAAATGTGATAATGGACCACAAAATCAGTCATAAGTATCAGTTTTTGGAAATTAAGCTTTATACTTCATCTGAAAGCTGAATAAATAAGCTTTTCATTGATGTATGGTCTGTTATCTGGAATCTCAGGGTGATAAATATAGTTTTGATATATTTACGGTAGGAATTGTACAAAATATCTTTATGGAACATGATCTTTACTTTATATCAAAAAACATTTTTTTGCATAAAAATGGATAATTTTGACCCATAAAATGTATTGTTGACTATTGCAACAAACATGCGATTAATGGTTTTGTTGTCCAGGGTCACAAATTACATTGCATTTCCTCACATAACAATAATCCCATAGAAAAGAGCTTTAATATACAGTCTCCACACAAAGAAGTTCGACAGCTAGTAATAATAATAGTTTGCATGCATTCGATAACAACTTCTCAAACTATGAGGGATTTATTCATAATCACAAGATATCTTGCAAAAGAAAATGAAATGCATGTAGAGTCAGTTAGTTTTGAGGGAAAAATGACACCTCTTGACTTCCTGCAGATCAGCAGTACATCTGCTCTCCAGCGTTCAGCTGTGTCTGGCGCTTCCTGGCTCTCACCAGATATGACAAGGTTTTTTAAAGCTGTATTTGCAAATGCAAAATAGTCAATCATGCTGAATCAACAGCAGCACTGCTTAATGTGGAAGGTCGCCCACTTGCCATATTGGATGGTGGAAAAGGTTTGACGTCCATAACTTCATGCCAGAGCTGTAATCTCCATAAACATCGAAGCTCAATTCGTTGAGCATTGCGTTAGAGGTTATATGGGTTCAATAGTTTCCCAACCCTGGTCCTCGGGCACCCCCTCCCAGAAAGTTTTAGATGTCTCCTTATTTAACACACCTGATTTAACTCATCAGCTTGTTAGGGACACATGTTTACCATTTTATAAGGAGGCTGATGAGTCGAATCAGGTGTTTTAAATAAGGAGACATCTAAAACTTTCTGGGAGGGGGTGCCGGAGGACCAGGGTTGGGAAACACTGCAATAGGGAACCCACATACTGATCAAATGAAGAGTTTAAATGCATTGTAGGTTGCTTTGGATAAAAGCATCTGCCAAATCTATAAATGTGAATTTTGAATGCACCCCCCTCCGCAAAAAAATCACGCATTGATAGATGCATGAACATTTTAAGGTTAACTCTCCTCATTCACGCATAAAATTTGCATCATTTGCGTGTGAAAATTGCATTATCCGTGTGTGAAATTTGCGCAATTTGCGCATGAAATTCATAAGCGAATAAGCTTAAAAAATTGCACATTGTTACATGCTTGAACATTTTAAGTTAACTCGCTTAATTCTACCATGAAATTTGCATCATTCACTTGTGAAATTTGCATCATCCGCGTGTGAAATTTGTGCAATTCGCGCATGAAATTTATAAGCGAATAAGCAAAAAAAAAATGGCGCATAGTTAAATGCGTGAACATTTTGAGTTAACTCGCTTTATTCTCGCATGAAATTTGCATCATCTGCGTGTGAAATTTGCGCGATTCGCACATAACATTCATAAGCAAATACGCTAAAAAATTGCGCATAGTTAGACGCTTGAACACTTTGAGTAAACTCGCTCAATTCACGCACAAAATTTGCATCATTCGCGTGTGATATTCGCATCATCCGCGTGTAAAATTTGTGCGATTCGCACATGAAATTTATAAGCAAATAAGCTAAAAAAAATTACGCATAGTTAGATGCTTGAACATTTTGAGGTAACTCGCTTAATTCTGGAATTAAATGTGCATCATTCGCGTGTGAATTTCGCATCATCCGTGTGTGAAATTTGCGCAGTTCGCAGAAGAAATTCATAAGCAAAGAAGCTAAAAAAATTGCACATAGTTGCACATTAGTGCATGAACATTTTAGGGTTAACACGCTACATTCGCACATGAAATTTGCATCATTTGCTTGTGAAATTTGCGCAATTCGCGCATTAAATCATACGCAAATAAGCTCAATTTGGGAGCTTTAGCAAGCTTGTAGCCTCAAAATGTGTGTTGTACAGCTACAGGTGTCCACATACAGCAACAAAGATTTTGTTCTCCATTGTTGCTTTGTTTTTCTGCCTCAGCTCACTATGTCGTGGTCATGACACTACTAGAGCAAGCTCCTGATTGGTTTCACCTAATGATGCATTCACTTTTTAAGTCAGATGTTATCTTGTTTAGGGCACCACATGAGCCAGCCTGCCTCCTTATCTTAAATATGTGACCCTCTCTGTAAAAATCCAGCTAATGTCGTTTTTTGTGATTTTAGTTTTTCTACATTAAAAATGTAAAGAACATTGTGTGAAAATATAACCTTGATATCTTAATATTGACTAAGAAAGGCCATGGCAAAGATTGAAATCGATGTGAAATCAATGATTGAAATCAAACTTTAATGCTCCTTATCCTGGGTTTCAAAGACAGCGTGACATATTAGGTTACGCACTTGCTTAATGCATTAATTATGGTTAAAAGCAGTTCTTGTTAAAATGGTGAAACATTGATTTTTCTCCTCTCCTTTATCCAGGAGCCGAAGGTAGTGGGGTGATACAGAATTTAAACAAGACGGTTTTACGCAGTCTGCCTCGTTCTCTGCTGCTCATCGAGGTTGAAAGCGTTCTCATGGGTGCAGCCTTCCTCGCCATGATCATCGTACGACCTCATCTTCATCATCTTCTCTAATAACCAAATATTAGTACTAAAACAGTGATGGCTAATATCCACAAAACTTCATTTCTGATTCCTTTAATAATCAAATAACTGGTACATTTCATTCTGAGCCAGAAGCACTTTATTTTGTTGATGAAAGATGTGAGCTGTCTATGTTCCCTGTGCAGTTCCTCGCATTGTGCGGAGCCGCATACCGGCCCACGGAGGAGATCGACCTTCGCAGTATCGGCTGGGGAAACATCTTCCAGTTGCCCTTCAAGCACTTACGAGACTACCGTATCCGCCTGCTCTGTCCGTTCTTCATCTACTCTGGCTTCGAGGTGCTCTTTGCCGTCCAGGGCCTCATAATGGTGAGAGAAAATCAACGATGTGTGTTATTGCAGTACACTCGCGGTTGTTGAAGTCAGTGTGTTTTATAGTTTGCTACAGTCGAGATGCTGCAAATAAACCCGCTTGCCTCTTATTAAGGTCAATCAAAGAATTAAAGTGACAGCGCACAGTTTGTCATTTTCTAAACTGGTTTTCTCCCTCTCTATATTCTCTCCCATTACCATATCTCAGTCATATGGCGTGTGTGTAGTGGGAATGGAGAAGCTGTGGTTGTTAGTGATGGTGTATGGTTTGTCATCCTCCATCTGTTCGGCCTTGGCCCTCACCATGCTGCGCTTGCCCAGGCCGGTTATTCTGCTCGGGGGGGCCTTCGTGCACTTCGTCCTGCTAATAGCACTTATGTGCTGGTCACCATCGCCAAGACACCCTGAAACTCTTTCATATCTGCTGGTGCTCTCTGCCCTCTGGGGTCTGGGCACCGCCCTTAACAAGACAGGACTGAGCAGTAAGTACAAATGCCATTTACACCCTTAAGCATGCACACTAGATCTGTTCCAAAACTTAAGCTGCCTGACTGCCTACTGAATACGTAGGCACCCGTGTCCTAAGGCAGCACTGTGGAATCTTATAAGCAGGCGCCGATAAAATCCGGATTTCAATATGGTTATATAGAGCTGTGAGTACTCTTATTGCTAACGGCTAACTTTGTAAATGATGGCTTTTTTATTTTTATGCCGAGCTTTATGCACTCAATTCGTGTGTGGGCTTGCTCAAAACTGACTGGTTTGAAAGGTTCTGAGTCTGTGCCACACAATTAAAGTTGCAGTATCGGCTCACATATATGCTTGAAAGTCAGTACTACATTAGGATATTGGGTGAAATAATATTTGAACTAAACCTACTGTGTTGAGATTTTTGTTTTTGCAATATTTTTTTTTCTCACGACCTCATTGCATCTTTTATTTTTTTGACGCAATGCATTCTGGGATTGCTTTCTCCACAGAGACTATATGCAGTGCTGCATTTTTGAGTCAAACTAGGTTTTAGGAAGCAGTCTACCTTTTAAAAAGGCCTTTACATTACAAATGAGCCTATGATGTCTTCATAGGCAGCGTACTGGGTGTTGAAACATAGCAACTGGGCAGTTAGAATGGCACATTTCTCAAGAGATTACGATCCCCTTTGCCGTTCCTGTACCCCTCCCTCCACCTTGTGATTTGTTGTCCTCTCATCACATTACTATTTATCAAATAAAGGCAAAAAATGGCCAAAGTTTGATCTACTTAAACAAATTACTTCAATTGGTAACACCTAAAATATTAAGGTTTATTTATTTACTTACATTTTTTACTTAAAGGGCCCATGTCACAATACTTTTTTAAAATGTAAAACAAATCTTTGGTGTCCCCAGAGTACGTATGTGAAGTTTTAGCTCAAAATACCATATATATAATTTATTATAGCATGTTAAAAGCATAAATGTGCAGTTTTGGGGTGTGTCCTTTTAAATGCAAATGAGCAGATCTCTGCACTCTAAGTGGCAGTGTACTTGTTGGATAGTGCAGATTAAGGAGTGGTATTATCCCCTTCTGACATCACAAGGGGAGACAAATTTCAATGACTTATTTTTAACATGCTTGCAGAGAATGGTTTACCAAAACTAAGTTACTGGGTTGATATTTATCACATTTTCTACGTTGATAGAAGCACTGGGGACCCAATTATAGCATTTATACATGGAAAATGTCAAATTTTCATGATATGTCCCCTTTAAAATGAGGCAATTTTGGGTGAATTTTTTATTTATTTAAAATTAAATAAAAACCTGTTTGCTCGCACCTACAAAGTGGCATTTCTAACATGCACTATTTCAACATAAATTGTCTGTGGGGTATTGTGAGTTAAGGATTCGCATGCACACTCTGGGGACACCAAAGACTTATTTTACATCTTAAAAAAAATCTCATAATATGACCCCTTAAAAGTGGGACAATTTAAGATGAAAATACGTTAAAAAAAATTTTTAACTGGTAACACCTAAAAAAATCAAGCTTTTCCAACTTAAAATATTCACTTAAAGTGAGACAATTTAAGGTGAAAACATCTTTAAAAATTACTTAAATTGGTCACATCGTAAAAATAAGCTTTTCAACTTAATTTTTTTCACTTAAAGTGAGATAATTTAAGGTAAAAAAATGTACTTACTTCAATTAGTAACAACGTAAATAAATAAGCTTTTTCAACTTTCATTTTTCACTTAGTCTATTTTTTCCAATTAAAGTAATTTTTTTACTTTTTACAGTGTACAGGAATTAGCCATCTAGATGAATTCAGATGAACACAAATGTGTGTGTTTTTGTATGTAGTTTTGCTGGGGATGCTGTACGAGGATAAGGAGCGACTAGACTTCATTTATACCATCTACCATTGGTGGCAGGCCGTTGCCATCTTCATTGTCTACCTTTGGTCTGCATTGCCTATGAGGGTAAAACTTTATTTTTATAGATTTTGAAATTAGACTTGAATTCAACTATTCAGAATATGATTATTTTTTTTGGTCACATTTAAAAGGCCAAACTCGGACTCCTGTTGTTGGCTCTTTTGGTGGCGTCTTTCTGCTACGTGCAGATGGAGCGTCGCCTGGCGGCAAGAATTCCATTCAGATTACCACGGATTCCTCGTCCACGGCATAAGGTACATAACTGTACTTGGTAAATGAACCAACCCTACGACTATAGCTCATGCAAAAAGGGATAGATCAGTTGAACCGAAAACGAGATATTTCGATACATTTTGGTAAGCACACCGTTCACGTTACCCATTGACAAAAGATTGTTAATTATTTATCCATGTCTCTGGGTGACATGACAATGTAACTTCAGAATACACATTAACTTTAGTGACATTGGGACTTTAACATGTGCTTGCAAAAATTTTATTCACACATATTATCTGCAACACAAAACACTTATAAATATTGGGCACTTGTGCAATCCCTTTCTTAACTAATGGCTCATAAATATCCTGTTCAACAAAGGTCAAAGGTTACCGATACCTCGAGGAAGAAAACTCTGACAAATCCGACACAGATCTGAGCGATGACGATGAAGACGAGAATATGGAGGAGGAAGATAGGCCGCTGGTTGGGGAGGACCAGAATTCAGACGCTGACTCCCAGGGTTTACCAGGACCAGAGAGGATCGGGGTTAGAGATCGGAGGAAGAGACACGACAACGCTGCCTACGAGCATGCAGGGGAGAGAGAGGATTATGTCCAGCACACAAGAGAATAGAAAAGTGAAGATGAAAATATTCATAAAAATGGTAAATACTGTGAATAGCCAGATTTAAAGTAAAGAAATGGCAAAAAAACATGCACTCGTTACAAAATATATTTTTATTTGCTTTGTAAAGGAAAAGTGCGGGCCAGCTGTGAAAATGAAGGTCAGAAAATAGCCCACGGTTTCAAAAAAAGTAGAAGTGATACACTGAATGAGAACCGAAAAGAGGAAGTTGCAGTACCTCGTAAGGTCAGGTGGTTTGTTGCCATAGAAATGTAATACTGTCAATTTTGAACTGTGGGTCAAGGTAATATGCTTGAGTTTGTATTTTACTCTAATTCCTTTTTTACCTTGTAATATTTCTTTAAGGGATTTTCCATCGAATCAAACCCATTGAAGAATCATTTCAGTTCAGTTTCTATACAAATTACATTTCATTTGTGTGTTTTTTGTGACTTTAAGATTGTTTATGGTGTTGTAAAATGATTTAAACATTTTTAATTAACATAACAGAAAGTTTTTTTCTTTACATAAGAGTGTTATATTGTTATTGTTATTGTCTTGACGTGTTGCACAGAATGAGTGCTTTGTTGCTTTTTAATAGACTTATTTGTAATGAAAAAATGTTACTTTTTTTAAATAAAACTTTTTATAAAATAAATAGCAGCATATTTTTTTCTAAAAATATATAAACATACAAATATATCAAATGAAAGAACAGACCATCTGTCTGTTCTTTCAAACAAACAATAAACAAACAAAACGGGAATCTTTTTTCACCCTATCTATAATTTTTTCTCTGCTTATAAACTCAAAAAACTTTTTCCAAAAACATTATAGCAAAAATCTAAAATAATTGCATTTTTGTGAAGGAGTTTTGTCAGAGATCAGATTCAGAACGATTATCGAAAACATACAAGGAGTATAAAGTTAATAAAAAATAACTTTGATTCAGTTTTTTTAAATAAATTGGGCCATCTAGTGGATAATCGCGGTATTACACATTGCCATAAAAACTCATCAGGATTGACGAGATAACCCGTCAGTGGCAGGGAAAGAGTTAAAGGGGGTATCAGTGACAGCTTTTGTATCTTTTAATCTGACAGTAAAGTCATTTATAAAGTCAAAAGTTTTATAAAGTAATTTTTTTTTGTGATTGACTGTATTCTACATAAAATCGTCCTGTAAAAACATTCTGTAAAAACCTTGATATCTATAATATTGAGTCTGATCAATTTAAAATCAATTTTGATGCTATAATCTCTTAAAATCAATTAAATAAAATGGAAGTAATTCCTTATTCTCTGTCGTGAAGTATATCCAAGTGAAACAGCGCCTGAAAAAAATGCTAAGGCAATACTTGAATTCGTCTGATCGTCGAGAACTGATTGGACCGTTGGAAGTTGGGTCATGATGGACCCCGCCCTCTTGCCATTCCTCATGACCAGAAGTAAAGACCGAAGAGATCATTTCGAGGAAGGGAGGAAAGCATTTTTGATTGAAAACTATGAGGGCACATTAATTTTTTCAAAATAATGAAGCTCACAGATAAGTCATTTGTAAAAAAAAAACTCCACAATATTAAAAAAAATTATGTTTTTAATTTCATTTCGAAATTAAATCATATCAGATTATGAGACTTTAGCCTGAGTTTCATAAACAAGGCCACCTTTTGGCATGACAGGAATACTGTATTAAAGGAATAGTCTACTCATTTTCAGTATTAATATATGTTATTTCCTTAACTAAGAACTGTTGATACATCCCTCTATCATCTGTTTGCGTGCACGTAAGCGCTGGAGCGTGCTGCGACGCTTCGATAGCATTTAACTTAGCCCCATTCATTCAATTGTACCATTTAGAGATAAAGTTAGAAGTGACCAAACACATCAACGTTTTTCCTATTTAAGACGAGTAGTTATACGAGCAAGTTTGGTGGTACAAAATAAAACGTAGCGCTTTTCTAAGCGGATTTAAAAGAGGAACTATATTTTATGGCGTAATAGCACTTTTGGGAGTACTTCGACTCGGCGCAGTAACACCCTCCCTCTCCCATTATGAGAGTGAGAAGGGGACCGGCTTTTTTTCAGGCGAGTCCAAGTACTACCAAAAGTGCTATTACGCCATAAAATATAGTTCCTCTTTTAAATCCGCTTAAAAAACGCGCTAGGTTTTATTTTGTACCACCAAACTTGCTCGTATAACTACTCGTATTAAATAGGAAAAACTTTGATGTGTTTGGTCACTTCTAACTTTATCTCTGATTGGTACCATTGAATGAATGGGGCTAAGCTAAATGCTATCGAAGTGTCGCAGCGCGCTCCAGCGCTTGCGTGCGCGCACACAGATGGTGGAGGGATGATTCAGCGGTTCTTGGTTGAGGTGGTGACATATTTTAATGTTGAAAATGAGTAGACTATTCCTTTAACTAATAGCATATATATATATATATATATATATATATATATATATATATATATATATATATATATATATATATATATATATATATATATATATATATATATATATATATATATACTGTATATATATATAATGTTCACTTAAAGACCTTCAGTCTCAGATGAATACACAGAGACATAAAGATAAAAGATGCTAGTTTGAGGTATGTATTTATTACTCAACCATCGTCCTCCTCTTCAAACGGTTGCACACACACTCCCATCTGTCACTTATGGCACTCAAACGTCACAGAGCATGACATGTTTGCATAAACAAACACATCTTGATCCTGAACGGTTTTGACTCTCTGATGCAGATATAAATACATATCTGCCAGATTTAGATTATGTCTGGTGATATTTTGAAAAGTCATTGTGCGGTAAGTAAAAAAAAACAGGAGTGATGCTCTGAGAAATGGCCACACTGTACCTCATAAAGTGACTGTAGCTCTGTTTGCACATTGCTCTCTGCACTGTCCATTCCTGTCTGCTTCCCTTCTTCGATCCACAGGCTTAAAGGTGCCATAGAATAAAAAACTGTATTTACCTAGGCATAGATGAATAATAAAAATTCTGTACATGGTAATGACATATCTAGGGTGACCATACCTACCATTCTTCCCGGACCGGTCCTGGGAACACGATTGTTTTCTCCTTTTTATGTAAATAGCGTGCATGCAATAGAGCGCTGGAAACAGGCCAATCTTAACATAACAGACTGTGACGTTGCGGTCGAGATGTACGCCCAAACATTAAATTACACATTTAATTAAGTGCAATGTTGTTACAATGCTAAAAAAAGTTTTGACCGCTGAGTTAGCGCTATATGCTTGTTAATGCTATAGCGTAGGCTGAACTACAACTATTGAAGTTTTTTTAGCACATTGACTCAACAGAAGCAGGTTTCATTTCTAACTAAATCACATTTGTACAACTTTGGGGGTTCATGTGAGGTTTTACCTCTAATGCGGCTTTCACATAGGATGCGGTGTGCGCTGCGCTATGAAACCCATTCATTTCAATGGCTTGTGCCGCGCGAGGGCGGTTTTTTGACAAAAAAGTTCAAAATAGTTTAACTTTTGCGCTGCGCTCTGTGACGATTACCCGCGCGGCCAATAGAAACAGGGCATCCAAACAAGCAAAATGGACGAAAGCTTATACTCGGGATTCTCAGGGCTTTATAATACAAGTTTATGCTCCTACAGAGACATCGGAAGGAAAGCCGTCTCATGGAAACACGTAGCAATTCAAGTTGGCATGTCAGGTGTGTTTTAAGTCAAGCAGCTTGTTGTAGGTATGTTTAAAGTTACGTGCAATGGAGACGAGCAACATCAGTCTCTGTATTCCTCGTCGACTATTTAACGCAAATATAAACACTGTAGTAATTTATTGAAAACCCCGCCTACTTTGGTCTGGCCATCAGAGCACAAATCGCTTGGCTGCGCCGAACCCAGCGGCGAGCGCAGCGCACACCGCATCCTATGTGAAAGCCGCATAACAATACTTGCACAACCAACTATCACGTAAATAGCTTGTTATCAAGTCAATCACACGTTATTAATTCATTGTTCACTGACAAGCTATCTTATCTATTAGAAAATGCTTCCCTGCCAATGACGAGTTTTTAGGATAATCAATATTCTGCTATTGTCCACTAGGTGGCGCTCTTATAAAACTAACTTTTGCAAAAATCCTGGCGCTGGCTGCCAACTTTTTTCAAAAATCCTGGTTAGGAAACCGTTAAATGAATGTATTAAAATAAACGATGTCTCAAAATAGCACAGTTGTGTACATTTGGATGTTATTAAGTTAATCTTAAGAAGTACTAAGGACAAATTTGGTAAATATACACACCTAAAGGATTATTAGGAACACCATACTAATACTGTGTTTGACCCCCTTTCGCCTTCAGAACTGCCTTAATTCTACGTGGCATTGATTCAACAAGGTGCTGAAAACATTATTTAGAAATGTTGGCCCATATTAATAGAATAGCATCTTGCAGTTGATGGAGATTTGTGGGATGCACATCCAGGGCATGAAACTCCCGTTCCACCACATCCCAAAGATGCTCTATTGGGTTGAGATCTGGTGACTGTGGGGGCCATTTTAGTACAGTGAACTCATTGTCATGTTCAAGAAAATAATTTGAAATGATTCGAGCTTTTTTGACATGATGCATTATCCTGCTGGAAGTAGCCATGAGAGGATGAGTACATGGTGGTCATAAAGGGATGGACATGGTCAGAAACAGTGCTCAGGTAGGCCGTGGCATTTAAACGATGCCTATTGGCACTAAGGGGGTTTTTATTTCAGTGTAACTTTGGAGATGGTTCGAGGTAAGAGGGTCTCAATACAGTCAGGCTTCAGCTTAAATATCATGAGGAACTCCACCGTGCGTTCCAACAAGGTGATAAAAATCTCCTAGGTAGTTATCTTGTCAATAACAGCTATCCACACGTGAGAGATCTGTAGATCTAGGTGCACTTACGTGTGAATTTTACACTTTGTTAAATTATCAGCTTCTAGTGCTGAAATGCTGATAAAACGTCACCACATACCAGATGCGGCATTCACACTGCATTATTGTGTAATGTGATATAGACACGCGTATGTACATGCGTATGTGCCTGTGACATCAGATGTGAAGTCGATGTTTTATCCAACTGTGAGTGTTTTTGGAGTGAAGCAATATTACTAAGACTAACACTTCACAATTACAAGCAGTAGGAGTTATGAAATATGGGCTTGTGACGGCAAACCGATGCATATTGTCAACACAGCTGTTGGGCATGAGAAATGCAGTCTAGGAGAACAGTTTGGCACTGATGATGTTTTGTTAAACAATACTCACGTGCCACAGCGCACATGCAGTGAGCCCACTCGTGTGCCGCCCCATCCTGTGGCCAACCGAGATGGGGTAATCATCACGCATCACAAAAGAAATAAAGGGAATTGTGAGGAAAGAAGGACAAGACAACGTGCTTTAATGAGAGATTGAAGAAGATACGCAGGCGGTCAAAGAACATAAAAAGCATCGCTTTTAAGATTTATGATTATAATTTACTTTCATTGCAGTGCCAAAACTCTGATGTGTGGCTTTTCAGAACAGCATCTTATGAAGCCAGGCAAACCGACAGACGGCTTTAATAGACTATTGTGTATAAAAATCTAGTTTAGAGTTAATCAGTGCACCATTCAAACTAAGCACATCTCATAATTCTCGTCTTATCTCACCCCACAAGGCTTCAGTAATTTCACAAGCAAACTTTTTAAAAGCGCTTGGTATGGCTATATTATTGCATAAGAAAATGTAAGTTGTATTTGCTTATGTAAAACAATGCAATTTTGCTTGATAATTGGTTGCTATGCTATGTGCACACTGCCAGCGACCAGCATTGGTAGAGCAACACAGGCCTCTCTAACAGGAAGGGGGCGTGTCCAGTGTGTGACAAAGTTGAGAAAAGTTTAGTTTTATGCAAATAATGAGATACACTCGGAAGCGTCTACCAATGAGAGTGAAGCGTGAAGGTCACGTCATTCATCTTTCATGAGTTACTGCAGTGGATGTTTACTTACACTCACCTAAAGGATCACCAGGAACACCCGTTAAACCTCTCATCAATGCAATGGTGTAATGGTGTGGAGGATGTTTTCTTGGCACACTTTAGGCCCCTTAGTGCCAAGTGGGCATTGTTTAATTGCCACAGCCTACCTGAGCATTGTTTCTGGCCATGTCCATCCCTTTATGACCACCATGTACCCATCCTCTGATTGCTACTTCCAGAAGATAATGCACCATGTCACAAAGCTCAAATCATTTCAAATTATTTTCTTGAACATGACAATGAGTTCAGTGTACTAAAATGGCCCCCACAGTTACCAGATCTCAACCCAATAGAGCATATTTGGGATATGGTGGAACGGGAGTTTCATGCCCTGGATGTGCATCCCACAAATCTCCATCAACTGCAAGATGCTATCCTATCAATATGGGCCAACATTTCTAAAGAATGCTTTCAGTACCTTGTTGAATCAATGGCACGTTGAATTAAGGCAGTTTTGAAGGCAAACGGGGGTCAAACACAGTATTAGTATGGTGTTCCTAATAATCCTTTAGGTGAGTGTATTTGTTTATAAGTGTTACTAGGACAACAAGAATTAGGAACGTCTAACTGTGCATGCACTAAAGGCCTTTCAGGCTGACTTAAATCTGAAAACCATGATTTTCTGAGTTTGGGTCTAAAAGTTTCACGTGTGCCTCGGACAAGGGTCGTGTATAATATTAGCAGCCTCGGCTCAGGTCATTTAAAATAAATGTGTTTTTGCCGAACGGATCCGAGAAGACAACCCCCTTTTCCAACACCCCTTCTGTTTGCCAAGAGAGCTTGCGATATCGTGTGGCTGGCAGTAGGCTCAATTGCGTGGAGTCAGACCTGTCAATCAATTTTGAATACACACTACAGTTACCTTGATGTCCTCATCAAGATAACAAAGGGAAATAAATGGAGCAGCGGGCCAAATTGGTTGCAAGGCCACCAGGGTTTCTTTCTGTCTGACTGGCAGACTGCACACACGTCGGTGCTGTTTACATTCGGTCCAGTCGGGTTAAAAAAAATTCTACTTGGTTGGGTCGAACTCGGGTGTAAATTTTGTTGGGTTTGTCGCAGGTCAGGTCTTTCTTAAAAAAATATTTTTTAAAAAGTGATCCAGGTCATTTCAGGTCGGGTACATTTCTTTGGACCCGAGAAGTCCTCTAGTGTGCACCACCAGTGACTTTATCGCTGTGTTGCTAGTCTCTTTCAATGAGGTTGTAAGACGCGTTCCTAATTTTGATTGTCCTAGTAACAACTACAGTATAAAAAAAGGAGTAACCATCCTCTCAGTAAAGCCAGGCTTACATTACAGGATTTGAAAACTACACAAATCACTGTGTTGCTCAGACTACGCAACAAGGTTTCTTCTCATCTGTCGTTGTCTTATCATAGCTGGATACTACACTAGTGTTGTAGTCAAGACCACCTAAACCGAGACCAAGTCATGACCAAGATCAAGACAGACCGAGACAAGAGCAAGACTTTAAAGGGTCGAGACCAAGTCAAGACTGTGCGTGTGTGTGTGTGCGTGCGTGTGTGTGCGGGTGTATGCCATCAGAGAAGTTGATATAATCAATGGCATTGGAGATATGTGGGAATTTATCTTTGTCTATAAGCAAATAAAAGTGAACAAGCACTAAAGAGCTGAAATCAACCATTTATTTTAAACTGTCTTTACATGGCTAGGGTAAGGAGCCATCCACTTAACACAATGCAGGTGTTTTTAGTAATAAAATTAGAAAAATTGTCATTGGGAGAAACTTAAACAATGCTTAAACAATGCCAACATCATATGCCATACCTGAATAAACTGCATAAAATTAATGATAAAAAATTAATTTGTGATGTGCCATCAGTTGTGGTCTTAACCGGTCTTGAAATAAAATCCAGAGTCCTCTTTGTCTGAGACCAAGACAAGACCGAGTAAAAATGCGGTGGATTCCAAGACAAGACCAAGATCTTTAAATAGTGGTCTTGAAACCGGTCTCGAGAACTACAACACTATACTATACAACACAATGCTGATGAGGTGCACACACTACAAAACATTAGATAAAAAGGTGTTCCTGACCATCAGCAAAAACACATTTTCTCACATAAAATGCACAAGAAACTACAACAATCATGTCATTATTTTATAAATGGTCAATCAACTCGTCCTTCGATTGGTCAACAATTCTCCATACCATCTGCACTGTGATTGTCTGGATTATTTACAACTTGTCAATGTGTCGCTCACATTACAAGATCACGAGGCGATAATATCAAACGGTTTGAAAATATTGTAGCGTTTGTGATAGCTGGAGACCGGTTCGGATAACTTGCTGACCTGCTCATACTTAACGAACTTCTGCGACTGCAATGAGCACGAATTTGGTCGCAATTCAAGGGTTTTGTCGCAGACCTTGGAAATCTGGGCCAGCTAAATCGAGCCAAAAATCCCGTAGTGTGAGCTTGCATAAATGACAAAACATAGATGGCATTAAAACCCACAGCTTCACTCTTATTGTTTGTCGCTCTCGAAAGTCACTCATCATTAGCATAAATTTGAACTATTTTCAGCTTGGTCGCGTAGCTGGACACGTCCACTTTGTGTCGCCAGTGCTCCCAGCTTCCATTGAAATTAAAAAGATTGCGTCACTCCTTTGCTGCTAGTCGCTGGCAGTGTGTGTTGTAAGGTGTTCTGAGTGTTTTTGGTTGCTATGAGCGTTTCTGTGAGGTTGCTTTCTGGCCTAAGTTTCTATATTTTTATCTTTAGATATGGATTGGGGCCCTCATAATGTAACTCTTTTAAAAAATAATTTTTTACAGTTTGCCAGGCTAAACTCTTAAAGGAATAGTCTACTCATTTTCAATATTAAAATATGTTATTACCTTAACTAAGAATTGTTGATACATCCCTCTATCATCTGTGTGCGTTCACGTAAGCGCTGGAGCGCGCTGCGACGCTTCGATAGCATTTAGCTTAGCCCCATTCATTCAATGCTACCATTTAGAGATAAAGTTAGAAGTGACCAAACACATCAACGTTTTTCCTATTTAAGACGAGTAGTTATACGAGCAAGTTTGGTGGTACAAAATAAAACGTAGCGCTTTTCTAAGCGTGTGCAGTGTGTAATTTTTAGAAGAATCTTTTGACAGAAATGCTAAATAATATACAAAACTACATTGTCAGGGGTGTATAAAGACCTTTCATAATGAACCGTTATGTTTTTATTACCTTAGAATGAGACATTTTTATCTACATATCGAGGGTCCCCTTACATGGAAGTCGCCATTTTGTGCCGCCATGTTTCTACAGAACAGACACACTTTTTTACTAAGTTGTCTCCGACGATGACATGTTTGTCCCGTGGCGGCTACTGTAGCTTCTCTATGCATTTCAAAAGCAAGGGGTTATCAGTGAACTGAGCCAATGGTTGCAATTTGCAAACTCACCACTTGATGCCGCTAATATTTACACACTGCGCCTTTAAGAAGTCTTTACAAACAAACCTTACAAAAACAAGGTGTGCATCTCAAGACAAAACAATGTCAACCAAATATGTTAAAATGAAAGAAGTTTTTAAATTAAATCAGCTCAAACATGCATTTTAGTTACAAGCCCTGTCCAGGAAACCACCCCTGAGTCATGTTATTGGTCTAAAGTCTATTTTCTTTAGTTAGGCAACTTTAAAGTTAATGATTAGTTAAAAGAAGTGGTTAAGGTTATATGGTATTTTGGGACTCATGTCAGACGGCCTTAAACAACTTGAGTTTTTTCTAACTAACAATACAATCAAATTTATTATAGGGTACATTTCACATAAACGCATTTTGCAAGTCATCATTAAGGAAGACCAAATATCTTCAAAATATTTAATATTGTAATTATCGTACCAAATTTCCAAGATTTTGCAAACATTAACACAGAGTGGGCGACTCACACGCCGCTCTCTATTTGGATGGAACGAATGTTGTCAAACCCACGCACATGGATGTTGCAGAACTTCGAAGTGAGTTGAGTTCTTGACATTTCCCTTGGAAATGCTCCTGTTCGAACACGGTCACCTGACAATCACACACATGTGTATGCCACACATCGATTTTCTAAAACTTTAAATCTTTCTTTACACCCACACATCACTGTCCATTTTATTACGTCCTCCATCTGCAGATTTCTCCTCATTATTCTCCACTGTCTGCACTTTCAAAAACTCCAAATATATTCATGAAAAGGAAGTCTTTGTCCAGTTATTGATAATCAAACTCTTTGAAAACGAATGAATAGTTTGACCTTCTGTTTCTTATTCTCTCATTCTGTTTTTCATGTAATGACAGAATTGTATTACCTTGTACTGTAGCATGGAGCCATGTCCATCCCAGATGATTTAATGTCTGTCTTGGTCTCTTCATCATTTCTGCACAAGAAAAGAAGCTTTATTTAAAAACAAAATGGTCAGGTTTATAGTTCATTTTTCATTTTGTCTTAAAATAACCATTTGTTCTTATTTGTATATAGTCAGCAGGACCTTTTTCCAATACAAAGAAGCTTTTGTGCAACAAAAGTGTTTGGTGGATGTTAAGGTTTCTTTATAAAACCACACTCTTAGAACGAATGTGTTAAAAACAACACATTTTTGTTGATTCTGGGACAACACACTAAATGCGTTGTCCCAGAATTCACCCATCTCTGTGTTATTATTGAAACAATACATTTTGTGTTACTTTTAACACAACTTGTGTTATATTTTAACACAAAATCAACACAAAATGACACATAATGTGTTAAAATTACACAAAATGTGTTAAAAGCTTAACGCACAAAGATGTGTAAAAAATGAACACATCCTTTCTAAGAGTGCATACATCCTGACAAAAACATTTAAAGGTGGTTTGAATTATATCTTAATCTATCTAGATGTAAATTATATCTAGACTGATCTCATGGAAAGTCGTGTTATAGTCACAAAAATTTTGATTATTTTGATTTATTTGCGTCCATGGCACGAAATTCAGCTTTTTTGTACCTTGAGCATGAATGTATTTTTCGTGTCACTTGCAAAAATTTCATGTCCGTTGCACGACTTTCTTTTTCGTGTCATTTTATGTATTGTTTTCTCATCGTTTTTTCCTATTTTCTTACCATTGTCGCTTGGGGTTGGGGTAAGAATCACTTTCTTATACATTTTTAGACTTCCTAACCCAAACCCCAACACTAACCCCAACTCCAGTCGAGAATAGTTTTAAAAGCGAATGAAAAACATGTAGAAACCAATACATAAAAAAACATCCTAACCCAAACCCCAAATCTAACCCCAAGCGACACAGATTTAAAAATAGGAAAAAAAGAGAAAACAATACATAAAATGAAACAAAAAAGACGTTTAAAATAAAATGCTGAATTTCGTGCCATGGACACAAATAAATTGATTAAATTAAAAAAATGTCTTGACTATAACACAACTTTCTGTGAGATCATGTTGCTATATCAGATTGCAGATTGCAACCAACAGCTCACCCCTCAATTTCAAAACGCATATGGTAGCCGCCACAAGACGCACATGTTGTCGTCTGAGACAACGGCTGTGACCGAAACCGCATACTCTCTGGGTAGGTACTTAATTTCAATAAGTACTTACTTAAAGATCGCTAATAGAGTAAGTACATTACTCTATACCTGATCGCATTATAAACATCATACGCAATTTTAACTTTATCATGTGACCTATGATGTAAAAAATAGCATAAAAACCTTATCCCTTGTTCTAGGGACAGGTGCACTAACACCTGATTGCATCAGTAACTTGACAACCCTAGATATAATACCCCATAATTGCATTGCTAGCCCACCCCAACAGTTATGCACAGTAATAATGGCAAATGCTGCTGACCAATACTTCATTTTAATTACAGGTTTTGTTACTGCAAAAAAAAAAAAAAATAGTAATACAAGCAAACTGTAATTTAATTAATGCTTGAATACAAAACTGGACGAACGCAGGTGAATTTTCATCAATTTTCAGTCAAGCAATGATTAATGCAGGAATGAATGAAATTATTATATTTAATTTTCTTCAAACATTAGGAAACACGAATAAAGATGAATAAAATCATCATAATAAATGAAAACATAGAACTCCATACCATATGAAACAAAGCTTTATTCAAATGTACTTTTCTAACAAACTAATCACAAATTTACTGCCATCTCAACACAGCTGTGCCAATTCTGCAGCTTTCTTTTGATGAAGCACCTGAGCACTTTGTGGGATATCCTGGGTCTCTGCATTCAGATGTTAAATAGACATTTAGTATCTTTAACATTAAGATGATTTGAAGACGTAACTTACGTCAGCTTAATGGAGCTTCAATGTTTGCTATACATGTTTTTACAGCAAAGCCAAATATACTACTGTATGTATCTACACACATCTATACATTCAACAACCTACAGTTTACTATTCAGTAGTTCAACGAATGCAAATTTTAGTTTGTAATACTCACATTTGAAAAAACCCGAGTTGCTGGTCTCCACCATGGTCAGTACTGGCATTCCTTTGCTGTGGCATCCTGGGAAGGTAGGGATAGAAAAGTATCCATTGATGTTTGCTTCAGAATCTGGCCAGAGGCAGTAGAGCATCCGGGGATTTCTCGGCTACTCTTTTATGAATACTGAGGATTCGGACATACTATTCTTTTCACGTACTGTTTTCTCCTACGGTTTCAGCAGTAACAACATAATTGGCTTTTGTGCAACACACGTAACTTCCAGTAAACTCTGCAAAATGCGTAAAATGTGTACTATATAATGTATGCAATCTTAAAGGACAAGTTCAGTATTTTACACTTAAAGCCCTGTTTTCAGATTGTTTATGAGGAAATAGAACGGTTTTGACTGAAATTTCGACATATACGGCTGCCCCGAGAATTTTCGTGTATTTGTGTTTCACCTCCCACCTCTATAATGGGTCTATAGGTGCACTGAAACAATCCTTCCTAAAATGCATTAAACTTTCGTTTACAAAGACGTGAAACTCACCGAGTGGTCAGGGGTGTTCACTGATATGCTCACACAAAAATCGTTGCAAAAGATGCTTTCCAACACGTGTTTTAGCATTCGTTGTAAACTTGTGGACTTATTTTTTTAAACGCTTCACACCGCTGAGAGGCTGAATAATAGACACTCCAGCCCAGTTGGTGGCGATAATCCACCTTTGCCAATTGCAAGAATAGAAACAAACTTCCAGGCACGGAGTAATACCGTACCTCACAGCACATCTAATACAAGTCAATGGAGTTGGACAAAAAGTACGATAAAACCTGTTGGAATGCGTCTTTTGCAGCGATTTTTGTGTGAGCATACCAGTGAACGCCCCTGACCACTCGGTGAGTTTCACGTCTTTGTAAACGAAAGTTCAATGCATTTTAGGAAGGATTGTTCCAGTGCACCTATTAGGGGTGTGCAAAAAAATCGATTCACATTTGAATCGCGATTCAAGCATTGCCGATTCAGAATCGATTTATAGAATTCCAAAAATCGATTCATATATATATTTTTTTACGTCGTGTTACTATCGTCCTGAAATGAGTTTATCTCAGTATTCCCATAGATGGCGCGTCGAAGTCACACTGACGCCTGCACACTCTTGTCACAGTGTTTCCTCACACATTGCTGTGCAGCGCTGCCCAGGCTAACAAGTGCCCAAGTAAATCTGGCATCAAATTTTGTCTTTTTTTGTTTTTCCGTGATGATGACACTCTTTAATAATGACATTTTGTGTGCGACATAATGAGTTCGGTGTGCGTTCACGTGCTCTGTTTCTCAATAAATTGGGATGCGACGCGAACAAGCTCGTGTCACATTGTATCCTTCATGTTTCTGAACTTGAGCAAAGTTTTACCATTAGAGGACTTCACGGAGCACCCGCGGCCCATATGGTTCCGGGTTTGTATTTGAAATGGTCAGTCGGGTCCGGGTCAGTCATAGTTAATTACTCCGGGTCCCGAGTCTGATTAATATTGTGTGTAAAACCCGAGTCGAACGGAGAGTGGCCATGAGCGCTACCGCGCTAAAGCTAGCTCTTTTCTATTATTATTAATAAACCATATATTTTCTAAAACCTATTGCAATGAACGAGCAAAGCTCAAGCTGACTCAAGATTTACAAAACGCAAAGTCCCCTGTCACTGGGACAGCAAGTAAACTTTTGAATCTGAAATAATGAGTGGATTTAGCTTTTTTTTTAATGGACAAGAGAGAAATAGAAAGAGAGGCACTTTTCCTGCTTCTGCTCTATCTAATAGAAATAATAACCATTATAACACCAGTCACATTTCTAATCTATAGACCTGCACTGTCTATCATTAATATGCTATATTATTGTATTTAATAGAGTTTGATAAAAGGGGTCATCTAATTGCTTCATATCAGTTTTTATTTTTGCATAAAGACATAAAGTAATATCAAACTACATTTAATTTGTTGTGTTTATTTTCTTTAAAATTGTATATCTACTACAACCAGTCACATAGGAAAAAGTAAACTACATTTACATACTGTGAATCGTTTTTGAATCTAAAATCGATTCTGAATCGAATCTTGAGCCTAAAAATCGGAATCGAATCGGATCGTGAAATTTTCTGAATCGTGCACCCCTAGCACCTATAGACCCATTGTAGAGGTGGGAGGTGATACAACAAACACCCGAAAATTCTCGGGGCAGCCGCATATGTCGGAGTTTCAGTCAAACCCATTCTATTTCAACCGTTCTAAAACCCGTTTTTTATTCACATTTTCTAGATTGATAGAAGCAATGGTGACCCAATTATAGCACTTAAACATGGAAAATGTATCATGATATGTCCCCTTTAAGTTCCGCTCATGTGTCCGGTGAAACCGTCTATAGGCATTTTAAAATGCATTATTATACGTACATCCAAATCTCGCAAGAAATAGTCCCAAATCCTTTCAGTCCAAAAATAAAGTCGGATATGCCAATCCATTTATTAACATAAAGAAAAATTGATCATTTCTCAAAATAAACTTAAATCCATGGTTTGCCTATACGCCGTGTCTCACGGTCAAAAACCATGCACCTCGTGCTGTCTTAAGAAGACTTGTGGCAGATCACCGCGCCAACCCATGCCAATACACAGAATGGCTCCAACAACCACTGATAATATATATTTTTTGTCATGACATCCTTCTAAAAGTTAAACAGTGCACCTTTAATAATGTTTGAGATAATAATTTTTGAAAGTGTCATTTGCAATTTATCTTCTGTTACAGTACAATGGGACTAAATAAGAATCCCCCATGAATCAAATGCGATGTGAAAAATAAAGAGTTCATCTATCTCCATTGACAGCTGGTCATTCCAAACAGCTAACATATCTGGAGCTTCAAACCCATCGCAGCTCTTATGGCAACATGTGTGTTAGGATGTGTTTGTGTATTGTCATTCAGAATAAGCGCTGATTCTTTATATTCTGAATAGAGGTGAAAAATGACTGTAGTAAGTACTATTATAAACTGTAGCAAAATTTGGAGATACTAAAGTGTTTTTGAACCGTATAAACTCTACTAGTGAATTTACTACACCATTTATCAATTCATTATCAGTGTACACAATTTATTACTTAGGCAGAGCCTACTAAACCACAGTATTTATTTATGTGGTAGTACGCCATTCTGCACAGTCAGCGTATTGGAGTTAATAAAGCCATGAGCCACACTGACCCGCACAATGGAACGCAGACGGCTGTATTGCTATCGGTCAGCACTGCACATCGTATGGTACACAAAGAGCGGCCTATAGAGGGAAAATACAGGGATTTGACCCACTGCATAGAGAAAGGAATGCTCTGCTTTTAAGCTCAAAAATGACCTTGTTTAGTCTATTTGTCTGCTTACTTGAAGTTACAAAGAACGCCACTGAAGTTTGCTTAATTTAAGAAAGCTTCAATACATTAAGATTTTCATACTATACATCAATACATAATGCAAGACAAAATTGTAATTTAGATATCCGAAATGTTAATTTTGATTCTGTAGTATATTATGCTTTTTAATACCACGGGTCTGTTGAATGCTATATTCTGATTGGCTGAGAAATGTTCTGTGGGTATGCATTAATTTCTGATAACCGCACACCTAACTTGTCAAATGTCTTAAAAAAAGGGGCACCAAAGCAATGTTTGTGGTAACCGTGATATTTGAAAATAATGCACACCCACGGTGTAACGGCACGACAGGACCACCTTGGGTGTTCACTATTTTCTTACAATTCAACGGCCCGTTGTCAATTATTCCTTACTTAATTTTGTATATACATGTTTTCCCAAGATCTTCCCTTTGTTAATTTACTAGTCAAATAAGTTGTTTCTTCAGTCAATAGGTTGCAATGTTGCCGCATGGCTCCAATTTGTTCACTTTTTTGGCCCATGACCTGTGCCCCAGAAGTATCATGGGAAATAAAAATGACTATTAATGCTCACATCATCCACATAAATAAGGGTTGTTTGTAAATATATGTGTACCACGTATGAGAGAGCTTTCGTTTGTCTTTTTTTCAGATTTCTTTCAGCTATTTTGGAGTTAGAAAAAACAATGAATATAATAACCAAATATTTTTCTTTAAACATGAAGCAGTGTTATTGTCCACATTTGTGTACAACAGGTTCCAATTACGTAGAATTATTAAGTATTATGGTGCAAACAACAAAAAATGTGATGTCCACGTACTTGGACACACAAGGTCTTAGAAGGTTAATGCACACTCAGACTAACTGTATTAGTCAACCATGAAACTACGATCCCACATTAACTTTACCAGGATAATTGCTTTTACAGAAAGTTTTAATTGCACATTTATTTGTTGACATACTGCTCAAAAAAAGCTTTTACGGTTTGGCACCTACTTGCCAAGGATTTAACACAAAGATGTCTTGGGGTTTGGGTATAAAGGTGTTTTGTTACATTAAAACGAATTTGATGAAATGTAATTGAAGGATGCAACATTTTTGTAAGTCTGGAATTAATGTCATTTTGATGCCTTCGGGTTGCCAGAGGTTAATTTAAATCCAACACTTGAGTTTGTAAATGGCAGACCACACATATGAAAAAACGGGTTTGAAAAATATGTTGTACCTCTCTTTCTGTCTGTCTGTCTGTCTGTCTCTCTCTTTCTCTCTCTCTGTGTGTTTGATGATGGGGTGATTTTTTTCTGTGTGTGGGGTGGTGAGCTCAGCTAGTTTGTTTCTGTGGGCCTAATCCCCTCATGCTGGACGCCAGGCTATATAAAGGACACATGTTTGCTTTCAATACACACGCTGAGCGAAACAGACAGCGGCTACTGACTAACACACAGGTAAGAGACTCCATCTGAAGGGGAAAAAAAAGGGAAACACATTTTTGTCTATTCCAATTGTGTATAACAAAATTCAAGCTTGTGAAGAATGTTAAATATAGAGAGAGAAAACTTTTGACACATTAGTCAGTGGCAGAAAGCAATTAAAATGTGATACTTTTGTGAGCACGGTGCATAATCATTGTCAGGGCAAACTGCAGACCTTTTTGTCATAACAGTATAAAAGCAAACAAGTCTTTGTTTCTGATGTGGGTTGTAAAGTGAGAAACGGCAGCGGAGGGGGTTGACAATATAAGACAAAAAGTGATGAGATAGATTTTATTGCTAAACAGAGAGTCCAGTTTTAATGACTTTCTTTGCGATGATGTTTTTGTTTTTGAATCACCTACATTATAATGGCAGAATTATCCTTTTTTGGCCATGTTTACGCAAACCTCAAATCCATTATATTCGTAATAAAAATATAAAAAACAACAATAGAATGTTCTTTTATATATTTGTAAATGAGTCATACTTATTACGTTACTTATGAGCATTGCATTTCTAGGGCGCTATTGTGTAAGTTTCAAAGCGAGTGGGTGTCAACTACTCAACATTTGAGTATTCAAGGGCTATTAATGTACTCAGTACTTAATTATTTAGCAATATTTAGCACTTGACATCACTACAGTCCAACAATAGATGTTTAATTCAAGTAGATCACCAAATAGTCATGTTTCTACACTTATACATGTGCCGCTCTTCTTGATCTCTCTCTCTTTTATCGTAGTCATCATGTCCTCTAGTGGAGAAAAATCCAAATCTGCCTCCCAGCCTGATGGGAAGGCTGCTCAACAAAAAAGAACCGAGATGGGCATGGGAAACTATAGGGTAATTCACATTTTGCATATCATATATTGCAATGTATCATCTTACATACAGTATACTCAGATCCATAAATGTTACGATGATAAGTAACGTTAAAGTTTAATTAATTTTACATTAATTTTAATCTTTGACATGATCTTATAGTCAGTATTAAAGATATCAAGGTAATATTTTACCTCTTTAGCATGTTTATATACAAAAATAAACACAATTATAATATTTTACATCAGTTAAGTACCTATTTGGCATATTTAACATGTTTGCTAAATGCTTCTATATGCGTGCATGATTAACTTAATAATAACTTTTAAGCAATGTCAGTTCAGTTTCCATAGAAATAGCTGTGGGTGTTTGATGTGTGCAGTTTTTTTTAACTAAGCCAAAGTGAAAACTGTCATCTGTAAAGTTGCAAAACGAGCCACTGTCTGTATTTCAGATGTACGTGTACGATCAGGAAAACTTTCAGGGCCGTATGATTGAGATCAGCAATGAGTGCATGAACGTGTGTGAAATGGGCATGGACAGAGTGCGTTCCCTCCGTGTGGAGTGCGGCCCGTGAGTGACACCCGCACATCCATATGAGCCACTTTACTGCTGTTTTGTATCGTAACCATTTGTGCACTTGTTCACTTTCTTTCTCACCTCTTGTAGGTGGGTAGGCTGGGAGCAGATGAACTTCTGTGGAGAGATGTACATCCTGGAGAAGGGCGAGTATCCCCGCTGGGACTGCTGGAGCAACTGCCACAGGAACGACTACCTGCTCTCCTTCAGACCTGTCAGAATGGTAATCACCCATTTTAGTTTATAATTCCCATTTATTCATATAACCAGCCGGCATTTCAACATTGATTCACCTTTGAATCAACGTCAAGGCCAAGTTTGAATCAACGTTAAATTACCTTTTCATCTTGCAAATTGAATCAACACTGATATCGCAACGTTGTTTCAACGACTCATGGATGAATTAAGGTCTTTGCGTCAACTGCAAATATGCATTGGTTTTGCAAATTGAAACAACATTGATATCGTGTTTAGCATTAAACGTGTTTTAAGGTTGTTTCAACGTTATATTAACATTAAACAAACAACTGACATTATTTCAACCAAATTTCAACGCTGATTTTTAAGCATTTTATTAACTTTCTGCAACCGTTTAGCATTAACTGTTGTTTCAACATTGTGACATTATTTAAACCAATTTCAACGTTGAAGGTCGGTTGTGTGCCAGCTGGGTACTTTGTTTGGGTTTGATGTGACCTTGGGACTTCGTCTTATTCTATCCCAGAGATGCTATCAAAAAAAAAAAATATTTTGCTCTCCTTCAGAACTGTTAGATTGGTAATCACCCATTTGAATAATTCATAATTCCCATTTATTCATATACCCAGTCTGCATTTCAATGTTGATTCACCTTTGAATCAACGTCAAGGAAAACGTTGAATCAACGTTGACTTACCTTTTGATTTTGCAAATTGAATCAACACCGATATCGCAACTTTGTTTCAACGTCTTACTTTTAACATGTGTGAATTAAAGTCTTTGCATAAACTGCAAATGAACTTGAAATATGCATTGATTTTGCAAATTTAATCAACATTGATATTGTGGGTAGCATTACACGTTGTTTTAACGTTGTTTCAACGTTATATCAACGTTAAACAAACAATTGACATTATTTCAACCAAATTTAAACATTGATTTTTAAGCATTTTATTAACTTTATTCAACCGTTTAGCATTAACTGTTGTTTCAACATTGTGACATTATTTCAACCAATTTCAACGTTGAAGGTCGGTCGTGTGCCAGCTGAGTACTTTGTTTGGGTTTGATGTGACCTTGGGACTTAGTCTCATTCTATCCCAGAGATGCATTCCAACAAAAAAAATTGTTTGCGCTCCTTCAGACCTGTCAGAATGGTAATCACCTATTTGAATAATTCATATTTCCCATTTATTCATATACCCAGTGGGCATTTCAATGGTGATTCGCCTTTGAATCAACATCAGAGACAAGGTTGAATCAATGTTGAATAATCCTTTTCATTTTGCAAAATGAATCAACATTGATATCGCAAAGTTGTTTCAAAGACTCACTTTCAACATGGGGGAATTATCAACATTGATATTGTGTTTAGCATTAAATGTTGTTTCATCAACTTGTATATCAACGTTAAACTAACATCTGACATTATTTCAACCAAATTTCAACGTTGATTTTTAAGCATTTTATTAACCTTCTGCAACCGTTTAGTATTAACTGTTGTTTCAACGTTGTGACATTATTTCAACCAAATTTCCAGCCCAAAATTTCATTATATAGTCACATACATTTTTGATTCTTTTTTTATGATATTATCACGAATTTCCGCGTTTTTTCGTGATCGTATAACGAATACCTGTTTTCTTGTGATTATCATGTATTGGTTACTCAACTGTTTTGTCCTATTGTCTTACCATTGTCATTTCGGTTTAGGGTTAGATTTACATAAAATGACATCCCTACCCAAACCCAACTCTAACACCAGGTGACATATATAAAAAAATCAATCAGAAAAAATAGTATATATCAATACATAAAGTGACATTCTAATGCAAACACCAAATCTAACCCTAAACCGAAGCAACAATGGTTTGTAAATAGGAAAAAGCAGTTGAGTAACCAATACGTGATAATCACACGAAAACAGGAATTCTTAATACGATCAAGAAAATACGGAAATTCGAAAAAAGAATAAAAAATTTACGTGACTATATCACGAAACCTTGTGAGACTGGGTAGAAATTTCAATGTTGAAGGTCAGTGGTGTGCCAGCTGGATACTTTGTTTGGGTTTGATGTGACCTTGGGACTTCGTCTCGTTCTATCCCAGAGATGCTATCCAAAAAAACAAAAACAATTTTGTTTCTTTTCATCATCACAGGACCCAGAGAAGCATAAGATCTGTCTGTATGAGGTCGGTGAGTTCAAAGGCCGTAAAATGGAGATTATTGATGACGATGTGCCCAGTATGTACACCTACGGGTTTACCGACCGTGTTGGTAGCATCATGGTCAGCTGTGGAACGTAAGTGTTTTACATCAATATTTGTGTGCAGTAATTAAATTGATAACAGACTTAATAGATCTGAAATACAAATCTTCAGACTTTTCAAGTCTTTGAAATGTGTGAAGAGATATGTCACACACTGAACTAATACATTTATGCAGCTTAAAGCTAAAATGTGTAATTTTTGTGACATTAACATGCTTTTTCCTACACTCCAACTTAACATGCTGAGACAACTGTAATAAAAACATTCATAGGTTTATTTCCCTGGAGCGTAAATAACACTGTGGCACTGAAAATTATACACCTCACTTTTTATTTATCATTTTAGATATGCTATCTACTGTAGATATAGGGAATGTTAATGTACGTCACCGCAGTGTTGCATTATGGGACGTGGGCGCCATGTTTAGAGGCACCGACGACCGCTATGCCATTTAACTCTGGACATGTTAAGCTAAAACTAGGTAAATTTGAAGAAAAACGGAAGATATCGAGAAGTTGAAAGAACAAGAGAAGGGACCCTATCGGGAGAAACTAAATGCTACTGCCAAAAAACTTTATTTGGACAAATAAACAACATAGATCCGTATGATTTAGCAGCCCAAGACTGGATTACGGACCTCCGCTTTCATATCTGGTCAATTACCTTGTTTTTGCAGGACTTTATTTACACTTTGCAGGAGTTTAAGAGCTATAAATCCCTTCAAGCTTATAGTAAAGTGACACTTCTTCTTTTGGAGTCTTATGGTTGGCAAACCAGCTATTTACTGACAATGTGTTAATACCTACGTACCTTAATGATTCTATAAAATAATTTCTCCGTTGTATTCTGCGCGATGAATTAACACATGTTCAAAAGATGGCACTTCTGTTTTGGCCAAGTTATTAAAACAAACAAAATGCTAAATATTTAGCTAACGTTGTTATTTAAAGAGTCACAAGCAGTGGGTTTGAGCAGTTGCATTTAATAAAAAATATGTGTTACAATCGTCAAAATTGTCTAAATATTTATTTTTATAACTCATGTGTTTAGGGTGATCAGAAATGAATGAATGAATCAATCAATAACTTACATTTGCAAGTTAGTTTGACAGTGTTAGCATAAAAACAAGACAATTTAAGTGGTTCTGCTTTTATTAATCACAAATTACTGAATGACTGAAAATGCAGCGAACACACTCTCGTTGATGCAGGGATTTTTTTTTAAAAGTAAACGTTTTTCTCCTGATTACAGCATGCAAACCACGCGATCCGGCGTCTTTTCGTCAGCTCCTGCACCGGCTTCCTTTGTTTTTTCCACGAATAAAAGCTGGAAAAACGTATTCCTTTGTTCAGTTTCCTCCCTGAACGATCGCGTGACTTGCTTGATCGAGCAGTACTGACCAAACATATCGAAGTTTATTAAAATCTCGACAGAAAATACAAAAACAACCTCCAATACATTAACTCAAATACAGCGGGATAGGACGCGTGCCTGCAAAGATGGCGGATTACACATAATCCAACACAGCGTGACGTCAACTCCACATTCCCTATAGCAGACTTTCTTATGAGGAAATAACAAATACCTTAATATTAGCTTAAACTTTGTATTTATAAAAAATTAACTGTAGTTGCTTTATAATACGTATTAAAGGTGTAATGTGCGTTTTTTAGCCCCTAGTGGTGAGATTGCGAATTGCTACCAACTTCAATTTCGAAACACAATGAGAAGCTACGGTAGCTGCCACAGGACAAACATGCCATCTGAGACAATGTAGGGAGGAGAGCACACCACTGATAATATAATATAGTTATATTATATTGCATTTTTTCAAGAGATCCTTTTAAAAGTCCCACACTGCACCTTTAAGTACCACAGTCTCTTTTCTATTCTAACGTCGTTATCTAATTGCTTTATTTTTAATATATCGGTTCACCTTTCCCTCTTTTCCTTTCTAGTTGGGTGGGCTACCAGTACCCCGGTTACCGTGGCAGCCAGTACCTGCTGGAGAAGGGCGACTACCGCCACTTTAATGAGTTTGGTGCTCGCCATCCCCAGATGCAGTCGATCAGACGCATCCGTGACATGCAGTGGCACCCAGACGGCTGCTACACTATGGCCACCAAGTGAGGGCTTGGGAGGACGAGAAAGAGAGGGAACAGGGGGGAGAGAAAAACAGAGGGAGCAGAAGATGAAGGAGGGGGAGGGGGGAGGGCCAAGAAGGAGAGGAGGAGCTGACCACCTATGTAAAAACTTATTGTTGTCAGAAAACTGAAATTGTAAAGACTGAAAGAGCATTTTCTTGAACCCTCTTAATTTTCTTCATTTTACCTCATCTTCTTTCATCCCTCTTCCTCCTCTTCCTCATCCTCCATACATTTTTCCGCTGTGGAAATAAGACCATCACAATGAGCCTAAACTGATACCTGAGTTGTTGGAATCAGGGATGATGATTGACAGGGGGTTGGGCGGGGCAACGGGTGGCTTTGAGGGCAAGAGGGGATTTATTTTGGCGTAAGGCAATGTAAAACCTCAATATTCCCTTTAAACAGTAATAAAAACAACTGTGACTACATATCACTGTTACGACTTTTCTATTCTTCAGCCTTTATTTCAACATGTAGCAGATATATTTCTTTATTCACTGTAAAAAGTTGGTTTAACTTAAAAAAGTAAATTACTGTACCTGGTTGCCCTAAAATCAGGGCTCGTTCAAGTTAATTCAACTTAAAAATATTATTTTTGTACCCCAATTTATTAAAAGTAAACTAATATTCTTAAAGGATTAGTCAATTTTCTTAAAAAAAAAACCTAGATAATTTACTCACCCACATGTTATCCAAAATGATGATGTCTTTCTTTGATCAGTCAAGAAGAAATTAGGTTTTTTGAAGAAAACATTTCAGGATTTTCTCAATATAATAAACTTTATTGGACCTCAACAGTTTACAGTTTAAATGCAGTTTAAAATTGCGGTTTCAAGGCAGCTTCAAAGGGCTCTAAACAATGCCAAATGAGGCATAAGGGTCTTATCTAGCGAAAAGATTGTCATTTTTGGCAAGAAAAATACAAAATATGCACTTTTAAACCACAGCTTCTTGTCTTGCACCAGTCGTGTGACGCGCCAGCATGACTTTATAATGCGTAAGCACGCCAAAAGGTCACACATTACATATGTGAAACTCATATTTGCGGACCATTTTAAACAACAAAATGACACAAAGACATTAATTAGTATCATTCCACATACAACAAAGTCAGAACGGTCCTCTTTCTCCACACTTGTAAACACTGGGGCGGTAGTTTTGCATATGTCATGCGTGACTTTTTAAAGTGCTTACGCATTACGTGAGGTTGCGCTGGCGCGTCACACATCTGGTGCAAGACGAGAAGTTGTGGTTTAAAAGTGCATATTTTTTATTGTTCTTGCCAAAAATGACAATCTTTTGCTAGATAAGACCTTTATGCCTCGATTGGGATAGTTTAGAAACTGCAATTTTAAACTGCATTTAAACTGTTAACTGTTAAGGTCCAATAACGTCTATTAAATTGAGAAAAATTCTGGAATGTTTTTCTCAAAAAAATAACACATTTCTTCTCAACTGAATAAAGAAAGACATCAACATTTTGGAGTAAATATCAGGATTTTTTTTTTTTTAAAAGTGGAGTATTCCTTACCGTGGGTTCACACCAGCCGCGTTTGAGCCATCAAATTCACGTCTACCGCGTCTAGTTTGCCGCTGGAACGTTTTGAGTTTACTTGCTTCATCCGCACGTGAAAGCCGTGCGTGAAATTCTAGTCATCGAGACATTCACGCGAAAATTTGCGTCATGGGAGGGGCTTTTGCAACTCCGCTGGCTTTCTGTAATCACGTCACTAACAGAGCAAGCTCCTGATTGTTAACGCAGCGTGTTTTTCGGCCAAGGTTCAAAATGTTCAACTCGCGCGTTTGCCGCGGCAATGCTCAATTTGAGCAAACTAGATACGCGAATGAAAGTTGAATTAAGAAAAAATTATAAGGCAATGTAACTTACTTTTTTAAGTTGAGCCAACATATCTGTAACAAATCTCAAGGGCTCATTATAGTAGTGCATAGGCCCTATACGGCGTAGGTTACGCATCGGTTTTCATTTATACTTTTGCGTCGTCGTCCACGTCGATTTGCAAACACACATGCAGAATGCTGGTAGGCAGTATCGCAAATAGAAATACCTATGACGCAGTTGTTTTACCTGACGGGAGGGGTTCGCATAGAACTGATGCGCTGTAAAAAATTACGGCTTGGACCTTACGCATGATTATAAATTGGACATTACACATCTGTATGAAGCAGATAGGCCCAAAATGAAAGTTGTTGGCATATAACTAACAATAAAAGTAAGGGTAGCAAACATGACCAGCTAAAGTATTTCTTTTATCTACAAAATCGTTAAGTCATATCAATTCAACTATCTGACTGGGACAATTTATTCAGAGATTGCTTTGTGAACCTGTCACATGTAATACAGGCTTAGTTTGCAAAGCTGTTATTGATAATGGGGCAGTACCAATTATACCGAACAGCAAATCCGCAGCACAAAAACAGTTTAAATACAGTACTAGCACAGTATTGCTCATTTTAAATGTGTTTGCTTGCTGAATAAGCTAGCAAGCCATGAATAACGTAATAGTACATTAAACTAATTGATAACACTTTGAAAAAACAGCATATTGTCTATTATGGATGCTGTGTCAATTTTGGTCTTAGAGGGAATAAATAACATTAAGACATTTACAACATATAAGTGTCATCATCAGTAACAGAATGACTATACATTCCTGTGACACGTGACTCATGCATATTTGCATAATTCATTGCCATAAATAAAAATGCACATTGCAGTTCAAGCACTATAAGTGTTTCCTGAGAATTTTGTGGTTATTTATTTAATTTAAATGATTTAATACAGATGTTGTGCTTCCTACACAAGTCTGATACAAACACACGGTCGTAAACACTTCAAATTCCCTCCACGTCCACACAAAATGCAGCCTCTACATTGACGTCAGTCAGCCCTAAAACACGTACACACTACACACTACACAGACACCTTGGGAAATTTAGTAACTTCACATCTTAAATGTTTGATCAATCTCTCTCGCACACCTTTCATTCATACACCCCCAGAGGCAATGAAGAGGAGACAGAGGATGATTTGGGCAACAGACTTAGACTCATTAAAGGGAAGAAAGTTATCAGACAGCTCAGTGGGGTTCTGACGTAATTGTACCGCACTGTCACCACTAGTAGGCGCATATAACAATACTGAAGGTCTATCAGTAGACAAGCCCTTTTTTGTCATTTTTGTGTAAAATAACCTGTGTCTCCTACTTTTGACAAAGAACAGGGAAATACATCTTGTGACTCTGTCTGTGAAATCCAGGCTAAAGTCTCATAATCTAATTTGTTTGATTTCAATCACTGTTTTCAAATTGAGACATGACCTTACCCAGCCAATATTAAAGTTATATTTCAAAAAAATATTTTCACAGTTCTTTACATTATGTAGGATGATTTTATAGAAAGCAATAAATCACAAGAAATGACTATCTGGGTTTTCACAGAGGGTCATCTATTCATTTTATTTTTTAATCTCATGCACAGGAAAAATGATCAGTTATACTGAATAAAAAAAGGGCAGTAATACTAAATCATATTTTTAACAACAACAAAAAAACAGCTAAATGAGATGTTACCACATGAATCACCTTTCCAGATCACCTGAGAAAATATTTATAGTGCAATATACTCTTTTGCTACTAGGTTTTCTGCTTTTCATAAGAGCAAACACTGAAAAGGTATAGCTTGCCTTTTAATCTCTCTCTCTCTCTCTCTCTCTCTCTCTCTCTCTCTCTCTCTCTCTACCACAAGCGCGCACAGAGGCTGCAGAAGACATATAAGTGTGTTTCTCTGTGTTTGTGTCTGTGTGTGTGTGTTTGTGTGTGTGTGGCAGGTCTCGTTTGCGTCACGGCTGTTTTGTGAGTTAGCCGAGGGACTCGGTTCTTTTTCTGGAACTTCCTAAAAAGTCTTTCCGCCGAGAGTGATGTAAGCTATTTATCTCAGTGTTTAACAAATGAGTAGGAGTGAACCTATCAGCCAGCCAGAGTTGGAGAGAAAGTGACACAAAAAACAGAGAAGAAAAGAAAAGGAAAGCGGGAAACGGTGGAAACTTTAAAAAAATCCACGTACATATTCTGTAAAAAGTGAAAATATGCAGATGTTGAGTTATTTCTACTTGACCAAACCCTAAAAAGATATTATGGGTGTGTAACCCTGCTGAAAAAAACAGCATACCAGCAAGACCAGCATATGTTGTGTTTTGGTGCTGGTTTGCTAGTGAACACCAGCTAAACCAGCACCAGCATTAGCACCAGCTAAACCAGCACCAAACCAGCATTAGCACTAGGATCCCATGCTGGTCATACCAGCAAGACCAGCATATGTTGTGTTTTGGTGCTGGTATGCTGCTGACCACCAGCTAGACCAGCATCAAACCAGCATTGACCAGCATAATTCCCATGCTGGTCCATGTCGGTTTGATGCTGTTTTTTCAGCAGGGAACCTAATGTAGCCAAGTTTAACTTGGATAACTGAGATGTCACTGAATAGAGCACATTTTCAGGTGCTTAAACTATTTAGATTTACTTTTGTTAGCCAAAGATGCGTTCAGATATCAATTGTATGATGTTCTATTAAAGGGACACTCCACTTTTTTTGAAAATAAGCTAATTTTCCAGCTCCCCCAGAGTTAAACACTTGACTTTTATCGTTTTGGAATCCATTCAGCTGATCTCCGGGCCTGGCGCTAGCACTTTTAGCATAGCTTAGCACAATCCATTGAATCTTATTAGACCATTAGCATCGCGCTAAAAGAGTTTCAATTTTTTTCCTATTTAAAACTTGACTTTTCTGTAGTTATATTGTGTACTAAAAACGACAAAAAAATGAAAAGTTCCAATTTTCTAGGCAGATATGGTTAGGAACTATACTCTCATTCTGGCGTAATAATCAAGGACTTCTGTAACATGGCTCCAGTAGGCGTATTGATATTACGCACTGCCCGAAAATAGTCCCCTGCTATTGAAAGTAACCAAGGGTACTATTTTCGGGCAGTGCATAAAATATCTACGCCTGCTGCAGCCATGTTACATCAGCAAAGTCCTTGATTATTATGCCAGAATGAGAATAATCCAACTGAAGAGTTTCGTTGCAAAACGAGATAACCACCGTTTTTTTAATTGTTCAGAAATCTCGTTTTTTGGTTGTGCATTCCAATTAATTTCAATTTAACTGCAGTTGGTTTGTTTTGATTTAAACCTTCATAACTTAAAATATACAGCTAAGTAGCACCATAAAACAAAATAATAACATGATAACATAATATTAAACATGTTTTGACAAAAATGTTAAAAATGGATTTATCTCGTTTTGCAACGAAACTCTTCAACTTTTAATTTTCAGTTGGTCTTAGTACACAATGTAACTACAGAAGAGCTTTAAATAGGAAAAATATTGAAGCTCTTTGGTTGTTTTTTGGCGTGATGCTGGTGGTCTGGTCGGATTCAATGGATTGTGCTAAGCTATGCTAGGAGTGCTGGAGCCAGTCCCGGAGATCGGCTGAATGGCTTCCAAAACGGTAAGAATCAAATGTAGGGGAGTGCCATGTTCAAACCACAGTGCACTTGGGTACCATGGCATCACTATCTGATACCGTCGGTGTACCACAACACTTTCTGTATCTTTGCTCATCAACCATTTTCCCTCCATCTCCTTTCCATGCCACAGCCTGCCTATGTTTGATCAACCTCTCCCTCTTTTTCTCTCTGGCTGATGGTGTCAGTGCTGCATGTGGATCTGCGTCATCGGTGAGCAGCATCTGATTGACTGGGTTAAAAATAAAGAGCAGAGAGGGTTGAGTGTGTGTGCGAGTGAGTGAATGCATGAAGCTTGGAGGCTAGAGATTGTGTTGGGATGCTGGGGCACATCTGAGAAATCTGAGGAGTAGAGTCGTATGTGAATGGAAGTTATTTTTAGCAAGATAAAATGAGTTAGTCTTGGGTAACTGTAAAAGTGAAAAGAGGAAGATGAATGATATTCATAATCGCTATTCAGGAGAGCAAAAATGAATACTTGGAGGAGCAATATGTTTTAATGAGTTTTTGGTTCAATGATGTCAGGAGATTAAAAAAAAGAAAACAATTTTGTTTGCTTTGATGATGCAATTCCAATTTAAACAGAAACCCATCCTCTTTTTCTTCTTCTTCTTTATTTTTAAGTGCACATGTTACAAGTTTTTTTTTTAGGATGTCAAATAAATCTTTGGTGTCCCCAGAGTACCTATGTGAAGTTTTAGCTCAAATTACCACATACATAATTTAAAATAACATGTTAAAATTGCCACTTTGTAGATGTGAGCAAAAATGTGCGTAATTTAATTGTGCTGTAAATTATTTTTTCTCTCTCTCTCTCTCTGCACTTAATAGCAGTGATATAGTTGAATAGTGCAGATTAAGGGGTGGTATTAGTATTATAATAAGATCCCCTCCTGACATCACAAGGGTAGCCAAATTACAATGACCTTTTCTTTCCACATGCTTGCAGAAAATGGTTTAACAAAACTAAGTTACTGGGTTGATCTTTTTCACATTTTCTAGGTTCAAAGAAGCACTGGGGACCCAATTATAGCACATATACATGGAAAAAGTCAGATTTTCATGATATATCCCCTTTAAACTTCATGCCATTCAAGCCTATATCCAGGGCTTGAACCATTGACCTATGAGGTAACATTGTACTCACTAAGCCACTGCGCTGCCCCATCCCCTTTTTTAAAAAAAACTGGCCAAAATGCATAGGCCTTTTACATTCAAATATGTGTGGAAACTTTAAATTAATGATTGTGCACTCCTGAAGTGCAAAAATTTTTTTAAACACTTTTATGCTATCACTTTTTAGAAAACAAATTCATGTTTAAATCAGAAAAATGTATGTAAAGTATTTTTTGTTATTTGTGGAAAAGATTTTCAACATTTTTTAAAATGTATTAAATGAACATAAATACAAAGATTACATTTCTTTAAAATAATTTTCTAAATTTAAATTCATACTTTTACAAATCAGGCATCTTTATTTGACTTAGGGGCGGTTTCCCGGACAGGGATTAGACTAATCCTAGACTAAAACATTTTTAAGAGCTGTCCAAACTGAAAACAACTTGTATATCTTAAAATACATCAGTGCCCTTTGTTTTGCCTCAAAATGCACACAGGTAATGTTTTTAGTAAGGCATGTTTAGTTATATTTCCTAATTAAACTAAGGCCTAGTCCTGGATTAAGCTAATCCCTGTCCGGGAAACCACCCCTTAATCTTTTAGCTCTCCTGAAAAGACTAGTTTAGGTCAAGCATAGATGTGCTGTTAAATCAGCTTGCTCTCTTATAAAAACATTTTACAAGAGCTTTCTTTGTGGGGGTGTTAAAATGTTTTTTTTTAAGAACATATGACTAAAAAGGTTCTTTTGAGAACCAAACATGGTTCTTCTATAGCATTGCTGCTAAGAACCCTTTCAAAACCCTTAATTTAGAGAGTAAAGCTGATAAACCGAGAAAGTATTACTGGTTAAAGGCGGAGTGCACCATGTTTGAAAGCCAATGTTGACATTTGATATCCCCTAAACATACACGCCCCTACCCCAATAGAATCTGGACCTTTTTTTGATAGACCCGCCCCACACATACGCAACCCGGCAAGGATGTCGGTTAGTAGACACGCTCCTTACTGCTGATTGGCTACAAGTGTGTTTTGGTAGTCGGCCCGTCGCTCTTTTCCAAAGCGTTTTTCAAACACTGTGCACTCCGCCTATAAGCTGCATGGTACGGATGCCAGCAAACCTGCATCCCATGCCAGAGACAAGCATCCAAAACTCAACATCTGCTGATGACCAGCAATTCTACATGATCCTTTCACCAGCAAAAGGCAAAAACATAAGAATAACAAAGGACATAAAAAAGACAGAAAATCATAAATAAAAAAATCACGTTGACAAATTGTCAAAGAGGCACGTGAGCACAGTGTTATGGTTCAAGCTGCGTAAGTCCCACAATACTAGCTGTTCCAGTGCGCACACAAACAGGGTCGTATGGTTTTAGCTGTACACACAAACATTACACACATTGCCCTCTGAACACTTGCCCACACACCGATCGCACACAGCAGGCTGTGAGCAAACTAACACTCGCATTGAGTCTAACAAAGAGTCAGTGCAAAAGAGAAGGTGGGAAAGAAAAAGAGTGAGTGAGAGAAAGAGAGAGAGAGAGAGAGAGAGAGAGAGAGAGAGAGAGAGAGATTTTATGTGGAGTCCACTTTGCATTAAGGGTTTAGGCAGAAGGGAGATGATGGCAGATGCTAGTGACTGTGGTTGATTATCGGCTGAATGACAGAGGGTTAAAGCAACAGATGGGTGAGAAAATAGTACAGAAAATGGACTGAAAGATGTAAGTGTTATGCAAAATCTGCAGAAAGGACCACAGGATAAAAGAACCACTTTACAAAACACATTACAAAATGATGGGTTACTTCCACCCAAGATAAGATGTGTAAAATATGCACAAACCCAACCATTAGTTTAAATTCTCCTAGAAAATAGCATTTAAAACAGAGCATAGGCCAATTTAACCCGAAATTATGTTTGTCTGTAATGTATTCAGCCATGGATTGAAACAACCCAGCATTTTGTAATTATAGATCATCACACAACATGTTATTATATAATGTATAAGTTGGATTAACTTAAAAATTACTTCAACCGATTTTTTAAAGTGAAAAAATTAACTTGATACAGCCTTTTATTAGGTGTTACCAATTGAAGTAATTTAAAAAAATCACCTTAAAATTTTCCCCTAAAGTAAGAAAATTAAAAAGTAGATCCAACTTATAAATATAGATATACTGTAGATTCACATAGGAGATGTATATATATAATCTATACATAGAATTAGGTAGGTTGAAGTGGATGTTTATTTAGATATACAAGTTATATTTTTGCACATTATTTTTTATTACCCTGATCTGTTGATCTTTAGATCTATGATTAGCTAATTATACATAAAACAGCATTATATGCAGATATTTTATCATTACATTACATATAAAATTGAGCACATATCATTAAAGCAACACTATGTAGTTTCCATGTAAAATGACTTACAGCTCCCCCATGTGGTTGAAAAGCGCAACAGTGCCTGGTATCAGACACTCTTCTGCAGGCAGGGGGAGGGGCGGGGCGGGGCTGTGTTTCCTACCCTCCACCGCCACTTTCAGAGTGTGCTTGTAGCAGCTAGGAGGCTGCTCAGGTTGCAGCAACAGTACAATTCATCCTGTTAAGAGTTGTTTTATCACTAAAATAATTTTAGAGACATTATTTAAAGGTAAAAAAAACTACATAGTGTTGCTTTAATTCACAGTAAATAACCATAGACTGTAAAAAATATGAATGTAGTGTCCGTAACGTCACCCATAGGTTTGTGAAGAGCTTTTTTGAAGCTAATAGTAAGCGATGCCTCCCGTCGGCATCTTGGCCGCGCGTCACCGCACATCACTTGCGGATAACCGAAAATAGGTAAAGAAGCGGGACATGGGTGAAGCTGAGGTGGCTGGTTGCTGAAACCATGCCCGCCTAACTCGATTGTATTGACAACAGTGGCAGTTCACCCGTCACTCAAGTGGCCACGCCCTTAATTATGCAGAACTTCAAGGCTTAATATAATTTAGACATATGAGTTACAAAAAATTCATGAAGGGCAAACTTAGCTATATAGACCAAAAACACTTTTTGTACCAGGCTGTAAACATATTTCCTTCTGTAAAGTTGGGCATCTTAAAGGATTAGTCAATTTTCTTAAAAAAAAAAATCTAGATAATTTACTCACCACTATGTCATCCAAAATGTTGATGTCTTTATTTGTTCAGTCGAGAAGAAATTATTTTTTTAGAGGAAAACATTTCAAGATTTTAATGGACTTTAATGGACCCCAAAACTTAAGAGTTTTAATGCAGTTTAAAATAGCAGTTTTAAAGGACTCTAAACTATCCCAAACGAGGCATAAGGGAAAAATAAAAAATATGCACTTTTAAACCACAACTTCTCGTCTTTCTCCGGTCGCGTGACGCGCCAGCGCGACCTCACGTTATATGTCATCACGTCAAGAGGTAGAGAAGTGTTACAAGTGTAGAGAAAGAGGACCGTTCCAACGTTGTTGTATGTTGAGTGATACTAATTAATGTCTTTGTGGTAGTTTATTGTTTAAAATGGTCCGCAAATGTGCGTTTCATATATGTAACACGTGATCTTTCAACGTCATTACGCAATTACGTGAGGTCGCACTGGCTCGTCACACAGCCGGAGGAAGAAGAGAAGTTGTGGTTTAAAAGTGCTTTTTTTCTTGCCAAAAATGACAATCGTTTCGCTAGATAAGACCCTTATGCCTGGGTTGGGATCATTTAGAGTCCTTTGAAACTGCAATTTTAAACTGCATTAAAACTGCTAGGTGTTGGGGTCCACCAAAGTCCATCAAAATGAGAAAAATCCTGGAATGTCTTCCCCAAAAAACGATTCCTTCTCGACTGAACAAAAAAAATCAACATTTTGGATGACATGGTGGTGAGTAAATTATCTGGATTTTTTTTAGAAAATAGACTACTCCTTTAACATAGGGGTCTATGGGAATTGACTCCCTTTTAGAACCAGCCTCTAGTGGCCAATCGATGAATTGCAGTTTAAGTCACTTCTGTATTCGCTTCATCGGAGAGATCGGAAGGTTGCTCCTCGTAAATAACACATATTCAGAGACAACTTTAAACTGTGCTTTCTGTTGAATCAATGACGTTTAGTTTATTAGTGTACTAGACGCTGTGTAGTGTACTAATTAATTACCTGTCTCAGGCTGAACATGTTCATTTACACAGAAATGCCTGAAGGTCTTTTGATGTCGAACTGCTTATTATTCTCATCCTGTCCCTTAACAATGATACAATTGCACTGGCTTTTCAAAACAAAATCAAAGTAACATCACATTTAAACACAATGAATTTATAAATGTGCCTTTTTTACTTGGTTGATGTCATCATTTACACTATAAGAGATCAGACTTATGTATATTTTACTTATGTGTACAGTCAACTTATTTTTCATTCTTTACAGTTTAACTAACCAGGACACAAAAACAATATTTAAATGAATCTAAAGTCTAATTTTTTTTATATTAGACAACAAAATTGTGCTTTGAATATTCAAATCAGACATGAAAAGCAATACAGAGTGCATGACTGCTGTTTAGGGAAACCAAAGACAGGAAGTGGGTCTATTAGTAGGCAGAAGAGAAAAGAAAGTCAACAATTAAGAAAGCACAATGCCCCTGTCAAAGCCGATAGGAAAACTCTGACAGCTTGTCATTCTGTTTTTGTCTAAAGCGTGACTCGGTGCCTCTATCTAATTATAATCTGTGTTGTCATTACAGGCAGTGATGTATGAGGCTGAAGAACTTTCTAGATGCCAGTAAAAGGTTCGTCTGGGTTTGGTATGACGTTGTTAAATGTGTCTCATCCAGTCTTAGTCTTCTGGACCAATGGGAATTGCTTTAAAGCCCTTGGTGCTCTCCTATTCCCTACGTAATGACTGCAACTTTATTATTATTGTCTTTTAGATAAGCCGCTCTCCTCCGTTCCTGAAGAATCCTAGAGTCTCTAGTGCACACTTTTATTTGAGTTGCCCAGCGAATGTGTCTAAGATGTTTTTTGTGTAATCAAAGCAATTAAAGCGCATTTTCGGAGGGTCTGTTGGAGCAGGCACTTAGAGACAGTCAATGACTCAGTGTAACCAAATAAGCCAATCTAACAGAGACTTCTTGTAATTGCTAAGAAGCAGAATAAGTCATCAATCATTTTGGTTGGTTTTCCCATAAGAGTATAAATCCTAAATGTGTAGTGCTTCTGTGAATTTCTTGTAATCAGTGGCAGCTCGTGACTTCTCATCCGAGGGGCGCAAATTTAAAATATATATATATATATAGCGTCATGTGAACCCTGTCCAGAGAGGCGGTCTTAACATAGAGGCATAGATAGGCGCCTGCTTGGGGCCCCCTACCAGCAGTCATTTTAGGGGGGCCCCCAACCAACCTAATAAATAAATAAAACCCTTATCATCATAAACACTTCAAAAGCATTGTAAATTGTATTAAAATTCTTAAGAAATACGTTGAAACTTACGTAGTACTTAAAATGTCCAGTTTATGTTTATCTGTCACTACAACACATACACCCCCTTCTTTCACAATGAAATGGACTAGTCCGGAACGCTGCGCACTGCGTGGCGCGAAAGATAAACACAGAGTGACAGTAGGACTGGGAAAGTACACGAACAGAGACGAATCAAGACAAATATAAATGCGAAAATGAAACAATTTTACCCAAGCAGCTCAAATAAATGCTAAATGTTTAATAAAAAATCCAGTATTTTTACTCTTTAATTGCCAATGATTCTTTCAAAAACTCAAAACTGAATTGTGGAAACATACATACACATATACTTATTTTCAATATAAAAAGTGATTGTGGACTGAATTATTTTATCTTTTATCACAGTCTTGGGCATGTGAAAGATTAGTAACAACATTGGCTTTGATGCATTGCTAGTTTTTGTGCAGCATCAGATTAAATTTTTTCTCCCTCATTTACTGACCCATTGACTTACTCTCTATTGATTTGTGTAGTGCAACACTTTGTGTGTTCTCTGCTTTCCATCTTCATTTCGGAGTAAACAAAAATGTTTGTTCTCTTTCATAGATCGGATAATGGGGCCCCAGACATACCTTCGCCTTGGGCTTCAAATTTGCTAAATCCGCCACTGCCTGTCCATCACGTTTTGTCAAAATAAGTGCCTGCGCACACGGGTCAAAACCGTTTATGATAACAGAGACGCTCATGTTAACAAAATACACGCAAGACACTCCCTTAACAGTAAACTCTGATTACGCATGAGATTATGCAAGTATCTGGCAAACGCGAGCGTCTCTTTTATAGACTCTTTAGATGCGTCTGCAGCAGGCACTTATTTTGAAAAGACACGGGATGCGCATAGAATCACTTGACGCGCCGAACACAAATTTTGAAATTACGAACCACACACATGACGGGCTACATACATGTTATGACGAACTTCGCATCGAGCGCCCTCGAAAAAAAGAAATCACCGGCTGCCACTGTTATTAATGCTAAACCTTTAAATTCAACTGTTATGAATGTTAATCTAATGAATAAAGAGCACAAAAGTTGTCACTGTGACCATAACTTTTGAAAAGGTTCTAATATGTACCAATATGTACCTTTGAGGAACAAGTATGTACTACCTCGGCACCAATGTATATTGAGGTACCAATATGCACCTGTTAGGTATTAGAGTGTAGGTAACGCCCCAGTGACAGCTTTTGTACCTTCTTGTACCTTTTTTCTAAGAGTGTAGGATTTAGCACCAAACGTAATCAAACAAAATTCACATCAAGACCTCTGTTCTGCTCCATTCCAATATGCACCGGGTTGTAAGGTATTAACACTTATAGACTGTAAATATTCATGAATATTTATCAAATAAACATATGAAGGTGTGATGACAGTTTATAACATGTACAGCTCTTGATATTAACACCTTAGAATATACGCTAATATGTATATACATGGATTAAGGTCCAAAACTCACACAAAAACAATGACAAAACCTCCAGTGTTAAATTAACAGTGCTAATAATCCACACCCAGACTGTTACTGCTGGGGTTAATAGTGCAAAAGTAGGTCTAAAAATGACTAAACACACTTATGACCAGAAAATGATTACATCATGCCTACTGATATCAGCATCAACAAGCAAACCATATCAATTTGGCTTCTTTGGCTTTTATAAATCAAGAAATCAAGGGTCCCAGCTAAAGGAAAAAATAATCACTGTTAGGGTGACGCTGAATCTTTTCTTCAGTGATATTGTTTGTTATACAACAGTTCTTTCTGGTTCTCGAATCTGATTGGCTAAGAGGTATGCGATATTGTGCTGATATCGGCACTGTAACCGCTTCACCTTTTGTATCATTCCGCCACCTAGTGAATGGAGGTCCTAAGCAGGCTCATCTCTGAATGGAAAAACACAGACGCGCTGTTTGAATCACTCTCCGTGTGTGTGTCTCATTAGTTTACTAGCTCATAAATCAGTCTGTGAATCCACAATCAGAAGTATTATTCCGTCAAAGATCAGCGCTCTTGGATGTTACGTTACAGTTAATGGGAGAAATGTCTTGTCACATCGTGTGGACGATTAACACTTGGAAAGAGGAATATAAACACTCGTTTTTTTTCTGGAGCTATATTTCTTATCAGAACGCGAAAACACCGTGGAACTGCAGGTAAGCACCGCAGCTTTTAAATGTGGACATTGATCATTTACTTTATCGTGACGTGACTATTAAAACATGTTATGAGATATCGCCACTGGTATATTTATAAGCAGCATGCAAAAACATCTCTCTGACACTTATAAAAAAACGTTTTATATAGTACTGACAAGAACAAAGTTTAATAATAATAATCGAGTGCTCGTATCACGTTAAGAATAAATGAGAAAGCAATAGTAACGTTATACAAGTAGTTTTATTAACTTTTACCTCGCGCCAAAACAATAACAAACACAAAAGACACTAAACATGAATTAAAAACAAGTAATAGTTTGATCATGACACCAAATACTGCTGATTTGATCTCATTTTGACGATCATAAACAAACAAGGCCAACATGAGAGCCAGGGTATCTCTTTCAGAGATGTAGCCCAGAGAGGGCGGTGGTCAGCGGGGCGAGTGAACACTGATGTCCGCTCATGCTTTGGTTCTCATTCGTACCGAATCTTACTAAGCAAACGTTCAAACAGGCGCTATCTTTACTAATCGACTGCAGATTTAAATATAATACATATACATTCTCGACTGAACTAACCTTAAAACTACACTTTGTGACCAAGAAACGGTAATATAAAGTAACGGCTTTTCTGTCCATTGAGTTGTTATGAGATTCAAAGCAGCCGAAAGTTTTACCTGTCATTCTGGCCGCCCTCAAATCCGTGGCGGAAGAAGTAGTTCTCAAACAAAGAGGCTTTTAAAATAACTCCGTTGTTGTTTTCTAGTTTTCGTTTTTCAAACGTGTGCCGTCGAACTGTTGTATAAAAGCAATATCGCTCGAGTAGGAGTGTGATATAGCTCTATATCATCACGGCTGTGATTGCCTCGTGCCTCTGGCCTAATCACAGCCGTGATGATATAGAGCTATATCACACTCCTACTCGAGCGATATTGCTTACTTAACAGCAGGTGTTTCATCGTTAATGTTCATTTATCTCATTAACTTCAACACTGAATCAGTGTTACTTTTGTAACACTAATCTTTAGTGTCTACTGTATATAATCCACACCATCTGGGTGTGTATAATATATACACTAAGGACTGGTTTCACAGACAAGGCTTAGCTAAAGGCAGGACTAGGGCTGTCACAATGATTAAATAATCGTTTCATCGCGATTGTTTGACCTCATCGCGATGATTTCAGATCACCGCAATGATTGCACATCTCTCTAAAAAACACAAGGGGGAGCTGCAGCACCTGTATATACGAGACCATATCAGATGGCGCTCCTTAACTGACAGTGTAACGTGATACATTGCAAAGCCAATCAAACTTTGATAAGCAGTATAAACTGCCAGGTATACATATTTCCAAAACAGCAGTTCCAAATTTAGGGAAGTGAAGTGCATTTTTATTTTAAGTTATTTTTCAGACACTTTATTGTGTTTATTTCTTATGAATAATTTTCAGCTTTTCAAAGATATATTCATTAAATAATTACTTTAAAATATGTGTTATGTGTATTTATATTTAATTAATATTTACTGCCAGGTAAACCTTGCAAAAGATTTATTTTAAATAATCACAACAATGTGTGTAAATTATTTCATAAACAAACAAAAAATATGAGAATTAAATGTCAAAGCAATAAAACAGGCAATTAATCGTCAAAGTCCTAAAACAGGCAATTAAGGGTCATAATCGTCACAATTTATTAGGCAATTAAGCGTCAGCCGAATTTCATAATTGTGACAGCCATATGCTTCTATAAACGTACCATAGAAAAATACTTTACTGGTGTGTATCTTGAGACAAACCAATGGCACATATTAAGATCTGTCGTTGAAAGTTATTTTAAGATCTGTCAGTTGAGACAGCTCAAATGTGTGTTTCAGTCTAGGACTAGGCTTAAGCCTTGTCTGTGAAACCGGGTAATACTAAATCAACAGTGGGGATTTTGCTGTGTAATAATATAGAAATGACCCAGATCTGAGAAACACATTAGGGATGGAAGAAGAGAGAGAGATACAGATTGAAACATCACTAATGGCCCTAAAGACATAAACAGCAAGCGAAAGGCAGATCAGAGAGAATTGGAGAAGAAAGAAATAATAAGAAGAGGGAAAGGGGAGACTACGGAGGCACCACGGGGGTTTTTATCATTTGATTGTGGTTGTTCGTCATTAGATTCTCCTGCAACCCGATTACATGGCTCTGGGCTTTGTTGGAGCTATTCCTGTACCCACAGCAGATCAGAGGGAGTTTCGCTGGAACAGAGGTGTGTCAGCATATAAGGCGTCATCCATAGCATATTAACCCTATAAAAACGTTTACTATCTTAAAAGGAATATTGTGGGTTAAATAAAACATACAGTAAGCTCTGTTAATAGCTTCTGAGGCAGGTTGTCAAAGAAAACTTTTTTTAATCATCTTAACAACAGGGCGATCATTCCAGAGGGTTTAGATTCACATCTGTGAGGCTTGTATTGAAACACTTACATGAATTATTTATTACAAAAGTTCATTAGACTATCTGTGTGGTTGTTATTGCATCCAACTGAAGTTGCTTCTTATTTAGGGAGATTAACTACTTTATGGCAAGTGACGTCACATTTTTACGTAAGGGATAATGTTGTGGACAATAGGAGTTCTGAAGTCAAAAAGGTTGAGATCCACAGCTGTGGACTAAGTTACCCATAAACCTACAAACTCTTGATTGAACTTTTTTAAGCTCCAGCCCCCAACACCGACCCTCTGACCCCTTTGTACCCCCAACCTGTTCATTTCTCAACATATGTACCAAACTAAAGATGTTTATGACGCAGTCTCTAATGTTATCAGTGCTGTTTTTATTCTGATCTCTATGCAACAAGGCAAAGTACATCTGTCATTGTATGGTATGTGGGCTGCCAGTGTAGTGCACACCCTTAGGGCACTACAAAGCCACTCTTGGGCACACAGCTTCAATGCATTATGCCTGTGACCCGCACTCCAATCAAACTTTGCGCGCAGCACCTCTCTAAGTGCATTCCCGTATTCCTCTTGTTCTACAATCCATGAGTCATGCGTCATTTAGTTCCCATGCTTTTATTTCCACAAACTCCTCCCTTCCATCCATACTCCGTACTTCCTCTTTTGCAACGCACTGCTCCATTCGTCAATCTTTTGTTGTGCTTTTTGTCGCCTACATTCGCACGCAGCTGCAACTGTACCACGACCCAAATGCTGCCGTTCATGTCATACATGCTGCCTGACTGTTGCCGATAGGGTAATACTGTATGGGACATGTAAAGCTTCAGACACACTCACACTTCCAGCTGGTAAGTGTGGGTGGAGCGGGGAATGCCTGTGTCCAGTCATCTTGTGTTTTCGTGTAGGTGGAGAGGGAGAGAAGAAAAGAAAGAGGTGTCTAGAACATGAGTAAATGAAGGAGGTGCTAAATAACAACATGGACATCCTCGGGTCCGTTGTCGTATTGCAGTTTGTCTGTCTGTTTTGACTTGTTAGTAACGGTGTGGACTGTTGATGTTGTGTGACAATAAAAAGTATTTTTCATGCTTAGCTTCAATTTGTTGAATATAATTGTCAGAAAATAAAAATAAAAAGTTAACCTAGACTCTCTGTGACCTGGGTACCCACAGTATAAAATCAACTTTTATTAATAACAGTAACTTACATTGTAATGATATAATTCACAAGCAAATATTCATTCCATTAATTACATATTTGGCACATATTTAGATATAATAAATCTCATGGAGTAGCTTAGAAGATCCATATTTAAAACTCCTAGTGCACAGAATAAGTGCCAAAGACATGATGCCTGTTACAAGAAACCCTTGAATTAAGAAAACAGCTCAACCTTGGACTAAACTTTCTCAGTTTAAAGCTCATAAGGTTTAATCTGCACTCAGGAAACTGCCCATAAAGAGAACTTGTTTTCTTGGCTGATTTAAAGTTACTTTCCTCCCAACAGTTAACGACAGCATGTATACCTTCTATAGTCATCCATCTTCAAATCCCTTATGATTATTTCATAGTTTAAACTTCGGATTTCTATATTTGAAGTCATGACTTGTGCGTCTCTAGAGCAATTCTCCTCTTCACACAATGCGTTTGTTTCATTAAGGTTTCTCATTAATAATGCGGAGGAAAAAATCCAAAGGGACCCCGTTCTAAAAGCCAAGAAACGAGCTGAGTGCCTGTTTCATGTGCCTCGTGCATTACTTCTCGCCTGTTCTCCGCTCTACCGGGCGCCGTGCCCGCGCTCCCCCGCCCTTTCCAAACTACGTCTCCAAGATCGTGGTCCTATAACGTAAGTCTGAGTAAAGACGTCGTACTTCCTCGGTCCAAACTGGTACGACAAAGCCCTCCCCTTCTCTCTCCACCCCGCCTTTTCCGTTTGCCACCCTCGCTTGGGCTTGACCCGACTATAGTGACGTAGGAGAGATTCCGTGGTGCCCACAGCCGTAGGCGCGCGCAGCGCTCGGGTATATATTGGGCCGGGGATCCATCATTCGGTACTCTCTCAGTCGCTCCGACTCGGGAACCAGAGCATCAGCAGAGATAGCAGGGAATCTTTTGCTAAACTCCTCAGGCTAACTCGCTCTCGGCTTTGGTTCGGAATGGAAACATCAACTTTTACGCGGAGCCAACGCAGCTCCATTGCGCACAACTTTAAGAGTGAGTTTCTGCTTCTTCTCTATTCTTATGTTTTATTAGTCTGCTTTGGATGGGATGTAATGTTTCTCAAGTGTTTAAAGTATATGGCAAATTGATTTTAAAGTAACTGACTGTGATTTATAGGCTATGTTTAAATTGGTTGTCTAAAATGTGCATGGTTTTACGCAGCAACAGTTGATGCGAATGTGTTTAGTCTTTGCTGCTTAAGATGCTTTGAAATACATTTTAAATTAAAATGTTGTATATTATAAAGATTTCATATATATATATTTAAAAAAAAATGCGAATTAAGTTTAAGTTCAAATTGAACGAGTGGATTTTTTCAAAGTTAATAGGCATATGTGGAAATTTGTTGAGATCTGCTTATTTGTGAGCGTTTTTAAAAAGCAGTTCTTAATGATTTTGTTTTTATATTGCATTTTATATATTTTTATGTTACAAATGTTGTATATGGCTGTGCGTTGATACGCTACTGGTTTCAGCACTAAAGCTTGAGGACAGCTCCCGTTTAGACGTTGAGCAAAACGCATGCGCTATACCCAATACAAAACATGCAACTTTCTTTCCACCAGGCGCTTTCTCGCTCTGGCTGGTTGTCTGGCTGGTCGTGGTAAAACCCGTGCCTGCGCAGAACTGCCCTCACCGGTGCGTCTGTTACCCGACCCCCATGACCGTGAGCTGCCAGGCGCAAAACTTCACCATTGTGCCCACCGGCATGCCCTACGAATCCCAGCGTGTTTTTCTGCAAAACAACCGCATCACTGAACTGAGAGTGGGGTCTTTTGGTTTTGGCACACAGGTGAGGAAGTGTATTTATGTGAATGTGTATAAATATATTTAACTATGAGATAATTATGAGATTATTAAAGGGATAGTTCACCAAAAATGAAATTCTGTCATCGTTTACTCACTCTCATGTTGTTACAAACCTGTATACATTTCTTTGTTCTGATGACCACAAAGGAAGATATTTTGAGTAATTGTCTAAAACCAAACCGATCATGAGCTCCATTCACTCCCATAGTATTATTTTTTCCTACTATGGAAGTCAATGGGGCTCATGATCGGTTTGATTACAAACATTCCTCAAAATGTCTTCCTTTGTGGTCATCAGAACAAAGAAATGTGTACAGGTTTGTAACAACATGAGAATGGTGAAGTATCTCTTTAAGTCCGCTAATAAATAGGTTAGTACTAGGGAAGTGTCAAATGTGTAGTCATCTCTTCTAATTATTATCTATGTGTTTTCTTCCTACATCCCTTCTCTTCCATTCTCTTTTACTATTTGGTATCATTCTTTTCCTTTCAATCCATTAATTCATATCATACAGGTGTTGTGGCTGTTCTCCAATAACATAACCTGGATTGAGGCTGGGGCATTCAGCGAGCTCCGTGATCTAGAGGAGCTCGATCTGGGCGACAACCCCCACCTGCACCGCCTTGAGGGAGGAGCTTTTCGTGGCCTGGAAAAACTCCAGAGCCTCCACATGCACCGCTGCCGTCTGGCTGCCCTCCCCCATGACATCTTCCACAAGCTCTACAGCCTGCAGTTCCTCTACCTGCAGGAGAACCAACTCCACTTCATCCAAGATGATCTCTTCGCTGACCTGATCAACCTCAGCCAGCTCTTCCTGCACGGCAACCGGATCCGCACCCTCTCCGAGAACGTGTTCCGCGGTCTGGTCAACCTCGACAGGCTGCTTCTGCACGACAACAGGGTCCGACAGGTCAACCGCCGCGCTTTCCGTGACCTGGGCCGGCTGACCATGCTGTTCCTCTTCAACAACTCCCTGTCAGAGCTGCCCGGTCAAGCCATGCGTGACGTCGCCTCCATCCAGTTTCTGAGGCTGAACAACAATCCCTGGGCATGCGGCTGCGAGGCTCGTCCCCTTTGGGAGTTCTTCCGTGGTGCCCGTTTGTCCAGCTCCGAGGTGCTTTGTGCCTCCCCAGCTCCTCGTCGTGGAGAGGACCTGCGCTTCCTGAGGGAAATGGATTTCGCTCTGTGCCCACTTCCCGACCCCGGCTCAGTCTCTGGCACCACCACCACCACTTTCAGCACCAAGACCCGCTGGTGGTTCTCCAAACACAAGCCCGTCAGCACTTCCAAGGGCATCTTCGAGAAGAACTCCGAGATCAAGGCGCACCCCTTCACTGGAGGAAAATCACAGATCACATCCACATCTACAAAGTACGAGCTCGGGGAGGAAGAGGCTTTACTTCCCAAGCTCGACCCGGAAGAGTACTGGGCCAACTACGGCAACGAAGATGCAGGCATGACCTCACGCTGCTTCGAGCTCGAGTGTCCCCCTGAATTTGACTCTCTGCCACCCTCAGCTTCTTCTTCTCACTCTTCACCTTCAGTTCTCTTGCTGCTCTCTGTGTCCGTCTTGACTGTGTGCACCCATCTGCTGTTTGGCTGAATCTATCTATCTCCGAAGACCCTCACTTCCCTAATTTTTCTCCTCTCTGGAGGAGGGAAAACCCCTTTGCTCAAATTAACTTTTAAATGCCTTGATTCCTGCCTAACCTGTATCTTTGTTCTGTTCAGTTTGAGCCTCTAGTTCTTTGCATCTAGAGGGCACTATTACTGAAGTAGGATACAGTGGGTAAACAAGGGAACGTCGGGCAGTCAAGCCCTTAACGGAAAGTCAGAAAAGAGGGCTTGGTTAGCGAAGCTAATATGCTGTCCTTCTTTTTTTGAGGACATGTGTATTCAAAGGCATCTCTGTCAGTCAGTGCAGACAGAGGATATCAATTTCCACCTTAGGTTTACGTACAATATTTGTATGCTTTAACTTTTCAGTCACTCTAAGTGCTTCTATGATAGTTGTAATTATAGCTTGTGATGTCACTTCGACACCCTCTAACTTTCTATTAATGCTGTCAGTGCTAAAGGTTTCATTATTAGAGAATGGATCAGCTTCATAAGCAAAGCATTAGGTTACATTTTCTTCGAATGCAGTGATCGAACTGAAGAATCATTCAAGGCTAGATGTGCGAAAACGAAACACGGGAGAATGGCAGGACAGGTACAGAGAAACATGAGTTGGAGATTACAATATGATTGTAAAGAGAATAAACAGAGATAGAGAGAGAAAGCAAGAGAAGGCGAAAACAAAATGTCATTACATCACCCACCAGCTATGACAGCAATTATCACTTGTGTAAATATGACACGTTGGCAGAGGGAGCTGTAAATAGCGCTGTGAACGGCCTTATGTTTGTCACTGTTGATTGGCCAAAAATGTCACTGTGAGTAATGTCAGTTGTGATATTATTTCTATGACCAGTGCATGGAAAGATCAACCAATGGCAGATAAGTGAGTAAATGCAATTTTTTTCTCAAAAAAATGCATCATGTTTTGTCATTTTAAAACTTCAGATTCAGTTTGTCTTTACAAGACTTTTATGGTTCATTATTCCGAATTCATGTGTAGCTGCCTTTTCTTACTTCTAAGGAGATATTGGCAAATGTTGATCCATTTCAGTTTAACCAGTCAGTCAGTAGCCAATCACTACTATAGGGCTGAATTTCAGAAAAGGACAATATATATGTATGTAACGCTAATGATTGTATGGATGTGACAGATTGGTTGACATAGAAATACATGTCTACCATTGGTCAATGACAGAAGCAATAATGGATGCATGAAATGCTCTCTGCTTCTCAAACCTCTTCCACTTGTCCTTATCTGTTTTTTCAGTCTAGCTTTTTCCTCTAGAGATGGAGGGCAATAAGAAACAGAGAAAGGGCTATTGGGAAAACATGATGATGTGTACAACTAAGAGTAGAGGAAGAGAGAGAGACAAGAGAAAGGCAGGGGTGGATGTGGGTGGTAGAGAGCAAGAGACAGGCGATAAATAATGGACAAGTGAATACTTGGACTTAAATTGCGATCGATTAATGGAGCTAGATCATACTGTTGTCATCTTAAGGTACGGTAAATTCTAGCAATATCCTGATGTTTACCATTAGATATTATGGAAGCAAATAATACTGCCATCTTTGTCCCACAGGTATTTTTGTATATGTTGCCACGATACATTTACTGTATGTCTCATGTATAATGATTTAGTGTGTTTTATGTAAAATATGAGTTGGACGGGTCAGGTCAAACTGCCTTGAGGTGCTCTCGAGTGACCATATTTGTGAGGTCACTCAAAGATGACCAAAGCATTAGTTATACCTTTGTACCCAGAATGTATGATGCATTTAAAATGTAAGACTGTGAAAGAATGAGCTGTTTTATTTTCTATACAAACATGAAAAAAGTGTTGGACGGAAAGCATGATAAAAAAAATAAAAGGATAAGAAACATATTTGGTGTGGGCGTACTTTCATCTTAACCAAGGTTCTACAGTAAAATCTCACATGTGTGCTCTCTCTCTTTCTCTCGCTCTTTCATCTTTCAGTCTGACCTCCTCTGGCACGTACAGACAGACAGACACGCAGCTGGTGCACGCAGACCTATTTCCTTGCTCTTCTTCATTGCATGCAAACTTCTTTGAAGTCAATATCACTCACTACACACAGTTACTATGCAACCAAACTGGCCGTCATTCATGGTTCCAAACATTCATTCTGAGTTGCGTGGACGTGCGCAGTTAGGCATTCACCGGCCGACGCAAGTAAACGCTAGAAAACAACATGCAAGAAGATAGTTTTATTGGAAAAGGTATTCACAAAGAACTCCAGCTGTGACTTCAAATTGCTTTTTTAGAATTCAAAAATCTATAAATTTGTCTTTTCTTTAAAGCCGTACTGGCTTTAGCAGATGGCTCTCGTTGAAAGAGCAACGCGATGACGAAAGCTATCTTCAGTCTCCCACCATGTGCAAAGGCAGCCTGTGCTTAACACAAGATATGCACACATGCATGTGACTCCCGGTGAGAGGCTCAAAAGCGCTTTCATTCAATTCCACTGTAAAACTACATCCATGCCAACAGGCTGTTTCAATTTTCATCCAGTCTAAATGTTCTCCCAAAGAGAAATTTGAGTCAACCAATCAATAAATAGGGTCAGCTTGTGCGTACTAACTGTTGATGGCCAACTATGATGCGTTAGGCCATCAACCCGTGGAACGTATGATACTTGCATCTCGACGCCCCACTGGACGAATTGCGCAAATAGAGCCGCTCTCATCATCCCACCCACCATCTGCGTGCTCATTGGCTGTCGGCCATGCTACTTAACAATGAGACACAATGACTTGGCTAGCAACGGAGGGGTGGCGACTACGTCAATATCACGGCATGCTGTCGATCGCTGAATATTAATGGAGATCGAGAAAATGAGTCATTGACTCAATGAATTGGGGGGGGGATGTGTAAGAAAACAACTTTTTTGTTTGTTTGCCGGAAATTGCTCATCAATGAGCTCTTTAAAAGTGAGAATAATCGCAGCCATGGGAAACAAATGCTAGTTAAATAAGGTCGCCGGTGTGTTTTAACACGTACACACACACACTCCATATTTTTTCTTTCAACTTCTACAATCAAATTCTCATTATAGCAGCTGGTGTTGATTTTTCCCTGCTGTGTTTTATGAGTTTATAATACCAATATTTTTATTACATTCCAACATCTTTGTATAGCCTGCAGTTATGCACAGCTCCACTTAGCTCGTGTTATTTGCTACACGTTGTCTTTATTCTTTACACGATCTCTTTCAGTCTTTCCGCTCGGTTTGTCGTCATCGGCATCTCTCTCATCCCTCCCTCACTTTTCTCGCCCTTGTTTTTCCAATTCCTCACTTTCTGCAGCTCTTCTTGACGTCATGAGCATCACCTACATCTCTTTTATGTGTTCAGTCTTCTCTGTCTTTTGTGTTTAATTACAGATGCAAGAACAGCAGTGCTTTGTTGAATAATGAGCTCATTAATCGATTTGTCTTTAAAGCTCAGCTTTTGATGAAGTCCTCATTATTGGTGAGAATGTTTGATGCATGATAAAAATAAATAGTGGCCGGTCTGAGTGGGTGTATCAGATCTACCAAAATGTCCCTAGTGCATCAACTGCTATTCATCTTTGCTGTAAGTCTTTGTGTGGTCAGGTTAGTCGGATACAGACAGTACATCCAGAGAGGGAAGGAAACTGTTGGATATAGGTTTTCTCCGCATAACGCAGTTAAACAACATATAAAGTTTTCATATCAAGTGTTTTAGACGCACTTTGCAGCTTTGAGAACCACACGTTCATCCACATAAATAATGGAAAGATGTGCAGACTTGAAAGGGAATGGAAACAGAGAAGAGAGACATTAAAAGAGACATCAACACGGCTGAAATAGTGTGTGAAGCAGTGAATAAAATGCAGAGAGGAGTGAGAGGAGATGTGAGATGCTTGAGTCACATTCTTGGCAGATTCCGGCACCACAGACATTTGGAGAGTTTATGAATTGCGCATGCAAAGTCACACACTTTGCGCGGGCGCACACGCACACACTCATTTAGCCCTAATCACACGTTCTCAGAGCGATGCACTCGTCCCGCGGTGAGGCAGACGGTTTTAAATGGAGTGCGTCATCGCTCTCATCGGTGGACCGTGGAGAGTTCACGTGCCTCTACCACGCGTCCATATAGCTTTAGCTCAACTGTCTTAGAAAACTGTTTAAATGTGAAGCTAAAATCAAAGATATCTGATAGATAGTGGACTAGGTCTGTGAACTTTTATGACTTTTTTTATTCTGCTAAACACAAATAAAGATCTTTTGATAAGCACACAGTTGATGGTACCCATTGACTTCCATGATATTTGTTTGTTCTGAAGTCAATGGGTACCCTTCAAGGTCTTTATTTGTGTTCAACAGAATAAAGAAACTCATACAGGTTTTGAACAACATGAGGCAGAGTAAATGGCAAAATGTTCATTTTTGGGTGAACTATCCCTTTAATAGACACCAGTCTTTCTGCCTTTTTGTCTTTCTCTACTGTTTGTAATGTGCCTAAATATTTACTTGTTGGTCAGTGTGAATGTTTGGTCCCATTTTTAGTTGTTGAGAGAAACGTTTGGCAGATTATAGGCTTTGAGAGATTAGGCTTTATGGGTTTTATCGTCTGTGGCAGAAGGAGAGCGTCTGTATATGTTTGTGTTTGTGTGTGTGTGTGTGTACCTAGACATTTTGAGGTCCCCATGAGGATACAAGCTTTTAAATCAAACAGAATGATGTTTACTAAAAATCTGAAGTAGCAAGTTTTTTGTGATGGTTGGGGTTTGGGTTAGGGGAAGGGGAATATGCAGTTTGACAGTGAAAATTGTGGGTGTAACGCAATCACCTGTAGTTTTAAATGCATGTTAGTTTATTTGCGTAGGTGACACAGCATCCCAAACAGCGACAGCAGTCAAAAATGTTATGAAACGATGGACGAATCCCTAAAAAAGACCCAACATTTAGTTGAAAGAGCCAGTCGCCTTTTAAAGGTGCAGTGTGTAAAATTTAGCGGCATCTAGTGGCGAGGTTGCGAATTGCAAGCAAAGGCTTAGTCCACTGCTCACCCTATTGCTTTTGAAACACATAGAGAAGCTACGGTAGACACCACCTGACAAACATGTCATTGCCAGAGACAACTTCGAAAAGAAAAGTTGGTCCGTTAAGAGCTTCTGTAAAAACATGCCGACACAAAATGGCTACTTCCATGTAAGGGGACCCTATGTGTATGTAGATAAAAATGTCTCATTCTAAGGTAATAAACAAATAATGGTTCATTATGAAATGTCTTCATACACCCCTGATAATATAGTTTTGTATATTATTTTGCATTTAGAGATCCTTCTAAAAATTACACACTGCACCTTTAAATAAAAATGGTTTTAGCATGATTTGGGAAACCAAGCAAAACGTATTACACCACAGATGGTATTGATACACTGTATCAGTAGACCTGCAATGATAACATTTGTTTTAGGTATGTTGTACGCGGTAGTTTCTCGATTTTAAATCAAAATATTTTAAATGTAGTGTCACACTGCAAGTCAACATTCAAACATGCATATTGCATGTCAACAATGATACGTATAAGGCATATTGTACAGACAGCTGGTTGTTATTGCACAATAAATCCCTATGCAAAACAAAGGGTCTTGTATCACCCTAAAATGATTTATCTGGTTGTCTGGCTGTAAATTATCCCGCTTATAACATCAAAAGTAAATACATGCATCATGCAAGGAATCATTTATGATGGGCCGCTGAATTATTCGAAAATAATACACATCCAAATAGGGGAGTGCATAATTTTAAAAGGGACATATCATGAAAATGACTTTTTCCATGTTTAAGTGCTATAATTGGGTCCCCCATGCTTCTATCAACCTTGAAAATGTGAAAAAGATCAACCCAGTAACTTAGTTTTGGTAAACCATTCTCTGCAAGCATGTGAAAAATAGGTCATTAAAAATTTGTCAGAAGGGGATAATACTGCCCCTTAATCTGCACTATCCAACCACGACACAGCCATTTAGTGCAGAGATCAGCTCATTTGAATTTTAAAGGACACACCCAAAACAGCACATTTTTGCTCACACCTTCAAAGTGGCAGTTTTAACATGCTATAATAAATTATCTTTATGGTATTTTGAACTAAAACTTCACATACAGACTGTGGAGACATCAAAGATTTATTTTAAATCTTTAAAAATTCTTGTAAAATGTCCCCTTTAAATAATTCGAAGAACTGAAGTCATTTATTCCGCTTATACCACAGCCATTGATAAGACATTGCTCTGTTGGTTATTTTAAGGTCAGGTATGCGTTTATCGAAAAATAATGCATACCCGTGCAACATTTCTCAACCAATCAGAATAAAGCTTTCAACAGCCTTGTGGTATAATAATTTGTAAAATATTATTACCACTTTGGTAATAAATGCAAATCTTCTGTGAGGAAATAAACTTTTCTTTCATTTGTAAATATTATTAATGCATATCTATTCAACATATGTATAAATATTAACTGCACCTGTTAAGATGACTCGTGGTACCTGGATACCTGCATTTCAGAGCGAGATGTAATAAATATATTTATACTCCAGTTATTTTTCAACTATGCAATTGTGTGTCATTACCACTACACAGTGCAACTCAGGAAACACGAGGCTGAATAAGCTGCACGCACAAGTCTCGGCTAGTATAATGGTGTTGAGTTAATTGCTGTTATTGTTAATCGACATTTCGAACAGCACTGTTCAGTGTAATTAATACCTTCCTCTTTTTATCGGATGAAAATTAAAGTCTTGTGACGATAATTCCACTTTATGCTTTCCAGCAACCCCACCCACACTACAATATTAATACATTTTCGGCAGACAGTGTGTGACAAAACGAATGAACAAATTAGTCAAAAAACGTCATCCTTTTATTTTCTTCTTGCCAGCCTCTTGATTCCCTATGCAGAGACGTACTTGCTCAGACCCCAGCAGCACCCACATTATTATCATGCTTTGAATGCTTTAAGCTATGATTACAGATACAATTTATTGCATGAGTTGTTCAAAGTTTGGATAATACTTTCATAAGTATATTGTAAAAAATACTTTGCTGCCTTAAATTTTTTTGTTAAATCAACTCAGAAGTCATGTCAACAGAGATGAGTTGTCACATAAAAGTCAACTTAATTTTATAAGTTAGAACAACTCACCTGTAGTTATAACAACTCATCTAGTCAAGATAAATAATAGTAAGATTGAAATGACTTGTAAATCCGAGTTGATTCAACAAAAAAAATGAAGGCATCAAAGTATTTTTACAGTGTAGTTTTTTATTTCTTTTTATCAACTTAAGTGATTTTTTTGATAAAATAAATGTGTTTTGCCATGTAGATTTTTGTTTATACGCTCTAAGGGCTCAGTCACACCAAAAGCGTTTATGGCAGTTGCAGGCGCCTTTTTTGAATGATATTCTATGGGCAGGGCGCGTTTGCGCGCTGTTTATGCGCGCCGAGCGCCTTGCGGTTTTCTGCCGCCTGTTGCGCACGCGTTTTTGAAGGAGCGCTGAGAGCGGAGGAGCGCCCGACGTCATTCGCGTCTTCCATTGTCCAATCGAATAAGGGGAGAGGCGGGCCTTACGTTGTGGCGAGGGAAGTTTACAGTTGCTTTGAAGAACCGGACTCCACTCGCTCACTCTCTCCTGCGTGTTTGTGCTCCTCTTATCCTCAAACAAGGTCAGAGCAAGCGCCCTCTTTTTAAAGTTTCTGCTAATATGACAGTTAACAGCAAAAGAGCCCTCACGCTTCAATATTTGATTGACAAGACAGCTGACTCGGTGGTTGCTTAGCAATATGAAAAGCCGCGGTGCACTGCTCTTTTTTAAAAAAGGCAGTGCGTCGCGCCTTGCGTTTGCAAGCGTTTAAAGCGCTTTTGGTGTGACTGAGCCCTAAAACAATAAAGCTGCTACACTGTAAAAAATACTTTGCTGCCTTAAAAATTTTTGTTGAATCAACTCGGATTTACAAGTCATTTCAACTTATTATTATTTATCTTGACTAGAGATGAGTTGTTATAAATACAGGTGAGTATTTATAACTTATAAAGTTAAGTTGACTTTTCTCAACTATATTTTATAAGTTGTGACAACTCATCTCTGTTGAAATGACTTGTAAATCTGAGTTGAAAAAAAGGATCTTTTACAGTGTACATAGCACTAAAAGTGGCTAATCATGCAACAACTTTAAGTGCTATAGCACCTGTAGAACCGGTGCTACTCGCCTTATTTTTGACACCTTAAATTTGGGTGCCGCCATTTTTTGTGTAAGACTTCCGGAGAGCCACTAAAGCTAATGCTAGTTTTGCCGTAGTTAATGTTTATTATGAAATCCAAAAAGTCCAGCATAATTTGTGCAATTAGTGTTTGCCATAATACCTGGTACAAATAAAGTAATTTTTTTTACCATAATCCAGACCCCAGAGCTGAATGTGGATGTGGTGCACATGCACCCATCTGATCTGCATCCACACATCCATCCGGTAAAACCTTTCATAGAACCTGTCAGTAAAGAAAACATACAATAATTGTTCAAAAACAACTAATATTATGCTGATAAAAATGCTGATTTAGCTGATTTATTTAATTCTGCTACTGTATATTACTACAAAAAAAATTTCAAAACAGATTACAGTACAGAATATATACGACATAAAATGCTTATTAGTTAATGATTATAATAGTTCTTAATGTTTTGCACATTTTTTTGTCTTTTGTTGTCACTCCAGGGGGACAGTTGGGACAGTTTAAACATACACATTAAAAAGATAAAAACGTCTTTTCAGGTATAAACACTCGACTGACTTTCCCACTGTACAAGAACTGTTTTGCCTCTGAGCAACAACACAAAATGATTGAATATACAGTATCTAATCATATACCAGGCCACTTAATTTCATCCTCCCACTGGGTTATACATGACTGGTGTAGTAAATATTTACCATAACTGTTTTTAATCACGTTTCGCGCGTGCTCCCACGACTTTGTTTTCTACTGACCGGTTTTGGAAAACGGAAGTCTCACACAGAAAAAGGAAATACATCATTATAAATAAGATGGATAGCAGCACGACAAAGTTTTTCATAGCACCACATGGTTCTACATAGGTGCTAAATAACACTTAAAGTGATTCCTTTCTGATTACAAGCCAGTGAATCACTTTTAGTGCCATTTAGCACCATATTTTTAGAGTGTACCACTTCCCTGCACAGCTTATTGCAATGGTAATTTATGCAGCCCCTAGCAATACAAGCAAACCATGTATATCTTCTGAGACCATGCTTTGCTTTTTTCCATTGTTGCACTGACTGACCAAGAGATATTAAAATATCGGTTGCTAAAATCATTTTAAAAACACCAGCATGGGATGCTGTTGTACTATAACTATAAACCAATTAGACTTAAATCATAGGAAATACCATCATCCAATTGTGTTGGTCCGAAAGCTGAACCTACACTAAAAAAATAAAGTACTGCCTCAAATGCATTAAAATTCATGATGAAGGTCTCTGAGCTGCACTTTACAGACGTGAAAGTACCCAAAAATCTATTAAAATCAACAAAAATTCAAGTACTGGGAGAGTGCATCTTTTTTATTGTGAATATTTTAAAAAATGATGTCGTCTTCCTGCTTTCCTTATAAGTCCTGTTTATCTTTCATCCTCCAGTGCTACATCTTCCTCCACTAACGCAGTCTCTGCATCAGCTCTACGTACTCACTGCTGCTGTTTTCGTCATTCAGTTCTTTTGTTGAAATTCCTGCCTCTACTCATCCACCCTTTCTTATCTTGTCTCACCCACTTCAAACTCTTTTGCTCTTTGTTTGACTTTCTGCCCAGCTTATTTTTTGCTCCCACTTGTCTGAGCAGTGCGTAGAAGGATCTTAGCGAGTCAAAAATAAACCTGGACAGATGTAGTGTTGTGCCCTGGGACACTCACAGATCCCCTCTCAAGATGGCTGCCGATTATGAGTCATTCACTGCCTCTCGCCATTGATCGGCCTTGCAACCTGGTCTCTCTCTTTCTCTCTCTCTCTCATACAAAATGAATGCCACACCTTTTAAAACAATGTCTATAACTTTACAACATACAATCTTTCAGACAACAGAAATCAACAGCATAAGAAAACTCTTATTCGATGCCCATTGTTTGGGGTTCTTGCTAGATAGGATACAGCTGGCCTAAATCCCATGAAATGTTGGGTTTAAGGATAGGTTTGGGGGTAGATTTCACGAGATTTTGGCCGCAGTTGTATCCCTTTCAGCCACAAACATTGTATTACCTGCCACTGTGAAACACAAATCATGCATAGTTTCTATTTGCCTCTGGTGCCCTCAAGAGGTGAAACCTTGCAACACTCATCCAATGGGATAGATATTCCTAATTCATCTGGCAATTATAAATTTGGCAAGTCTATGAGAATGATGTGTTAACTCATCATCAATACACCTATTTAGTAGTGTATTGTATTTGATGGTTTTAACGCAACAGCATCAATAATAATTACAAAAATGCTCAAATTGATGATGACTGTGTTGGCTTTATCAGTAACATTACTAATGTTAATTAAACTAATTGTTTATTGAATAATAATAGATACTGGGTTTTATTATTTTACACCTATGTCTTTATTTAAAAATGTGGTACACCAGCAAACACCATGAAAAATACATTCTGTCCACGAGGTGGCAGCATCATACACTCTAAGAAAGGAGTGTACTTTGCAATGATCTCAGAAATTCTCAAAACATTATATTTTTATTATATCTTTGTTTATTGTTTGTTTGTTTTTTTGACAAATAAAATCCACTAATATGGGAAGATCAGTATGGTTAGCTGCTGATATGTGCCTTGTTAACATGTTTAACACAGTTTCTCCACCCATACGTTATATGCATAAATATGTGCTATACCGCCATCGCATTTATTCCCCTCTCTTATTACACAATAATGAAATGAAAAGGAAATTTACTATTAAAAGGCTGTTCGTGGTTTGTTGTGTGTTGCAAACAAGGCCGTTTCTAAATCTGAAGGCTGTAGCCTCCAGAGGTCGCATTTGTAGGCTGCATATGAAAACTGTGTAACACTAAAGTTGACTCATTGTTGATGGCGCGGGACTTGACGGCCTGACTGTTAAGTTGATTTTCAATAAAGCAGTGTTGATTTTTTTTTGCTTCTGGGTCCTCTGTTTCAGAACCTTGCAAATGCTCTGGTAAGCCACGTGCTAGTTGGTTAAATTATCACAGAAAAGAATTTTGCTTATAAAAAACTGCATTTAAGGTTTGTTTCTCGCCAAACCTACAGTATACAGTCGGATCACAACACCTGAAATAAAGCTTATGGCATGAATTGCGCGGATTATAATAGCCTACATTTGTATCCTCTTTAAAAAATAATTATTAAAAACTGGATTGAAGAGACATTCAGTGACACGCAAAGTGCAGAACTTTTCTTTTTAGAGGCCCACCCATCAAATACATTCTTCCTCCATCACTGATTAGTTCTACAGCATTTTAATTTACCATTTTATTTTTTTCTGACAACCTTTTCGGGAATAAATGGAGGTAAGAAATTTAAGACTTGGGTTAATTAAATTTAAGACCTAGGGTGAAAATCTGGCCATTTTTAAGACTTTTTATGGCCTTAAATTTAACTTTCTAAATTTCAGACTTTTTAAGACTTTTTAAGACCCCGCGGGAACCCTGCCTGTGTTTTGGGTCACGTGCTGTTGCATCACCCACCTTCTACACAGTTTCAGCTGATGTAGATATACTCACATTATCCTGAAGAATTGCCTGATAAACTTGGGAATTCATCTTCCCCTCAATGATTGTAAGCTGGCCAGGCATTGATGCAGCAAAGCAGGCCCAAAAAAATGATTTTTCCTCCACCATACTTTACATCTGGGATGATGTTTTCATGATGATATGCTGTGCCCTTTCTATGCCAGATGTTTTTTCCAAATAGCTCAATCTTAGTTTCATTAGACAAAACATTTTGCAAATACTTCTGTGAAGTGTCAATGTGGGTTTTTTTTAGTAAGCAGTGGCTTCCTTCGTAGCCAAAACCTGACTAAAATTAGCTTTTTTGAGGTCATTAACTCAAGGGTTCACACTTTTCCCACAAGCACTATAAGGTGTTTTGGTTGTTCTCAATTAAGACATCAAACATCAGAATTTGTTTGTGTTATTATTTTTAGACACATTATGTTTCCCAATACCCTTGACAGAACACATTTTATGACAAATTTATTCAGAAAATACATAATTTATCTTGCCACCACTGTATCTGTACCTATAGGATTACATATATTAAGGGTACTGCCCCAGTGACAGCTGGGGTATATATTTTTAACCATTTTTTGTGTAGTTTAACAGTGTAGTTTTTGCTTAAGTGTGACTATTTGTATTACTTCAATACAGCAGCAAGATTTTAAGATCTCCAAAACAGCTTTCATTGTTTTCATGAAAAAAATCATGATGACTCATACAAGCAAGGCAGATGAAATTACTTTAATTATAGCTGAATAATTTCTTAAATTGAAAAAAATAAAAATGTATTACTAGATGTCATATTTATATTGAACAATGCCTTATTTTGGTAATGCTTTTACTCTACAACCTGGCCAGAATAGTGTTTTGAAAAGAATTGCTATATATAATATTAGTAGCTATGTAAATGTGTCTCTTATTAGTTTAACACAGAGAGGGATTAAGCTTAAAAAAATATGAATAATATTTTTGGCTGAAATTTCAGCCAATTTGTGTTTAAAATTTGATTCTGGGACAGTTTTACATTTCATGTTTGAAAGAATGTAAGTATTTGGAATGGGTGCTTACATTGCTTTTGGATTAGCCATTTGTTATGATTCCCAACCCAACATGATTCAGTTGTTAGAAATAAGGTCACACACATGGAATACAGCTTTTGCTTTAATTTATACACCCACGGCCATCAAGCTTTTAAGCTTATCTATTTTAAAGAGGACATTTCGCAAGACTTTTTTAAGATGTAAAATAAATCATTGGTGTCCACCCAACATAAATGGCAGTGCAGTGGTTGGATATTGCAGATTAAGGGGCGGTATTATCCCCTTCTGACATCACAATGAGAGCCAAATTTCAATTACCTATTTTTTCACATGCTTGCAGAGAACAGTTTACCAAAACAAAAATACTGGGTTGTTCTTTTTCACATTTTTTAGGATAATAGGATAATACAAGCACTGGGCAGCCAATTATAGCACTTAAACATGGAAAATGGCAGATTTTCATGATATGTCCCCTTTAAGTGAAAACAGGGATCAATATCCCACAGACAAACGAAAAATAGAATCAGAATTTTTTACACCGTTATCTACATGTTGATGTTGATTCATGTTATCATTTGGCATTTCAGAGGGTTTAAGCTTTGAGCATTTTTACAGGAAACCAGCCTACAACATAGGCCTGACAGGGTGCTTGTGTTTTTGTGTGTATTAGTAGCCTGCATCAGTAGATTTGTGTTATTTGGTCTAAGAGGCGGTGTGACAGATGTTGGTCAGATTTGTGGGGATATTCGTGTTTGTGGGGTGGTGGAGGGGGGGCTTATCTGTAAAACTCCGTCTGTCTCGTTAATCCTCTGCTCAACAGGCATTTATCCTGTCTCCCTCATAAACACACGCATTTAATATGTCACTGTGTCAATTTTTATCCTTCATTAGGCTGTCTGTCAGTTTATTACAGGCTATAAAATATAAATACTCGTTTTGTTGGTAAAAGCAGTTAGAAAGCCTACCATTTGATCATTTCCAGAGTCCTCCTGACAGATATTGAGTGCGTTAAAGAAGTAGTGTCCGTTACCGGGTCCGTTACACTTTTCCCTCAACACCTGAGATTCGGATAAGTTTGACAAATCCCGTCAAATACTCTCTTGCACTTGTCATTGGTCGTTTTTGTTTGATTGACGGGCACCGCTAGCGAATGATCTCATGGGAGGGCGGAGACGTCAGGCTTCTAGCAGGCTCGTGAGCTCGTGCCGCTGGCTGCGCTGAGCTGGTTGAAATACATTAAACCTGCCGTTAGCTTTAAGCTACACCCTGTATTAAGTTGTATATAGTCTTTACAGAAATAGGTCGAGTGAAGCCAAAACGCCAAAGAGCATTTTTAAAGCCGGGTGCGTACATAAATAAGGCTAAAGCTTCACAGTTTGGACACAGGCTAACGTTAACTGGCTAAGTGAGCCGTCGGGAAGACCCCACCACCCAAAGACTGAAACGGAGATTAAAGCCATCATTTAATCTATTCAAGAGGATAACCAGTGCCACACACACAAATCCTCTAAACCAGCGACGCCAATGAACTGACAGGTAGGTTGCCATTGGTGTTATTTTATTTCATTGTGAACACTTTTTGAACGGGCAGATATAATGCTAGCTGTCATGCTAATCGTCCTGCACAGCTGTGCTACAACTTATGTTTTATATATTTATTTAACGGTTTAATGTCGAACAATGAATCGATTTGGTTGTAGCTCGTGTCTCGATTTTCGGCATCTCTCTTTGTTGTCATTCCTTTTAAGCCATTTAATCAAGGTGGTGATCACAGATACTCTTTACGTTAACACGTAGTCGCTCAAGTTTTCGGGTGATAACGTTAAATATGTCGAGTAATAAACGTTTTGTAACATTAAGCTGATGTAATCGATTAGGGTCACGCAGTGAATCCGCGCGATGCCACCGCTTCAAGCGCGAGCTGTGAATCGGCATCGCGCGGATTCATGTCGCGGCCTAACCGATGACAACAGTGCAGCTGCGGCGAAACACACCCAAAAGATACACACCGCCTGAAAATAAGACCCGTACACTAAATTACGATGGTAGGATTTCATCTGACTCTTTAATCTTCTCACCTGTTTATAATGAGTTCACGTTAATCAGTTCTGCACGTTAAATTTTTTAGTCATGTGTAATGTATCGCCATTCAGGTCACCTGTTCATTTATGGCATGTTATGATTGCAGTCAACGAGTAAAAAATAGCAACCATTGTTTTACAGTGGAATCATAACAAAACACTAACTAAGTAGCCGTATGAGTCACGAATGACTAAAATATAATAAACTTAATAATGTAACATGTTTGCTTGAAATCAAACGATTACTGGCTGTGGGGCATTGTATCAGGTCGCATAACTAGCTATACCAGCTTTGGTCTCGTGTGTTTCTCTATGTCTGTTTTATAATAACGCCAGAGAGAGCAGAGGGGCGTGTCAGGGAAAACTGGAAAAGGGAAAAGTTCAAAAGGCTATTTGAACTCACTTTCTCTTTCTCTCTCTCTGTTTTTTCAAGACCGTTTCCTCTTGAAGAGATGCTTTGCTTTACTGTCACCATATGAGTTTGGCAGGCGTTTAGAGGATCGTGGAAAATACAGGTTGACTTCGTTGGCAGGGGGCGTATTGCCACATGGCCTTAGATTTCAGTCATTATGTTGTGTTATGGATCAGTGAGCTGTAGAGAGAGTGAATGTACATGATGAGGGTTTAGTGAAGTGCAATATGTGAGACAGTCTGTGAAAACTAGGGCTGCAGCTATTGATTCTTTTTGTAATCGATTAATCTAGCACTGAATCGATCGGTTAATCGAGTAATCGGATAAAAATTTTGTGTGTGTTTTTAAACAACCAAAACAAATAATGCATAACGAAAATGACGTGGCTGTAAAGTGTTCAAGCATTTTGCTTTTATTTCTAAATAAAAACAGACGTATTGGCATTTGGCTCCAATAAATAAGCCTATTTATTTCAAATTTTACCCATTTAGTGTTTATAAGTGCCAGTGCAGTTAATTTATTAATATGCACAACAGGTTTCATGCTGTAATCTAGCCGTGACATCAAAGTAAATATCTGGTTTATGTACATTTCTACACCTGCAGCATTTACCATTATGCTACTAACAAATAATATATAATTTCTGGGGTGAGCCTGTTTGCTATGGTAACAACCTATGTGTGTACGCGCACGTGCACCTGTGTTTGTGACACCCCAGTCAGACTTTCAGTTGCTTCATTCATTGCATTTTGGTACAGCAGAAATACATACATTCATTTTCAATAGAACGCTGCATTTGGTTTGCATCACTTGCATTGCGGTGCATTTTAGGTAAAGAATCCTTTTTAAAAAATTAGAACATCACGTCCCGCTGTATACAATGAATGCTTGCAGCTGAAATTATTGTTGCGTGGCTACATAAAAGTTTAAGTATATGTGATGCATTGCACGATGGGTCTGACTCGCATGAAAGAGACGAGGGTGCATGCGTGTGTGTGAAGGCGGGGGTCCTTTTTAAGCTATACTCTCTTGCAATTGAACGTGAATACGTTTACTACTTAAAACATCAAAGCTAAACATCATATCTAGTCAAACCGCATAACGACAACGCTGCAAATACAGTATGGGATTCAAATCAGCGAAAGCTACGTTACCTTGTTTCTTCGACGTTTGGTGAAACAGCAGTGGATGTTTTCGGTTCAGATGCTGAACTGTAGACATTCTCTGCCGTTTATGGACATCTCCGCCACAGCGCCAACTATATTCAAAATGTATCACGCGCTATGATGTGCTTCCTGAACATTGAACAACGGTCTGTGATAATCAGATCTCGGCGCATGTACTGCGCGTCATAGGAATTTAACGAGGCTTCGAGACAGAATTTTTGCCTCAAGGAATTTTTTGAATCGAGTTAATCGAGTAACTCGATGAATCGTTTCAACTCTAGAGAAAACCCAGCTAAAGTCATTTTTTGGGACTTAATGTTTTGTTCATAAAACATAATAAGAAATGAACATTCTGTGTAGATATAACCTTGATATCTTAATAATATTGAATGAGAAAGGTCATGTCAAAGATTGAAATCGATGTGAAATCAGTGAGCATAATGAAACTTTGAACTCCTCATTAGATTATGAGACTTTAGACTGGATTTCACAGACAGGGTCACGTGGGCTGAAACACACTCTATGCATTTAAAAAGTGAATGGTGGTGATTGTACCTAGGCAAGCTTGATTTTGTTTTGTGTCTTGAATGTTTTTAGTTTGCAATGTCTAGGCTTATGCACATAAGTCCACACATTACAATGTCTGCTTGGGATGCACTGATTTTTGACAGATATCCATGGCCGCCCGCCACTAACTGCCATTTACTAGGAAATCTAAATATTGATAATTTTTTTCAGCATGAAACAAAAAGCAAACTAATAAAGTGCTCAACTGTTTTTTTTCTACATTGACTGCAGAAAACAAAGAAGCATGTGGATCTTTTCCCAAAATCATGTACCAAATGTTGCCAACTTTTAAGCAGTTAAAGATTTTTCACTTAAACAGGCAAGAGTGGAAAACAATGAGCAAAAAAAAATTTCATGTCATTTTTTGTATCATCTGGACTTGTATAAAAGATATTCATTGGAATTTTGGAAATGTTTGATATATTCAGGATTTTATGAGATGTATCTCCCATGATACATTGACCTATTAAGGTATAAAAAAGGATTAAGTCATCAATATTTATTTTTTATTTGCTGCGAAAAATATGTGATTCCGACTTCCTCTTTTGATCTAAAACATGCCATACATATTTTCATCCAATCTAAACAGTGTACTGTACTTTCCGGACTATAAGCCGCACCGGAGTATAAGCCGCATCATTCAAAAATGCGTCAATAAGACGAAATAACATATGAAGAGTTTTGTTGCAAAACGAGAAAAATCCATTTTTTAACTTTTTTTTCAAAACATGTTTATTATTATGTTATCATGTTATTATTTTGTTTTATGGTGCTAGCTGTATTTTTTAAGTTATGAAGGTTTAAATCAAAACAAACCAACTGCAGTTGCATTGAAATTAATTGGAATGCACAACCAAAAAACGAGATTTCTGAACAATTAAAAAACGGTGGTTATCTTGTTTTGCAACGAAACTCTTCATATATAAGTCACAGTGGACTATACATCGCATTTATTTAGAAAATTATTTTACAAATTCCAAGCCGAAGAACAGACATTTAATCTGGAAAGGCAAGTTATTCAACTAAACAATAGCAGTAGGGATGCACCGATATGGAAATTTTGGCCGATAACTCTTTATATTTGGGGGCAGATAACCGAGATATATATAGGCCGATAAATATTCATATGATTTTCACAATGAAAAACTCCCAGACCGTGGACATCTTGTCTTTGCGCTAGACTAGCATACTCTTCTTAAGTCATCTTCGTGCTATGTCACAGAAAGCACCAATCAAAACTCCACATGGCCAGCAATGAGCTAGTGAAGTGGTTCAACAAACCAAAATAATCCATCATTTATCGGCTTTCATTTATCGGCCTAATTTTGCTATCAGACCGACAACCAATAATATTAAAAATAAGCAGTTATCGGCCAATAACGATATGTTGGGCGATATATCGTGCATCCCTAAATAGCAGACAGCAGACTTGCCCCTAAATAGCAGACAGAACAGCAAGCTGAATACGTGTCTGCACGTTAATAGTAATATTATCAGTTATTTAAACGACAAACCATAGCATACAGAATTTACCTGTAATGTTGTCTCTTGCCTCATAAATGTCAAAATAAATTCATACTGACTTACAAGGCGCACCTGACTGTAAGACGCAGCACCAGGCGGCCAAGTTATGAAAAAAACATGGCTTATAGACTGAAAAATACGGTAAACAACAGGTTTACTAGTAACAATAAATGTAAATAACCAACTAAATGTAAGTAGGCCTAACTAAGAATGAGCAGTTTTTGAATGTCTTCATTGGCTTCATTGGTGCTTTTCCTTCTCCACCTGCAAAAAATAATAATTATTTAGATAATAACAGTTTGGTAAATTATTTAGCAGTTGATTAATTTTGTATACTACCTCAACTACCCCTCAATGTAGGGTTGTGCTGATAGACGATTGTATCGTGTATCAGCAACCGTCAGACATATCGCTAAAAGCGGGCTTTCATGATGATAGTTGGCGATTTGATTAGTATTATTATCCTCATAGTTTCACATTAACATGCACATTGCATGCTTTTCCTTGCATGAGAGGGTTTGTGGGCTTCAGTTTGCATTAGAGAGCTTGTAATGCACACAGATTCCGTGGACTCAATGTGCGCGTCTTGGATGCTCGGACCTGAATGCACGAGGCATGGACTACTAGCACCTGATCTTGTAATATGCGCGGCTCTGACATTTCCTTGCACTAGAGAGGTTGTAAGGTGTGGAGATGGTTAAAACCAGTGAGTTTGTTGTTCCCACTCCCTGGCATGCAGGAAATTTTAGACTTTAATAACGCAGATGGATTAATAGTGTCAGTTTTATGAAGGATGTGGTCATGACAGCGTTTCATAAATAAGTAAAAAATTAACACACAAAAAAATTGGTAAACTACTGCCCCCCCCAAAACTATCGTGTATCTGCGATTTCACAGGCTTATCACAGACAATCTCAAAATGGGGCATATCGCCCAACACTACCTCTATGTAAACTATGTGTGTTTCATGCAGAGGGCTCTTATCTGCTGCAATTCAGAGGAATGCATGTCTGGCATGAGGAAAAGTACCTAAATTTCTTTTTTCTAGGTTGTGTTACACTGTCGCACTTTCGCAAAAACTTCATCATCATCATCACTTTTCTAAGAAACTGAAGAATTAATTGGTATCCGCTCTATAACTCGCATCCCCTCTCATTGCTTCTAACCTAAAATGAGCTAGTTGTGAAGCTGTGAAAGAAAATATCCAGTTAAAATGCTAAGATGCAGTTCCTAAATATACGTATATCAGTTTAACCTGCAAATTTGATAATTTATTTAAATTTCCAACTTAAAATACAAAGATAGTCCATATAGTAGGGGTGCACCGAATTTTCGGTCGCCGAAAATTTCGTCCGAAAATGGCATTATCGGTTTCGGGCCAAAATAAAAAAATCAAGCCGAAAAAGTCAACCGAAAATGAATGTTAACCGTTGTTAATTTCTTAAGTGTATAGATTACAGTCAGATTAACCTACTTAAGTCTGTGTCATTAATGTTAATCAAACAACCCATGACAAAGAGACAAATAGCTCTAAAAATAAAAATATATTTAATTTATTGTGTTACAATTCATTTAATTTGATATCTGTACCTAATGCTAATTTCAGACCTTATTAATGTACAACTTTGTTCTTTTTTGTAAATGTTTGCAATTTCTTTGTTTATTAGATTTTCCCACCTGCTTTTTGCTGATCCGAAAAATAATCTGATCTGTGCCTCAAAAACTGTAATGTGATAGCCATAAATGCAATTTATTATTAATAATTGGCGTAATAATTTCTTTCGGTGTTTCGGTTTCGGTTTTTCGGCCTTGATTTTCGGTTTTCGGTTTCGGTCAAGAATTTTCATTTCGGTGCATCCCTACCATATAGTGCTTAATCCCTTTTTATACCCATAATTATTCCTTCTCGCACGCACCTGGAAAATGCGCTCGTCTTGGAGTCTTGCGCATAGCTGTTGCCCTTAGAGTAAATCAGCTTCCTTTTTGTGCACCATTCAAGTGACTTGTCATAAATGAGTAAAAAATGAACAAATAAATAAATGCGTGAACTATTGGCTCGCTATAATCCAAACTGGCTTTTCTGTGATGCTGACCCAACCACACCTAAATCCAGTGGTAGATAAAGGCTACTGCAATGAAAGCAAGTATTTGGACTGTTGGATGCTAATCCATGATCAGCCTATTCCCAGTCTACGATCATAAGTAGTGTCTACAACCGCCAAACCAAAACTCCTCAGATATGCAACTCCACCCTGAAATGTTTTGGAGTGCTGTCCCTCGGACATTATGCAGAGTTGCTCAGCAATGGCAATTTTAGACTGGACCACAGGTCAAATTTCTAGATGTCGAACATACCTAAACTGATAACATGACGCTCTGAAATTTGTTCAAACTGCTATGGTCGAACAGGTTTACTATAAGTCTTGTGTCGCAAATATTACTAAAAAAAACAACTCAGTAGCACTATATCTGTTTTCAGTGTGCAGTTGTAAGACACACAAATATTTCATTTGAATATAGGAAGATATATAAAACATGACTTGTAAAAAAACTTCTAAAGCAGTAACAAGAAACTTTTTACACACTTTTATTTAATAAAGGTTTTAATAGTTTATTTTAAAATATCCAGATGTTATATTCAGCCGTTACTGGTGCACAATGAATCTTGGGATAGCCTAGGCTGTAAAGGATCCATTCGTTCTTAACAGCGCAAAAAAATTAAGATGCAATTTGAGGCTTCATTTTAAGCATCCTTCGAATTGGGATGGCCTTACTAGCCTCAAGTCATGCAATTGGTCTTAGAATACGTCCTAAGAAGGTCGCAGCCTTCTAATTGGTGCATGTCTACGATTTTATGGCATTCCTTGTGACACTTGTATAACTCTGCTTTTGAACGTCTAATCCTTATCTATGTTTTATGATTAATATTCATAATGCGCAGAACTTTCTTTGAAATGGATCTATGTGTAGGCGTTACCGCCTCCTGCTAGTCCAGTTCATTTTTTTTTTAAATTTGAAGTTCTCGAAATAAAAAAAACTACTTGTTATCTTACTTATAGCTATTTGAGGAGCTATAGAAAAAAAATTTAATCATTATTTACTGATTTGTGAGCTGCAAGATGTTCCTTGAATAACAACTTAAATTGCACACAAGGATTTGTTCCTCTCACAAAGCGACCATGCGACTTCAGAGTACTTGGAGTAAAGTATGAAAGTAGGAATAAAGTAGTCATATGGGCTATTTTTGTGATGCTTTTTCTGTTCATTTTCCGTTATTTTAATACTGGAAAACCGTTTTCCCATTTCACTTTTGTTATATAACTGATATTATAAAAGAGCAGCCAGAATCTTGGAAGGAAGTCTGTCATATGGGTAAAAAATGACACGCATGTCATTTTAGTTACATCTTTCTTGTAAAATTAAAAGGCCATCTTGTGACGTACAATTATTATCTGTAGTCGTCTTTGTTTTTAGGAGTTAGTTACTGTATTGAATTGCACCTTCACTCCTTTCTTTACTAATTGATGAGAACAGCTGTCAACCACCACCTAACTGTGGTAACTTTAACATCCTCCTTTATTTTCAACTATCTCTGTTTGCAGTATCACCTCTCTGTTGCGATTGTGTATCTTTAATCACACAATAAATGAATAACTGGTCTGACTGATTTAGGTCTCGCAGTCCATAAGGATCCCATGTGCCTTGTAGTCCATGTGTTTTTAATTTGAGGCATGCGTGTTCCTAGAAATGAGATTTTAGCAGAAACACAGTCTTTTTGTTCCTGGACAGTGGACTATAAAAAATGCACTCCTCCTGCAAACAAAACGAAAGCTATATTAGGCTATATCAATAATTTATTCACTGTTTGATCATTTATTGTTTTTCCTCTTTGGTCAACCAATAAAATGCCGTGAGCCTCTGCTGCTATATTGGTGAACTGCACACATACTTTGCAAGTACGCACACAAAGCCAGACACAACCTTGAGGCTTTGCAAACATTCAGACATTACGTTTGTTTGCATACATTTGCTAGTGAAAGCTTATGTGATGTCATCTTTCCAAAAACTGGTTGGACATTGGCCTACAGATGTCTTTGAAATAAGGGGCAGTTTATTTATTTATTTTTGTTCTGTATTGTGTTGCACAGAGGGTGTGAGTCTGGTCCAGGAAAGAACATGACTGTTTTGTGTATTTAAAAAAAATCCTAAAGCATCATGTCAGGTTTGCTGGCTTAACATGCATGTGTTCACATTTGGTAATAATATTATAATTTATAAGTGTCTGTTTTTTGGTATGGTACTACTTTTAATGTTTGGATATTTTATATGGCTTAATGAGGAATTTAAAAGGATTGTTCACCCAAAAATCATTTGCTTGTTCCAAACTTGTATTAATTTCTTTGTTCTACTGAACACAAAGGAAGTTTTTTTTTGAGCAATGGTTGTAACCAAACCATTTTGGGCACCATTGACTTCCATAGTGGTATTTTTTTCTTAGTATGCAGGGCTTCCCGCAGAAAATTTGTTAGTTAAGGTGGTAGGGTTGGGTGGGGGCAGGGCTGGGGGCGTGGCAATCAAAGGGGTGGTGCGTACGCATTATGATGAAAATTAAAATATTTTAATTAAAAACACTTAAATAAAACTTAATTTTGAAGAAACTATGACAGAAAATGAAACATATTAGATTAAAAATGAATTAAATGTATTTACCTCTAACGGGAATAGCTGCGTGATGAAGTGAAACTAAAGGGTTAATAAACACAAATTAAAGGAGATGTTGTAGAAAGTCTGGCGAACGATGATAGATAGCGCAAAAATTTTAAAAACTGATTATTTCCCACTATTAATTACATTATCTTAAAGGAGTGTAACTACTGTAGCATGTAAACAATGCACACAAATAACGTGAGCAGAGCGCTCAACAATTATATCTAATCAACAGGCACGTGAAACCTAGCTAGCAGGTTGCTCAAACAACAAAATCACCAGCTAACTTACTCTCAATTTGCAAGAACTATAGACTAATACAATAGCAGGCAGGCTTAAAGGAATAGTCTACTCATTTTCAATATTAAAATATGTTATTACCTTAACTAAGAATTGTTGATACATCCCTCTATCATCTGTGTGCGTGCACGTAAGCGCTGGCGCGCGCTGCGACACTTCGATAGCATGTGGCTTGGCCCCATTCATTCAATGGTACCATTTAGAGAGGAGGGTGGAAGTGGCCGGGCACATCAGCGTTTTTCCTGTTTGGGACGAGGGGTTGTGCGAGCAGGTTTGGTGGTACAAAATAAAAAGTAGCGCTTTTCTAAGCGGATTTAAAAGAAGAACTATATTTTATGGCGTAATAGCACTTTTGGGAGTACTTTGACTCGCCTGAAAAGTCCGCTCCCCTTCTCACTCTCATAATGGGAGAGGGAGGGTGTTACTGCGCCGAGTCGAAGTACTCCCAAAAGTGCTATTACGCCATAAAATATAGTTCCTCTTTTAAATCCGCTTAGAAAAGCGCTACGTTTTATTTTGTACCACCAAACTTGCTCGTATAACTACTCGTCTTAAATAGGAAAAACGTTGATGTGTTTGGTCACTTCTAAATTTATCTCTAAATGGTACCATTGAATGAATGGGGCTAAGCTAATGCTATCGAAGCGTTGCAGCGCGCTCCAGCGCTTACGTGCACGCACACAGATGATAGAGGGATGTATCAAAACTTCTTAGTTAAGGTAATAACATATTTTAATATTGAAAATGAGTAGACTATTCCTTTAAATAAACCCAAAACATAAGTCCACTTACAGTTCTCACAGACACGTGTTTTATCAACTGGCTATCCTCCAGACATGACGGACCACGTCTTTCTCTCAATCCGGTTGTGTGGTGTGGGTGCACGCTCGCGGTGTGAAGCACGTCGGCGCTATTCTCCAAGATGTTTTATCAACTGGCTAGTTATCCTCCAGACAGTGATGGTCTGGACCACGTCTTTCTCATTTCGGCCGTGTGGCGCACATGCCCACTCCCGGTGTGAAGAGCTTCCGCGCTATTCTCAGAGATGCACTTAACGGCCTTTTTTGCAGCGAATATGTATATATTTTTTTTGAACGACCTAGTTAAGGCGGTAGGGTTTCCCTGCTTAGGCGGGCCACCCGAACTGAAAAGTGCTGAAGTCAGAAGTCAGTGGTGCTTCTGTTTTCTGTTTAATTCCAAATACCTTCTTTACAACATAAATGTGATTAAATGATTTCAGAATATTCATTTTTGAGTGAACTTTCCCTTTAATATCTTTAATAATAGTATATGCATATATGTAATCCATGTAGTTTATGTATGAGTATGTCTGAATATTCTCTGCTTCAATAATTCATGCCTTTTTATTATACACGACTTCTTTGGTATACACACCCAATTTTCTTTCTTTGTGTTTTTTAGGTGGAGTCTGTTTCCATTCACAAGTACTCTCTTCAGCACACCCACTACAAATGCCCATCAGCTGATCAGAGGAACAGTGCTGGCAAAACCGTGAGTGCATTTGATCCACTGAAAGAAGAGATAACGCCACACAGTCAGTGTAGGCATGGCCCATGACACTCCCATGAGACCGCGTCCCCCTGAGATCCTTATGTAATGCCGCTTCATCTGTTTATAGACGTCAGCTAGGCCTGATGTGTTCAATCACACACGCACACACAGAAACCTAAAGTGTCCCAAAGGAGACCTTTTGATTTTTCATTGTTTCTTTTTTGCCTCCCCCGAGCTCCACTTAAACGCCTGAGCATCCTGGGATTTTTTCCACAGCTCTGTTGTTTTTTTCAGAATCACTCCACTGACCTGAATCAATTTGTAGGAGCATTGGGGATTGTAGGAGCTAAGCGCTGGCTTCATCACCTTTTTCCAAGTTAAAGGTTTTTTAAGAACAGGTTTTAAAGCATTCCTCTCATTTCAGGTCTTTTTTGTTGGATTTGATCTAATCAGCAATACGAGTGCAGGCCTGAAGTGGTGCATAGCTCACCATCACCGATGCATCAGCAATGCTTTGACTAAAATGAAAGAAACACTTCAGTTTTGTTTCTTACGTTGGGATGTAGTTCATTCTGGTTGAAATGAAGGAGAGACATTTTACGTTTTCATGTGGATGGTGAAGGGAAAGGATCTTCAACTGCTTACTGTTTTGACTGCCGACAACTTCCATTAAAACTTAACTAAATAAGCACTTTTTTTGAAGGTTTGTTTCCAACTTAGGTTTTATTTGAGTTAATAAACAGTGCTTTTGAAATAAGTCATAGCCAAGTAGAGATGTTTATCCGAAAATGTTTGTCGGTGGTTGCAGGAGCAAACATTTTATAAACATTGCTCTGCTCTACCTCTTATTTCATACTGTAACACCAAATCTTTCTTGTCAACATGTTTTAATGTGCCACTATTGATAAGTTAGCTTTTCAGTTTTATTTGCCTCATTTAAACTAGTTTGGAAATTTCCACCTTTAGTTGTTGATTGTTATTTTCTAAACGGTTGCATTTACACTTATTATTTAAAGTAAATGACCAATACAGCTGTGCTTTGCTTTACCATATTTAAATGTAAAATTTGAGCATTGAAAGTCCGCACCCAACTTCTTTCTGCAGAAATTTTACCTGAAGATTTTACAAAACGTTTTTTTTTTTTTAAGGAGGATTTTTTAAACTCTTGAAACAATGCTCACGTTGTGGACTTTTTATATACTGTTGAAAGGACGACGGCTTCTCTCCTAGCCTATACGTTTGTGCTGTCTCGACACAAACACTCCCAAACGGATAATTTACTGGGGCGTGCTGCCATCCTGCCCCCTAGTAATGCCAAGCGGCAGCATGAGTGGGGGCGTGTCTGGACCCACGTCCTCGCCCCACCCAACCGTTCCATCTAAACCTTTCCGGCCGAGCCGTTACGTGCCAGTCTCTGCAGCGACGGCCTTCCTGGTTGGAGCAACCACACTTTTCTTCTGCTTCACGTGAGTACAACACTTTAAGATTTGCCTGGCAAGTCAACATGTAGTGTAGAAATGTTTGTCTTGAGTCACTTTTTGAGCTTATATGCACTAACTGTTGACTGCAAGTTATTCTTTACAGTACTTTAGTGTTTTTTATTGTAGTTGATTATATAGCAGCTGAGCAAATTAGGGGAGATGAATACTGCCATGGAAAATTGCTATTAAAGGAAAACACCGCTGTTTTTCAATATTTTACAATGTTCTTACCTCAACTTAGATGAATTAATACATACCTAGCTTTTATCAATGTGTGCACTTAATCTTTGTACAGCGCGTCGTGAATGTGTTAGCATTTAGCTTAGCCCCATTCATTCCTTAGGATCCAAACAGGGATGAATTTAGAAGCCACCAACACTTCCATGTTCTTCCCATTTAAAGACTGTTACATGAGTAGTTACACGAGTAAGTATACTATGGTAGCACAAAAGAAAACTTTTTTTTTTAGAGCACTTAGTTTGTAGCACTTCGACCTAAGCGTGCAGTAACATCATCACTCCTGACTACTCCCTCTCTCGCTCAAACTTCTGTCAATATTACTGCACCTGAGGCCGAACTGCTGCAAACGAAGTGCTCTTCCGCCACACAATATAGTTCTCATTTTTATCCGCACAAAAAATCGCCACGTTTTATTTTGTGCCACCATACTTGCTCGTGTAATTACTCATGTAACAGTTTTTGCATAGAGAAAACATGAAAGTGTTTGCTGGCTTCTAAATTCATCCCTGTTTGGATCCTAAGGAATGAATGAGGCTAGGCTAAATGCTAACACATTCACGATGCGCTATACAAAGATTGAGTGCACGCATTGAAAAAAATAGGTATGTATTAATTCATCTAAGTTGAGGTAAGAACATAGTAAAATATAAAAAAAAGTGTTGTTTTCCTTTAACATAATAGGGTTTAAATATCATTGGGACCCTGTAGATTGTGTGCTGACTCGGAGCATATATTTTTGATCAATTCCCTTGTTGGTAATGGGTTTATTATGTGAATGGACTGCAAGCTGGAAGTAGTTTTTATTCTGTGTAATGTGTTGGAGACAAATGTTATGAGTAGTAAACACCCTGCTGGGATAATATAGAAAACGAATAACAAAACTAAGGTAAATAACATCATATTGCCTACAGCCTGGAAATAATCCATATATAGTGCAATGTAACGTTGTGATTAGTCCTTAACAAACTGTGTGGACGTGTTTGTGTCAGCATTGGGACGGCCTTAGAGAGGTCACCCACCAACACTAATCTCTCATGTTCTGTTGACTCTGATAGCACAGACTTGGCATCTGTATAGCTCAATTTTAAATGTGATATTAACACAAAACAGCAACAGTAATTAATCCGAGATAGATTCACAGGTGAAAAAGAAGACTACATAAACAAAGACTTTGACAGAAAAAAGTTTTAAGTGTACACCTATATGCCAAAATAGCTAGTTAAATACTATTATACTGTACCATAATACAATTTTCCCCTTTTCAAACATCTGAGCTGATGACATCTGCATTCCTCTTTCCTAAGCTAGCCTTATAAAAATCATATTTTACTCTTCAAAAGAAACATTAATCAGTTATGCAGTAACCGACAAATATTATCTTTATTTGCCCAAAATGCTGCTGGAACATAACACCTCATGCTTAAAGGAATAGTCTACTCATTTTCAATATTAAAATATGTCATTACCTTAACTAAGAATTGTTGATACATCCCTCTATCATCTGTGTGCGTGCACGTAAGCGCTGGAGCGCGCTGCGACGCTTCGATAGCATTTAGCTAAGCCCCATTCATTCAATGCTACCATTTAGAGATAAAGTTAGAAGTGACCAAACACATCAACGTTTTTCCTATTTAAGACGAGTAGTTATACGAGCAAGTTTGGTGGTACAAAATAAAACGTAGCGCTTTTCTAAGCGGATTTAAAAGAGGAACTATATTTTATGGCGTAATAGCACTTTTGGGAGTACTTCGACTCGGCGCAGTAACACCCTCCCTCTCCCATTATGAGAGTGAGAAGGGGAGCGGACTTTTCAGGCGAGTCGAAGTACTCCCAAAAGTTCTATTACGCCATAAAATATAGTTCCTCTTTTAAATCCGCTTAGAAAAGCGCTACGTTTTATTTTGTACCACCAAACTTGCTCGTATAACTACTCGTCTTAAATAGGAAAAACGTTGATGTGTTTGGTCTCTTCTAACTTTATCTCTAAATGGTACCATTGAATGAATGGGGCTAAGCTAAATGCTATCGAAGCGTCGCAGCGCGCTCCAGCGCTTACGTGCACGCACACAGATGATAGAGGGATGTATCAACAATTCTTAGTTAAGGTAATAACATATTTTAATATTGAAAATGAGTAGACTATTCCTTTAACATTCATATTTTTTAATGCCCAATTTCACTGAATACAATCCAAGTGCTTTGTAGTTTGGGCATTATATACTGGGTGCAGTAGTATTTTCTTTTGACAGTGCTAAAAAATGTAATACTGACAGTGAAACAAATCCATTTATGGTGAATTTAATTTGTCTTGTTAAACCATGTTTAGTTTGACAACGGGCACTCACTTTAATTGAGAGTGAGCTGTGCAAACAAGATGCAAAGCATGTTTAAATATTTACACTACAAGTCGTGTTTATGTTGAAAATTAAAGACCCACTGAAGTGCCTTGAAACACAATACTTTGTTTGATGTGTTGCCATTATTTCCACTGAAACCAGAAGCTAAAATTGGCTTTATACTTCTGCGTCGATTGTACAGCGTAGCTTACGCAAAAACCTGAACCCTATGCAGCCTACGGCGTAGCCTGATGCACACCTCTCCCAAAATGTAACAACGCATCAATGCTAAGTGGACCGCAAGGTCTGCTAGAACCCCTCCCTCTGGTCAAAAAAATCTGTCTCGCATTTTCTCGCATGCATTTCCACTTGCGATGGTAAAAACGATGATGGACCAAGTTGAGGACCTATATTAACTCTTTCCCCGCCAGCATTTTTTATGATTTTCACAAAGTTTAATGCCTTGCAGAAAATGTTTTTCTTTATATAAACATAAATATAAAATGTATTAAATGAAAGAACAGGGCCCGGATACATAAAGCACCTTAAGTGTAATTTTCCCTTAAGTTAACCTTTATGTTTCCCTTAAACTTAAGGGTGTTGCAGAAAAACCCTTAAGTTTTTTCTGTTGCGTCTCCATGGCAACGATAGTATTTTATATCAACAAACCTGGGTCGCTGTCATGAGGTGCGTTCCATTCGACAGGGTTCCTACGGAGTGTTTACTGCTCCCTACACCCTGAGCACGGTATATCAGTTGAAGTGGACTTCACGGACAATAACCGCTCATTTGGAACGGCCTGCAAACGTCATCAAAGAAAGTCAACGACGGGGTTGCGCAGATTGATTTAACATAAATATATATAGGATTATATACAAAACACTTAAATTATTCTCTTACCGTAAGTGTCATACTTAAGGGAAAAACTTAGGGTGCTTTATGCAACCAGGCCCAGATCAACTGCAGGACACAGCGGAAATGTTTCTGACTTATAAAAATAAATATGGAATCAGAAAAATATACTTAAAATACGTCCTTAGAAGGTTGCAGCCTTTGAATTGGGACATAGCTATTGGGTGGCTCCTCCCCTATTAAAATTGCCAATAGGATTTAGTTTGTGTCGTTTCATTTTTCCCAATAGATAAAGTCTGCATCTGTTTATGTCTAAATTTGTACAGTTGTACTTTCAGCTATTTCGACAGTCAAAAATGTTGGTCTGTGTTCCTGTGATACTTCTAAGTAAATGATAGTCTTCTAAAATGCACAAGTACACAGACACACATAGATATATTTCTGTCTTTCTTTCAGGTGTCCTTGGCTTTCGGAGCAGTTTTCCGTTGCTGTGCCGATTTACAATGGCATTATGTTTCTTTTTGTGTTGGCCAACTTCTGTATGGCCACCTTTATGGATCCTGGGATTTTCCCTAGAGGTAATAAAACATAGTTCTTGGTATAATCTGTCTGTAGGCTTGCTTTAGTAAAGGAGATTTTTGTGTGATAGGAAAATATTAAATTCATGTCAATGAAAGGAAAGTTGTGTCCAGAATGTCTTGGAAAGAATTTGTCCATTCATTTGGCAGGTATGTTGACCTCTTTTGTATTTGTCTTGCAGCCGAGGAGGACGAAGATAAAGAGGATGATTTTCGAGCTCCTCTCTATAAGACGGTGGAGATCCGAGGCATTCAGGTGCGGATGAAGTGGTGCTCCACCTGCCGTTTCTACAGACCGCCGCGCTGCTCACACTGCTCTGTGTGCGACAACTGTGTGGAGGTACAAACATACACAGAACTTAGTCCAGACCTTCAGTATACATGAATACAGGGCCAATTCATGTGTTAGTATGTGTTAGTTGACAAAGTATACCAGTTTTATTACCGTATTTTTCCGGAATATAAGTCGCATCGGTCAAAAATGCATTTTGTAGAGAAAAAAACACATATAACTCGCACTGGACTATACGTTTTATTCATTTAGAAAATGATTTTACAAAATCCAAGCCGAACCCCAGACATTTAATCTGGAAAGACAAGTTATTCAACTAAACAATAGCACAGAACAGCAGGCTGAATAAGTGTCCGAACATTTTAAAGTAACATTTTTTATTCACTGTTTTTTGGGGTTTTTTTGCATTTTCTCTAAGCTACGCAAAAATCGATCAATTCTTGTTAAGTAAAGAACTGTGCTTTCTTTGGACAGCCTTAAGCTTGTGCGCTCTCTCTCTCCTCTCTTTCTCATGCAGGATTTTGATCATCACTGCCCGTGGGTTAATAACTGTATCGGCCGGAGGAATTACCGTTACTTCTTCCTATTCCTGCTGTCTCTGACGGCTCACATCATGGGCGTGTTTGGCTTTGGCCTGCTTTATATTCTCTACCACACACATCAGCTGGACAGAGTTCATTCAGCTGTCACGTATCCTTTTTTTGTTAAACTTTGCATAATTGACTCCTTGGTAAGTTATTTGAACAACGACTTCAGATTTGCCAGGGATGCCCTTATAATTTTGAATCATATCCAAAACACACCAATCATGTGTCTCATTGCTGGATGGAGCAGAGTAGATTGAAACTGAGCACAGATGGTTTTAATTTTTTTATGTAAAAGTTGAACAGGTTATACCCATTTTTATGTTGACCACTGTATCTAAAGTAATTGATTCTGTTAGATATGTGCATGTAGATGATATAATGTCTGACTGTATGTGAAAGTGATATTTTGCGTGTGTTTGTTTGTGCAAAGGCTGAGTACTGAGACCAAATTAATAATTCGGGTTGATTGTGGGTTTTATGATTTTGATTCGAACATTCAATTCAATTTATGTTGTATGAAGAATAAATATGCTCATGCAGTACACACAAGGTATACACTCCAACAGTAAAATTCATTAAAAATAATTCAACCTTTAACACTACTGTATTAGACTTCATCTTAAAATATATTTAAGAAGTCAAACCATTTTAAAACTTAAAACATATTTGAACTGCGTCCATAAAGCCTTTGAACATAGTGTATACAAAACATTAACCGTCCATTAAACTAATCTGATAGACATGGCCTGATTAAAGCGGCTCCTGTGTGCTTTCATTATACTGCCAAATGTATCTCAGCTGAGAGTTTAATATTTTTACTTTTGTACTCCATAGCGACATCTGTAGGCCGAGAAGTGAAGTACAAATGATATTCCACATCTTCTTAAGTGAAAGCCACATAAAACGAATGAAAAATAGTGAATCAAACTTTGGAAAATCAGCCTTACTTTGTACCTATATGTATACATATATTTGTAGATATGAGACAATGATGTCATCAGGTGAGTGCCACGCTTGTTGGCTAATGTGTTAATGTCCGTGTGTATCGCTGTTGCCTCCTTGACCTTTTATTAGTATGGCCGTCATGTGTGTCGCTGGGCTTTTCTTCATCCCAGTCGCAGGCCTCACCGGTTTTCATGTCGTCCTTGTGGCAAGAGGCAGGACCACCAATGAGCAGGTTAGTAGTGTGAATTTGCAAAGGAAAATGACTGTGACATGCACATCGTAATCTTTTGTTTGTCTGCGCTGTTCTGTCAGTAATCATGTTGGTGGTGAAGAACTAAGATTAAAACCGCTATTATATTAAGCAGTTTTATAATCCTAGAAAATATGAGCTTCTCTTAACACTCATACTTCAGATTGTAATCCGAGTTTAATCTTTATGCTAAATCAGCGGTCTAACTTTTTGTCTGGACTGAATTTGATCATCTTTAATGCTCATGTATTTGATCATATTTATGTCAACACACAATCGCAGTTTCGGTCCCATTAAAGAGTGCAATCGGCATTTAGGGTGAATTTGTCTTAATTTTAAATACCTAACTATCCTAACTTAAAGGAAAACACAATTTTTCAATATTTTACTGTGTGCACTTTTAATCTTTGTACAGCGTTTCTTGAATGTGTTAGCATTTAGCCTAGCCCCATTCATTCCTATGGCTCCAAACAAAAGTAAAATTTTGTGCCACCATACTTACTCGTGTAACTACTTATGTATCAGTCTTTAAATAGGAAAAACGTGGAAGTGTTTGGTGGCTTCTAAATTCATCCCTGTTTGGATCCTAAGGAATGAATGGGGCTAGGCTAAATGCTAACACATTCACAATGCACTGTACAAAAATTAAGTGCACACATTATAAAAAGATAGGTATGTATTAATTCAACTAAGTTGAGGTAAGAACATAGTCAAGTATTGAAAAAATGTGGTGTTTTCCTTTAATATGCTGACTGAGATAACAATAGATAAGACATTCATAGCTCCCCGGGACCAACCATACTTAAGGCAACATGGTTTTAATCAATGACATCTAACAAAAGCAATGTGTCTTGTCCAACCAATGACACATGGAGGAGTAATGTATTGATTTCAAACAGCGAGTACAAGCTTTTTAATGTCACATGGTTCAAGCAAGGTTCAACTTTATACAAATGCACAGTTTTAACTAGCATCGGGTACACACGGACAATAAAGTCACTTAATATATGTTGTCTCATACAGTTGTATAGTGCAAACAATGTATAGGAAACCAACTCAGTTGTTACTCTCGATTTATAGGTGACAGGAAAGTTTAGGGGGGGCGTGAACCCCTTCACGAACGGCTGCTTGAGGAACGTCTCGCATGTTCTTTGCAGCTCACAGGCACCCAGGTATACCAGCTTCTTTTCCTTCCTCTTTGTCAAGCCATTTTTGTTTTCTGATTCAGGTATTAAAACTGTATTATATGCTTGATCTGTCAGGTATCTGGGTAGAAAGAGGAAGGCTCAGACTGTGTCTGTTCAGCCTCCTTTCCTTCGGCCACAGCTCACTGAAGCCCAGCTTGCCGCCAAAGTACTCGATAATGGAATCCAAGGAGATTTACACCGGGTAGGAAATCCTTTTAGTTTACTTTACTACTTAAGTACGATCGCATCTTTCGTATTGTTTTCAAAGGTTTGCTTTGTATTTGCATTTTAGCTACTTCACAGAAAGAGTGCATTATAATGCATTAACGCTGCCATGAATGCACCGTCTGTGCCATTACTTGTCTGCTCTTTGGCAATTCTTGTATTTTTGCATTAAAGGCTCAGCACTGATAACAAGAGGAAGGAATATAGTACACTGTGACACTTAGGGGGCCGATTGATAAATGCATGCAATAACGGATGAAGCAGATGATTAGAGATGTGTATGTGATCGGCCAGAATTCAACATGTCCAGTTTCGATTTGAGAATTTTAGGATTGCTAAATCTTCTGGCATCTTATGTCTGTGCTAGGACAGCAACCGATTACTCATTGAGAGTCAGCAGGCCAAAAGTAACAGAGCCTGAGAAAGAGCCTGAAGAGGTTTATGTTGCAACACCCAGCAATTTTGTCTGTGCCATCGTGAGTTAACGAGGAATATAGTCTGTTTTTTTATGTGTACGTTCAGGTCGACTGCACAGCTTTACAAAGCATAGTTTGACTCATACGTGTACACTGACGTCTGACGCATGCACTTTTCAACAAATTGCAATCCATCTCCTGGTCTAATACATTCTCCTGTACACGCATGCGCGACCTATGCATATAAAGTAGCGAAGTACTGTGCTACAGTACGTACTAGTGGTCGACGATATAGGTTTTTTTAAAGAGATAGTTCATCCAAAGATGAAAACTTTGTCATCATTTACTCACTCTTATCAGAACAAAGACATTTTTACAGGTTTGTAACAACATTGAGAGTGAGTAAATGATGACTGAATTTTCATTTTTGGGTAAACTATCCCTTTAAATGATCGGCAACGCCCAATAAAAAAAAATTTAATCAGCCAATAAATCTCTCTGTTCCCTAAATTAGTTTTTTTAATGAAAAGGCAGCCAAAATCTGACAGACAGTAATATAACCAATCGATATTTACTTTTTATGTGAAGTTGCGTTGTGGTACACACAACACTTTGGTGTGCACCAAAATCTTATTCAAACAGTACCCGTGATGTGTCATATCCACATCATATATCTTATAGATATTTAGTTTTATGAATTGTATGTTAATAGATACGGTATTATGCGTAACAAATGTTTATTTAATTATAATTTTATTTGTGTTATATCAGCCAATCAGCCACACTGCTTTCTCAATATCGGTATCAGCCATTAAATTGGCCATTAAAGGAATAGTTCACCCAAAAATGAAAAATTTGTCATCATTTACTCACTCTCAATGTTGTTACAAACCTGTAAAAATGTCTTTGTTCTGATAAGAGTGAGTAAATGATGACAAAGTTTTCATCTTTGGATGAACTATTCCTTTAATGGCCAATTTAATGGCTGATACCGATATTGAGAAAGCAGTGTGGCTGATTGGCTGATATAACACAAATAAAATTATAATTAAATAAACATTTGTTACGCATAATACCGTATCTATTAACATACAATTCATAAAACTAAATATCTATAAGATATATGATGTGGATATGACACATCACGGGTACTGTTTGAATAAGATTTTGGTGCACACCAAAGTGTTGTGTGTACCACAACGCAACTTCACATAAAAAGTAAATATCGATTGGTTATATTACTGTCTGTCAGATTTTGGCTGTCTTTTCATTAAAAAAACTAATTTAGGGAACAGAGAGATTTATTGGCTGATTAAATTTTTTTTTATTGGGCGTTGCCGATCATTTAAAGGGATAGTTTACCCAAAAATGAAAATTCAGTCATCATTTACTCACTCTCATGTTGTTACAAACCCATATACATTTCTTTGTTCTGATGAACACAAAGAAAGATATTTTGATAAACGTTTGTAACAAAACAGTTTGTGGACCCCTTTGACTCCATGTTAGGAAAAAACAATACTATGGAAGTAAATGGTGTCCATGAACGATTTGGTTATAAACGTTTCTCAAAATATCTTCTTTTGCGTTCATCAGAACAAAGAAACTTATACAGGTTTGTAATAATATGAAAGTGAGTAAATGAAGACATAATTTTTATTTTTGGGTGAACTTTCCCTTTAAATATTACAAATATCGGCCATGGCAATCTATCGGTCTATATCCTGTGCGTACTATTCTGAGGATGAAATTTGCTACACATATGCATAAAAACGGGACTAGCGTAAGCTGTATCGAGGGTATGCACATGAGGTCACCTTGGCAAAAGTGACTGCCGTTATGCCCACTGAGTGGCAAAAGACAGAGCGGCAGAATTTGTGTACAGTGTGAAATCAGCAAAAACACTAGGAAAACGCGTCTAAATGGGGAAAAAGCTGTTGTGTGATAGACTGTACTAACAGATTTAACAAGAATTCAGAGCTATCGTTTTACAGACTGCCAAAAAAACGAAAAGAAGTAAATTGATCATTCATGCCAACGTCCACAGGTGGGTTGCCAAGTTGCTAGGGCACTATCAAGCAGAAGTGGACACAACTTAAGTATTTTACTTTCTACTTAAAAGTATTTTTTCAAGTATTTGTGTTTTATCAGTGTGTTTCTTTGGAAAACATACATTCCAAAGCATATTATCATAATTTTTACTTTAAAAAATTGGGGATTCAGTTTTTGTTTTACTTAATTTAATATTTAAGTACATTAACATACTTTTACTCAAGTAAAAGTACACAATTTTAACGTAATTATTAGGGCTGTCAAAATAAACGCGTTAATAACGCAACGCAAATTCATTTTAACGGCACTAATTTTATTAACGCGCGATTAACGCAACACGCAATTTCTGTTTGACCCACAGCTGGATGAATTGAGATGCAGCAAGTGACCGGCGCTGTCTAGATGAGTCGGAGCTTTTCATAAAAATAAGAACATTAAGCTCTCGCCTAGCGAATCCAATGCTCTAAATGGTCATTAAACATCTAAAATGCACGTTTTCTGCACGTGCAGTTTTCTTTATCTGCACGTTTTCTGTGAGGTGTACCGTCCCAAATCCATATAAAGCAAAGATGCGTCGTCTTTCACTTTTTAGTTTCGTTTTAAAAAGCATTCAGAAACTATATAAAATAGACTGCAGGACTTTCTTGATGTTAAAATAATTATTAAGAGAGATAAAGTTCGGGATCTGATTGATGTTAAAAGAGTTATTAAGAGTGACAGGGCTCAAAAGCAATGTCTGACGCAGATGTCTGAAGCGCATGCACACAAACGCGCGAGTGGGTGACCCTGATATATATAGACATCTAACACAAAATTACAGGTTAATATCTGTTTTGACAAGAATTCACACAGGTATGACCTATAATCTGTTATATCTGAAGTGAATGTTTGGTTAACTGTTAAGGAAAAGTATCTGTTGTGTCATTATATTAAACCCTTGCATAATCCTACAGTCTTAAAGTGGTCTGTCTCAATGTCAAAATTAAACAATAAAAGAAAAACATAATTATATGTATATTGATATTGTTTTTGCTCTGCGTTAACAGGTATAGTTCTGTCATGCTTTGTCAGATTCCAACAATTGTTCCAATTGTTTTGAAGTTTTTTAATAGAGAATGTTAACATATAAATGACACATTTTTGAAAATGTGCTCATCCCAACTCAATTTGCCAGCACAGGTCACAAATGATGCAGCAGCAAACAGAAAAGGCAAAAACATTTATAAAACATGGCTGATGGTTCTGTTGAAAATGTAAACAGGCTGTTGTAGACATACATTTGCATATAGCATATATATTATCCAAATCCAGGCTGATTAGAGCATTAAAAACTTAAAAAGTGTTACATTTAGGTAAATTTAGAACAGATAAAAATATGCGATTAATTTGCGATTAATCGCGAGTTAACTCATGAAATCATGCGATTAATCGCGATTAAATATTTTAATCTATTGACAGCCCTAGTAATTATGTATTAAATGAATTGTAATATGCAATATTATAGAATGCACAGTATGATTCTGTGCTTTAGAATGTAGTGAAGTAAACTTTTTTCCAATACAAACACCCTAATAAAGCACAGATGCTTGGAAAATGTAACTAATGTAACTAAGTATTGTCCACCTCTGCTATCAATTCAATTTAAGCTGATAGTCAGTTTTACTGGCATTTTCGCAGGACGTGCTCTGGCGTAGTCACGTGGAAAAGTGTGCATACCCTTTATTGTGAAAAGGAACCAGAGATCGTTTATCGAAATCTGCAAAACATCAATGTATGAGAAATGTTTAACACGTTTACTAGGGCTGCATAATATTAAAGAAAAATGCATTATGATGACAACGGCCCTGCTCTGGACTATAAACTCTTTACAATTTTCTGAGTTTTGTTTTATTTCACTGGTGAAAGAAGTCATTGCGTGAAAGCACATTGCCACATTTTCCACATCGGACACTCTATGAACTCTCTGCTGATTTGCGTCTTTTAAGGTCTCATAAATCACTGACAGCTGTTCTGCTGTCAGTCTGTTCTGAGTCAGAGCCGCACATCTACTTTTTTTATCGTGTCGTCAGCAGTTTGGTCTGTTGCTTTACTTAATTAACTACTCGTGTTTTATCTTGCCATCTTCTTCTAGTCCAAGAGCAGTCTGGAGATGATGGAGAGTCAGTCTGCCGATGCCGAGCCTCCGCCTCCACCTAAACCAGAGCTCAGATACCCTGGGCTGTCACGAGGACCTGCCGGACACTCTGAGGGTTAGAGCAGATCTACATGACAGATGTTGATAGACTTGGGACTGTAGCGACTACAGTGCTTGCATATTAATATTTTTTAAAGCATTTCGGTCAGGGTTTGTTGTAAACCTCTAACCTTGTGTGGAAAGAGTTCAGCATTAAACAGCGGTCATGCTTAATTATAATTGAGGTTGACTTTCTTTTGTATAATAAAATATTACAGCCATAGACAATAGTAAACAATAGTCATTATGTTCATGTAAGCAAAAACCTAAGCCTTACAAGCACTGATGTTGCCTGCAGGAAATGCGAATCTAGTATAAATGTAGCATTTGAATGTTAAAGCACTGTTATTTTTGCTTAATTCATTATACATTTTTAACATCCAAATAAATAATTTCTCTTTGTTTGCAGAGAGTGCTCTGTTAAATAAAGCTCCGCCCACCCCCACCATGTTTAAGTACAGGCCCACCTACAGCAGCCCGGGCAAGAACCACACCGCCCTAACACATGCCTATGCCAATCAGGTAACCTTTCTGTCACAATGCATAGTTATCCATAATAAAAACCTTATGATCAGTCAGAATGGGTCAGCTGCATTTAATTAATTTTTATGTGATGTTTTCTTTTGCATGTATTTAATTATTTTTATCACATTTTATTTTTCCTCTTATTTTATTCAATCCATTAAAATGTTTTTCCCTCCAATTTGGTTGACTCAGTGGCTTTCAGTTGAACAGTATCAGTAAGTTCACGCTGTACTATTTTTTTTCTGTTTGTCTGTGTGTAGTGTTGAGTTCCCTTCTTTAATATCTTTTAATGTTTTTTCAGTGTACATAAGCGTTTATATTGTAAATGTTGCAGCTGATGAGTTTCTGTTTCATTTAATGTTAACAGTATTTTCAGCCCTTGTGTGTACTTCACTTTGTGATTTGATTGGGGATTGAAATCTTTACTTTGATTATACAATACATACAAAGATGTCTCTTTTTTTTACTAATGCTGGGAGCTTTTTCAGAAAGTAATCTGGTCCTTGAAGTTAAAACATTTGGCAGACAAAGACACTTATTTGTGAAAGCCAAAGATTATCTATTTCATTTGTTGAATTCAACCCTGGTAATGTTAATAAAAAACCCACAGTGTGTCAGAACAAACAACTTATCTGTTGCCATATGGTGGCCGTGCAAAATATTTAGCTGTGAATGCTGGAGTGGCTGTGTTTCGCTGGATTATTTGATTATATTTATGAAAATACACCACATTATGGGATGTCGTTGACTCAAAAGTCTTATAAAAATGATGTGGACTCTCTTTAACTCTTTCGCCGCCAGCGTTTTTTAAAAGTTGCCAGCCAGTGGCAGTTTAATGCCTTCAATAAAATGTTCTTCTTTAAATATATAAACATACAATATATTAAACGTGCAGTGTGTAGATTTTGGCGAAATCTAGTGGTGAGGTTGCGAATTGCAACCATTGGCTCAGTCCACTGCTCACCTCTTGCTTTTGAAACACATAGAGAAGCTACGGTAGCCGCCACCGGACAAACATGTCATCGTTGGAGACAACTTAGTAAAAAAGTTTGTCCGTTAAGGGCTTCTGTAGAAACATGGTTGCACAAAATGGCGACTTCCATGTAAGGGGACCCTCTGTGTATGTAGATAAAACATCTCATTCTAAGGTTTATTAAAGGTCTTTAAACACCCCTGATCATTTAGTTTTGTATATTGTTTTGCATTTCTGTCAAGAGATCCTTCTAGAAATTACACACTGCACCTTTAAAATGAAAGAACAGACCCTCTGCTTTAAAAAAAACTTTTCATCCTACCTTCGTTAGTTCTGTTTTTATCACCTCTCAAATATGGGTAGGTTCCTTCAAAAACACCAAATTTTGAGCAAAAAGCTGACATAATTCCATTTTTGTGAAGGACTTTTGATAGAGATCAGATTCAGAGCAATCCTCAAAACTTACACGGACATACAGCTGTTTGCTCAAGGGCGATACTTCCGGGTTTTATAAGTTGCGGAAGAGCCTGGTGGTTAATAGCGGTATTGCGGAAAGCCAGAAATACTCGTCATTGGCAGGAAATCGTTTTCTCTTAATTGACGAGTTGACTCGTCAATGGCAGGGAAAGAGTGAATTTAGTGGTTCTTGTTAAAAATATATTATTATGTTTAATGTAAAAGTCTATATAACATTTAAACATTGTTTTCTGAAAAATTGTACTTTGGCCAAACTATCAAATTTTATTTGGACGTCTGCGTTTTATAGCGATCAGATTCAGAGCGATCCTCAAAACGTACACGGACATACAGCTGGTTGCTCTAGGGCAGGGATTCCCAGAGTGTGGTGCGCGCACCCCCAGGGGTACGCGAGCTGCCACCAGGGGGTGCGCGAGAGGAAAAATTTAATTTAAGCGGATTTAGGGGAGGAGCTATATTGTATGGCGTAATAGCACTTTTGGGAGTACTTCGACTTGCCTGAAAAGTCCGCTCCCCTTCTCCCTCTCATAATGAAAGATGGAGGGCGTTACTGCGCAGAGTCGAAGTACTCCCAAAAGTGCTATTACGCCATAAAATGTAGCTCCTCTTTTAAATCTGCTTAGAAAAGCGCTACGTTTTATTTTGTACCACCAAACTTGCTTGTATAACTACTCGTCTTAAATAGGAAAAACGTTGATGTGTTTGGTTACTTCTAACTTTATCTCTAAATGGTACCATTGAATGAATGGGGCTAAGCTTAATGCTATCGAAGCGTCACAGCGCGCTCCAGCGCTTACGTGCACGCACACAGATGATAGAGGGATGTATCAACAATTCTTAGTTAAGGTAATAACATATTTTAATATTGAAATTAAGTAGACTATTCCTTTAATTGACGAGTTAACTTGTCAATGGCGGGGACAGAGGTAATGTAGTGGTTCTTTTAAAATATTATTTTTAATGTAAAAATCTTTATAACATTTAAACATTGTTCTCTGAAAATCTTTACTTCGGCAAAGCTATCAAATCTTATTTGCACGTCTGCGTTTTATTAAATACAAATGAGATTGGGGAGGTACAGATGAGTAGGATTTTCACTAAATAACAACTTTGATCTGTTTCTCAAGCATTACCAATATGTTGTTGCATGGACTACCATGCTGAAAGTGCATATCAGGGTCATTGATGTGTTTTGTTCGAGTGATAAAGTCCTATTTCCTATGCGACACTGCACGAGACTATTGAAGCGGCAAGCATTCATTCATTATCCCAAAATGGCATGCATGCTTTTTGTAGCATGCTCAGTTTTTATAGACAAGGCCCCAGGGTTTTGTTCCTCTGCCAGCCAAAACCACAGAACAAGAAAAAGTAGTTTCTTACATCATCTGATTTTTTTTAACGTTACTCAAGTGGCATCTTGTCTAAGAAACTGCAAAACCAACTCGCGTCAACACTTTTGTGGGAAATGACAGTGCTTTGCCTTTGAGCGCTTCAAGCTTGTTGCCTGTAATTTAGTTGCCATTCCAATCTAAGCCTCTCTGTCTGTCATATCCTGCAATGCTGGCTTTGTATTATAGCCATAAAACCCTCCCAAATTGCCCATCTCCTCTGCAGTCGCCCTGTTGTAGCACCCATGTGATCCTTACCAGGAGTTTGTCCTTTTTAATTCAGCTTTCGAATTGCTTTTGTAACTTTGTAAGCTTGCTCTCTTTCTTGCTCTCTCTCTGTAGATGAGTCGTGGGGACAGT